>NW_016107324.1:2617509-2687478 GCF_001604975.1 Cebus imitator
CACATGTACCACACAACCGAAAGTACAATAAAAAAAAAAGTTTTTTAATTTTCTAAAGTCAAACATAGACAGAAATTTAAAGCACAAAGATGAAACTTTTTTGTTTGCCACACAAACAAAAGTTTATGGAGTTCTGCACCACTAGACCTGCCTTACAAGTATGCCAAATAGAATTCCTCTAGTTTAAACAAAAGGACACTAAGCAGCTGCTTGATAGCATAAGAAATTATGAAATTCACTGGTAAAGGTAAATATTACATATACACAAATAGAGAATATTGTATAACAGTAATAGTGGGGAGTAAACTTTTAATTCCAGCATAAATGTTAAAAGACAAAGGTATCAAAATATAACTAAACATATATTTAAAGACATACAATATAAATAGATGTAAATTGTGACAATAATAACATAAAGTATGATTGAGGGGAGAAGTTAAAGTGTATGTGATTAAACTTCAGTTTTTATCAGCTTAAAATAAACTGTTTCTATTTTACATAAGTCCCAAAGTAAACACACACACAAAGTACCTGTGGAAGTTACCCAAAGAAAAGAGAGAAAAAAACCAAAGCATACCAATGACAACAAAAAAATCAATAGAAGACAACAAGAAAGTCAAAGAGGACCAAAAGAAATACAAGATAGATAGAAAGCAATTTTTAAAATGAAAATCATAAATTGTGTTGTAGCAGTAATTACTTTAAATGTAATGGGTTTACTTTAAATGTTAATGGGTTTAACTTCCCAATAAAAAGAGTTTAATAAATATTAGATTCCTAGAGTGGTTTAATAAATAAGAAATCAAGACCCAATGGTATACTGTCTATATGAAAGTCACTTCAGGTTTAAGGATACACACAGACTGAAAGTAAAAGAATAGAAAATATATTCCATGCAACTGGTACCCTAAAGAGAGGAGAAATGACTATACATATATCAGAAAAAAATTAACTTCAAGTCAAAAGCTGTCACAGAAGACAAGGAAGGACATAATACAATGATAAAAGGGTCACAATATCATACTACCTAAATATATAAAACAAATATTGGCAGAACTGATACACAGCAATACAATAATAGGAGGTAATAGTGGGAAAGTTTAATGTCCAGCCTTCAATAATAAATAGAATATCCAGACACAAGATAAATAAGGAATCAGAGGACTTGAATAACACTATAGACCAAATGGACCTAACATTTATAACATTAGTATCAATGTTCCACCAATTGGTAACATTGTTCTACCAACAGTGTTCGATAGAATCTATCAAGCAACAGGAGAATACACAATCTTCTCAAGCTCACATGAAACTTTGTCCAGAATGGATCACATGTTAGATCACAAAACAAGTCATAACAAATTTTAAAGGTGGTGGGGGGTGGGGATCTGGGGAGAGATAGCAAGGGGAGAAATGCCAGATGTAGGTGATGGGGAGGAAGGCAGCAAATCACGCTGCCACGTGTGTACCTATGCAACAATTTTGCATGTTCTTCACATGTACCCCAAAACCTAAAATGCAATAAAATAAATAAATGGGAAAAAAAAATTTAAAGGATTGAAATAATACCAAGTATCCTTTCAGACCACAATGGAATGAAACTAAAAATCAATAGCAGAGAGAAAACTGAAAATTTCACAAATATATGCAAATTAACAACACACAGCAACCATTCAGCCAAAGAAGAAATAAAACAAAATTAGAAAATACCTCAAAGCTATGAAATAAAAAACACACATATGAAAACCTATGCAATGTAGTAAAAGCAGCACTAAAAGTTCATAGTAATAAACACCGGCATTTAAAAAGAAGAAAGCTATCAAATAAACAACCTAACATTATACCTGATAACTTTGAAAAAAAAGAAAAAACTAACCCCAAATTAGCAGAAGGAAATAACAACAATTAGAACAGAAATAAACAGAATATGGAAAAATAATTTAAAAATCCATAAAACTGAGAGTTGGTTTCTTGAAAATACAAACAAAATTAGCAAATCCTTAGCTAGACTAAGAAAAAAAGACCTGGCCAGGCATACTGGCTCACACCTGTAATCCCAGCGCTTTGGGAGGCCGAGGCAGGTGGATCACGAGGTCAAGAGATCAAGACCATCCTGGTCAACACAGTGAAACTCGATCTCTACTAAAAATACAAAAATTAACCGGGCATGGTGGCGCACGCCTGTAGTCCCAGCTACTCAGGAGGCTGAGGCAGGAGAATTGCTTGAACCTGGGAGGCGGAGGTTGCGGTGAGTGGAGATTGCACCACTGCACTCCAGCCTAGGTAACAAGAGCGAAACTCCATCTAAAAAATAATAATAATAAAATAGAAAAAAAGACCCAAATAAATAGTCATAAATAAAAGAAGAAACATTACAACTGATGTCACAGAAATAAAAAGGATCATAAGACACTAGTACAAATAATTATGCCAAAAAATTGGATAACTTAGAATAAATGAATAAATTCCTAGAAACGTACAACCTACCAGGACTAAATCATGAACAAATAGAAAGTCATAGCAGACCTATAACTAATATGGAAATTGAATTAATAATGGATCTATGACCATATCACCCTAAATGTGTCCAATTTAATCTGAATCACTAATAAAAAATCCTTCAACAAAGAAAAGCCCAGGACCAGACGGATTCACTAGTAAATTCCATCAAACACTTAAAGAAAAAATAATGCCATAAATTAGAAAAAAAAAGTCCTTCTTCATCTCCTCCCAAAAATTGAAGAGAAAGAGACACTATCAAATTCATTTTATGAAGCCAAAATTGCCCTGACACCAAAGTTAAACAAACACTCCACATAGAACAGAAAACTACAGGTCAATGTCTGCAATGAACATAGATGCAAAAATCCTCAAGAAAATACTAGAAAACAAAATCCAACAGAACATTAAGATAATAATATACCATCACCAAGTGACATTTATCCCTGAGATGCAAAGATAGTTTAAAATAAAAAATTCACCTGGGCACTGTGGCTCATGCGTGTAATCCCAGAACCTTAGGAGGTCAAGGCAAGAAGATCACTTAAGCCCAGGAGTTTGAGAACAGCTAGGCAACAAAGTGAGAACCTGTCTCTCCAAGAAAAATTTGAAAAAAATTATCCAGGTGTGGTGGTATGCACCTGTGGTCCCAGTTAAGCACAACGCTGAGGTGAGAAGATTGCTTGAGCCCAGGAAGTTGAAGATGTAGTGAGCCATGTGCACACATTGCACTCCATCCTGGACAACAGAGAAAGATTTTGTCTCAAAAAAGTTAATTAGTGTGATACACAACATTAAATTTAAGAAGCGATAAAAATCACAAAATCATCTCAATAGATGCAGAAAAAGCATTTGGCAAAATCCAACATCCTTTTATGATAAAAAATCTCAACAAACTGTGAATGTAAGAAAAGTACCTCAATATAATAAAGGGCATATATATAAATCCCACAGCTAACATCATATCTAATGACAAAAACCTGAAAGCTTATCTTCAAGATTAGGACCAAGGCAAAGATCTCCACTTTTGCCACTTCTATTCAACAGAATACTGAAAGTCCTAGCAAGAGCAATTAGGCAAGAAAAAGAAATAAAAGACATTCAAATTAGAAGAAAAAATTAAATTATTCATGTTTGCAGGTGATATTACCTTATACATAGAAAACCCCAAGGACTCCATTAAAAAACAACCTGTTAGAACTAATAAACAAATTTATTAAAATTGCAGAATTCAAAATACAAAATCAACACACAAAAATCAGTTGCAATCCTCCTGCCTCAGCCTTTTGAGTAGCAAGAACTACAGGTATGTACTACCATGTCCAGCTAATTTATTTTTTTATTGAGAAAGGGTCTTACTATGTTGTCCAGGCTGGTCTCAAACTCCTGGCCTTCAATAATAAATAAAATAAAATAATTATTGTTCTTACCACAATAAAATAAAATTTTTTAAAAATTGGAAACCACCTTAATGTCCATCAGTGGCAGAAATGATTAAAATATATTATGATAGTACTTAATACCAGTGAATAGTACATTTTAAAAAGGTGAAAATAATGAATTTTATGTTGTGCATTGTCTTAGTCTCTTTTATGCTGTTATAAAGAATTCCGGAGACTAAGTATCTTATAATGAAGTGAAATTTCTTTGGCTCATGCTTCTGGAGGCTGAGATCCGAGAGTAGGGTCGTGTCTGGTGGGGACCTTCTTGCTGCATCATCCCATGGCAGAAGGGCAAAGAAAGGGCAAGAAAGCAAAAGCGGACCAAAATCACCTTTATACCAAACCCACTCCCATTGTAATCAATTTATGCATGAGGGCAGAGCCCTCACGTCCTAATCAGCACTGAGAGGGCCCACCTCTCAACACTGTTACACTGGGGATTGTGTTTCCAACATATGAACTTTAGGGAAAATATTGAAACTGTAATGTGTATATTTTACCATGATAAAAAAATAAAAAATATATTCAAACAAAGAATAGATTGTGCTCAGTGTTTTATTGAATAAACTATAAACAAACTATTTTAGCCCCACAACAGTGATAAAGTAGATTCCATCCTTCTCCTCAAGGGATTAAGTCACCTGCCCAGGTCATGGTGGAAGGTGAAAATTTGAAGGCAGGGAGTCAGCCTCCAGAGCCCATGCTTTACATCACTTAACCCTACAGCCTCTTAAGATCCCCACAGCATCTCTTATGAATAAGATTTCTATTCCAAAATGCAAAGGAAAAGAAGAAAGGAAGGCAAGCAACAGTGAAAACTAGCTACATTTTCTTCTCCAAATGGAAAGCAGTGACATATGCAGGTTAGGTGGAGGGAGCCTTTGGAAGCAAATGTAGCACAGACGTGGTCTGACAGCCCTGGGTTTAAATTCCAGTCTACCACTAACTATGCATGGAAGTGTTAGGGGGCACTCATCGTCCATAACCCAGCTCCCAGGAGAGCTTTTACTAGTTCCCTTAGAGAATAGCTTGCAAAAAGCTGAAAAAACAAACCAAACACCAGCCTCCCTGAAATATGCTTCAGAATTTCCAGAAAAGTCTCCAGGTTGGGGGTCAGAGTGTGTGGTGTTTGTATTATCAACAGATGCTTTTGCTTTTGACTTGTTGAGTTTGGTAAAAATAGCTAAGTTTTCTAAAGCTTATTTCATGCACCGTGTTTATAAGATTGAGAAACGGCAATTGTTCATGTTAAAAAAGATCCTTTTATTTTTTTAAATTTTACCACTACTGTTATTATTGTATAACTTTGGAGTAGAAGGAGGGCTTTGATGGTGCTCTCACTGGGATAAAGAAGGTCATCCTGTTTAGAAGCCTCCTAAAAGTTTACAACACTGAGGTGAGAAGGGGCCCGGCCCCAGCATTAGCAAAAGTAACCTCTGGAGCTGAAGCGAGACAAGAAACACTGAGATGAGATGACTAGGCCAAGACTGGCCCCACACTGTGTGAGGAGAGCCGCTACAGTGGGGAGGAGAGTCAGGGACTCCCTCAAGACCCTGGCAGGACGAGGGAAGGATGGAGATTCCAGCCCTGCCCGCTGCGGGGATTCAGACTAGAAGGTGGTAGCAATGATGATGGTGGTTGTCACTCATACCCTTTTTTAATGTACCATGGCAAGCTGCCACGGAAGTTAGGGAAGAAGTGTTGGTTATACAACATATTTTTTTGAATTATTTTCTGATTTCTGTACCAGAGGATTCTTTTTTCATATGACTTTTACGTACTTATGGTCAAATTTTCCATCAGGTCCCTTTCTAGTAACCACAAATGAGACGTACATTTTTGGGTTTGGAGTTGCTTATGTGGGCAAAACCCAGCACTTGTACAAGCAAAAGTAGGGGAGGTAAGGAACAAGTTCTTGTACCATTTAACTGTGGAAAAACCTAGCCCATGAGATCAACATCCACACAGCGGCAGTCAAGCTGGCCCAAAAGGGGCTGTACCATGTTGCCTCAGGCAGGTGGCCAAGAGCAGGTGCCTTTTCTTCAAAAGCTTTTTAGTGCTTTCTGTAGTCAGAATAGGGCCTCTTACAAATTATTTCAGGCAACAAGTTATTTCTCAAACTACTCATAAGTGAGATGGTTCCAAACTGGGCCACAGCCTGCATATGACGGCATCGCCCCACCACAAGTAGTCTGCTAATAACTGCAGAATGTCAGAATGTATTATTAGATGAAAAGAAATTATCTAACTGCCAAAAATATTTTTCTCTCAAAAGGGAAATAACCCTGTGTAAAAAATTCTTTAGCTGCCTGTTGGCCCAATGTCATTCTTCATCTCCATGATAATTATTTTTTTGTCAAATTAAAACCTAAAGACTACTTTCCACAACTGCAGACCATCTTTGAAACATGTGTGATCTGTGAACTTTAATCTCAAAAAGATCCTCCCTACAAGTTCACTTGCTTCATGGGACCACAGGATTTTCTCCACAAAAATTCTGGATTTGTTTCCAAAGCTTATCTCATGATTCCTGCTGACTTTGGGAAGTCGTGCTGTTCCAATGCCATGTTCATGAGCTGCTGGGTCAGCTAGTTCAGTCCAATTCCCAAGCCAGGAAGCAGGCCTTAGCAACTTTCAGACTGTCTGCATCCTCTCAAGTGGATATTTTAAAGGTAAAGGCAAACAAATATTTCTCTAGTTAAAGAAGAATTGAAACATTCTCAGAGGGAGCTTTTTTCTTGCATGTGAACATTTTTCTAGAAGTAAAGGATCCCAAACTTACCACAAATGTGGCTATAATTATGCATGACTTACAAAATGCATTAGGCAATAGTGTGTGTAAGTAAACAGAGGGGTTCTCAGCTGTGTGACTCACAGGATCGCATGGGGAAGGTCACAAGGTTCCTCATAGGTAATAAGCACTTTGTAGAGAACAAATGAAAGAACAGAATTCTGTTTTCATGTTAGCTGTGTGAATCTTAGATTTGTGAGAGAAATGCAAGCTTTTTGAGCAATAATAGCGGCACCACTGTTTCAGTTATATCCACTTATAGCAAGGGACTTTCTAAACATTATACAGCATAGCCCTGACCCAATAATAAAGAGCTATCCTGCCCAAAGGCCAATAGTTTTGAGGTTATAAAGCGCTGTTTACACTAAAAGTCCCTCTACCACTCAACATTACATCTTTCAAAACAGGGTAAAACCCTGTCTACCCAGCAGACTCCTCTCACAAACCAAACAACCAAAAGCATATTGGCATGCTGGTAACTATCACCCTGCAATGTCAGAAACATTCATAGCTTAGGTGTTTACTTATAGAACCATTCTTGCCTTTCTGTAGGCTGCAAAATTATTTAAATCTAGTTAATACAACTGATGGGAAATGGTATAGAATGAAAGCATAGGAAAAAATAGGAGTATGTGTGTTAGTTTCCTAGAGTGATCACAACAAACTACCAAAAACTGTGTGGCTTACAACAGAAGTTTATTTGCTCACAGTTCTGGAGGCCTGGTATCTGAAATCAAGATGTTAGCAAGGCTACAGTGCCTCTAAAAGCTCCAGAGGAGAATGGTTGCTGGCCACTGGTGGCTGCATCACTTCAGTCTTTGCCTCTGTCTTCAAATAGCCCTCTGTCCTTCAGTGTCTTCTCTTCTGTCCCTTATAAGACACATGGCATTGGATTTAGGGCTTACCTGGATAATCTAAGATAATCTCATCTCCACATTCTTAATTAATTACATCTGCAAAGACCATATTCCCAAGTAAGGTCACATTCGCAACTTCCCAGTGGAAATATCTTTGGAGGGGTCACCACTGAACTGTATGTTGGGCAGGGGGGTTGGTGTGTGCATGCACATGTGTATATTCAGAATCACTGTGACAAGGCCAAGCTCAAAATAAGCAAAAGGTTTTCTTAAAGTGTAAAGTAAGGTTTAGCATACTTTTATTTGGATTATATCACTATAACTGTTTATTAAATTCAAAAAATGTGTTATCTCTATCTGCAAGCTATTAAAAGTAAATCTCAAGTACCAGAAAATGTGATGGCTTGAGGAAACTCCAGAGATAAATTAGCAGGTCCACTGCCCAGGTAAATTGCATGTATTATTCCAGACAGATGAGGTTCAGCATAATTTAAAAGGTACATACCTCCACAACTCTATATAGTCCTCAAGTGTTTCATTTTTTCATCATTTAATCAAGGGAGAGTAAAAATGATTATGGAGCTCAAATGAATCTCCAAAAACAAGAAGAAAGACCGTGAAAAAACATTTTGCTGAAATTTCTTTATTTTGGACATTGGGAAATTAGGATGCCCCAAAGGCTTCCATCTTTTATAGCTTGCCCAAGACAAGATCACACAGACAGATAACTAAAGCAAGATTAGAAGCTCAGTACCGTCATTCCACACCAACATTCTTTCCCTACATGTGACATATGTCTAACATACTTTCCTCCTACTACAAAGTAAAGTATTTTCTTGATTCTCTTTTAGTTGAAATAGAGAGAAAGACACCTTATACCCTGAATTGGTCAGCTTAGGCTGCCACAACAAAATACCATAGCCTGGGTGGCTTGAAGAACAGAAATTAAATTTCTCACAGTTCAGGAAGCTGGAGGCCTGAGATCAGGATATAAGCATGGTCCAGATCTGGTAGAGGCTCTCTTTGGGGCTTACAGGTGACTGACATCTTATTGTGTTCTCAAATGGCCTTTCATTTGTGCATGCTCAGAGAAAGAGTAGGATCGATTTCTTCTTCTTCTTGTAGGGTCACCAACCCTGTCAGATTCGGTCCCTACTCTTACTCCACTTAACGTTAACTCCCTGCTAAAATTCCCATCTCCAAATGCAGTCACATTGGGGGTTAGGACTCCAATGTATGAAATTTTGGGCAACACAATTCAGTCCACATCACACCCCCTATGTTTTGTCAATAGAGAGTATTTATAACTTTTCAAAATGCTTTTTTCTTGTATCTTATTCAATTTTTTATATCTTATTTAAAAGTTATTTAATAACTTTGTGATTTGTTCCATTTAACAAATTGAAAAACTGAGGTTTAGAGAAGCCTCAGTTGACTGGCCCAAGGTCATACAGCTAGTGAGAGGCAAGTTTTATTCATATTCTAGACCTCTTTTACAGTGTCCAAGATGACCTTCAGTGTTGGTCACCTTTTAATAACTGTCCTTATAATGCATCTATAGACACTGCAAAACACATGGCTTCTAAAAGTTCCTTAGAGAGACCTTCTATGAAAGTCTAACATTGCATTTCTTTCTCTTGACTATCTAACACATTAGTGACTTGAACCCTATAGAATGGAAACAGCTTAATATGTCATCTGTTCTCATGCGCACCAAGAATATGGCTTGAGAGGAGATTCAGCTGTTCTCAAGTCCTTAAAAAAACCATAAAGGAATAAATGATTATTCATGGTGCCAAAAGCACATGTATTTTGAACAAGAAAACATTATGTTAAAGAATGTGGGAGAAAAAAAAAATAATGCAGATTCATTCAATGAGCTTTTCACTGAAAACCTCTAAAATTGAACAAAAGAAATGTTTCATTCCATATGTGGTATCAAGGTTTTACCAGATATAAAAAGGAAAACTATTGTCTGTTTACAATGATATAATTTCTAGCTCATTCTGGGTATAAACATAAAAACTCAGTATGTAAAATATTTTCATTATTAAAGTTAAAAAAGCTTTCTAACATATTTACTGGTATTAGTTTTATAGGTGTGATGACAGTAGAATTATTATTGAAGAAGATTTATTTTAGAGATACACATGGAAGCTAATATTCTGGGGTGAAATGTTATAGATATGTGATTTTCAAGTACTATGAAAAATTAAATAAATACATATTAAATGTCAATGATGGGTATATGGTAGTTCGTGACACTCATCAATACTTTTATCTCTAAAGATTTTATGTCTACAGATATATCTAAATATGTATAATGAAAATAATAGAATATGTTACAAAGTTACCAAAAATCTTGGAAGCCAAATATCATTAGTGCTTTAGTTAATAGAGTATAACTACTCAATAGTGTATGAGTGACCCATAAAAGAAGACACAAGGTAAAACATACACACATACCTGTTTAGAGAAATACCTACCCTGTTATTCCCATATCTGCTGTTATGTGAGGATACATTGATCAGTAAATTTGAAACAACCCTAACTATCTCCATTTTTTAGGATTGAAAACAATTTGATTTTGAGTTGGATGGGCTAGTGTGATTTCAATAGCTAGCATTATTCATCTTGTGATCATGGTTAATGCAAAAATGCACCTTCAGGACATGCAACTAACATTAAAAGCAGAATTTTTGTGGAAAGCACACAGGAGCACACACACATTCTCTTTAGGCTTCAGTTTGAAAGACTTTTCAAAAGGTTAAAAACCTTCCCCCTTGAGGGTATTCATAAAGCCAGAAACAGTTTTTTTCTTTTATTTATTTTGTTGTTGTTGTTCACTTGCTCTGAATTTTTTCTTCCCCAAGATGAAATACAGTAAGCTAATTCAGGGAAGCTAGTAAATTCAGTCATGTTAAGGGCCCCATACTTTTCAACCCACATGCACAATTGCTCCTACTGAGAAGTACAACAGCCAGATAGAAGACAAATATGACCCTGGGTTTAAGTGGAGGCTCTCCCCTACCTGAGGGACTTTTCAAATAAAGCTTCCCATTTTACTTCTCATGTGAATGGTACGAGTGTGTGTTTGAGCAGGAGGTGAATATTCCAGGGAAACAAATCTGTTCACACACTTGTACTCTCATCACCCCAGACTCTTTGGGGAACAACATGTTGCCTCTGGAAACTATTAGTCATCATCATCTTCCAGTTTGTAGTTATCACAATAAATTTATTATTTTATTTGACAAATAACTCTTGAATTGACCTCTCAAGATTAGAGAATTTGGAAACACATTAGGTTAGAAAAGATGCTAAACCAAGTTACAGGAAAGAAGACTAAACTTACCTTATAACAGGAAGACAAATGAGGTGTGTGTAAGTGCAAGAGTCCATCTGTGAGCTCTCACAAATTATCCCTGGCAGTTTAGAGGGGTAAATGTACAGCAGATCGCTCGAATACGGAGGGGCTGGAGACAAAGAAGCAGTGTAATCAATGGACTGCCTCTCGATTTTAGAAAATGTTGAAATTGTATATGTAATATTTTCTGATTAACAAAGAAATAAGTGTTTCTTAAAAAAGGTATTAGAAAAAAATGTCATTCCTAATCCTGCCCCCGAGAAATGGTGCACTATTAACACTTTGCTCCATAGCCTTCCAGATGCTCTGAGAGGTTTTCCCTGACAAATTTGACTGAAAAAAGACCCAATTTGTCATTATCAACTCCACTGTGGAAATTCTGTGTGGCAAAGAGTGGAAAACCAAAACCCAACTGGCTTAAGTAGGAAAATATATTAACCCAGAGACTCAGATGATGTCTGTCTCTGTGCTAGGGACTGAATGTTTGTGTATCCCTGCTCCTGCCAGATTTGTATGTAGAAATCTCAACCCCCAAGGTGATAGTATTAGGCCGTGGCCCCTTTGGGAGGTGATGACATCATGAGGGTGGAGCCCTATAAAAGAGACTCCAGAGAGATCTCTTGTCCCTTCCCTAACCCATGTGAGGTTACAACAAAAAGCCATTTAGGAATCAAGCTCTAACCAGATACTCAATCTCTTGACACCTTGGTCTTAGACTCCCTAGTCTCTGGAATGGTGAGAAATAAATTAAAATCATTAAAATAAAGCCACCCAGTCGATGGTATTCTCTTATAACATCCTGAATAGAATATGAAACTCCGTCCCTTAGATCTGTTGTTCTTCATGATGGTTACATTTGCAGGCATCCTATGATGACAAAATGGCTACCAACAGCAAAAGGCTCTATCATCCCACATGTAAATGCCTGAAAAAATAAGCTCTTCTTCCTACCAGTTGCTTTTGCCAAAGACCAGGGACTGGCTCGGTTTGGATTGTGTGGACATCCCTGAACCAACTACACTGGCCAAGGGAACACAAAGAATTCAATGCATGGGAAATGGATAATGTGGATAATGCTTCTTTTGTCTCTAAGAGTAATCAAGCAGTCATCAAATTATGCTGCAGTGTTACAGAGCTATGACTACGAGAGTTATTTACATTTTTATGCAAAGCACCTGGTCATCCCACCTTCCCAAGTAATGGCAAGCTTTGTTACTGAGGGATGTCTTTCCTGATTCCTTCTTCCCTCAGACCAACGGCTCTTCTGGATGGCTTCTCAGTCCCTTAGGACACAGACACTTAGCATCTGTATCTCAGCTGACTTTCAGGCTAGAATCTCCTGCTCTGCTCTTCCTTCCTTCCTTCCTTCCTTTCATCCTTCCTTTCTTTCTTCCCTTCCATTCTTTCTTTTTCTTTCTCTCTCTCTCTGCCTCTACCTAATAAAAACACCCTTTCTCTTTAACATTGCCTACACTAGTGTCAATTCAGAAGCCTTTTTGAAAGATACCATTTGGTGAACTTTCAGATCATTGTTTTGCATACATGGCAGTAGACAAGAAACTACAGGGATATACATTTGGTTCCACCTGGAATATGTGTAATTATTAATAAGAGTTAGAGCACAGAGATGAGGGGCCAGATGGTACTGGGAACTCATGGATAAGGTTGGCACACCACTCTGTCATCTTGCTGCCTCCTATGGGTACAGGAGTTCTGGGATAAGTTATGAGGGAACCAGTGCCTAAAGTAATATCTGAAGGGCTGTATGTCATGAGAGCCCCTATGATGGCAGGGCCACTTCTGTCTCTATGGGGATAAACATGGAGAGTCCTCAAGAAAGGCAGGGATGTAGGAAGAGCACAGAAACTAGAGTCAGTCTGCTTGGGTTTGAATCCACAGCTCGGCAACTTACTAGCTATGTAAGCTTGACTATCATCTTGAATAAGATAACCCTGAATGAATTTAACCTTTGCTTCTTTGTGCCTCATTTTCCTTGTATACATAGGATATACTAAAACTACCTACCTCATGGGACGATTCTGAAGATTAAACAGGAGAACACACACGAAGGGCTTATTACAGTGCCTTGTACATATACCCTCAATAGATGTTTGCTGGGTGATTAGTAACACAATATTACCACTACTAGAACTACGTGGTGATTTAGAATCATAGATTGTAGTTAGACTGTGTAAGTGCAGACACAATTCTGTCTCTTACTAACCATGTGGTCTTGGCCAAGTTGCTTGCACTCCCCGAGACTTGGTTTGCTCATCCATAAAATTGGAACAACAAGGGAACCTGCCTAACTGGGGTAGAAATACAAATTAAATTAAATAAATCTATCGATTGCCTCTCAGATGTTGTTGTTGTTGTTGTTTTTCTAGGGCATGCCATTGGAAGGCCCTTCTCTCCTCAATGTTTCCACAAAGAAAAAAAAAAAAATGTTCACTAATTGCCATTTCTGTCCAGATATCTGTAATTCTGGAGGTAGAAAGGCAGTTTAAAGGCAGTATTCACTGTTATATGTAAATTCCTGAGGTGGCCGGAAGGAGGGGTACCTAGCTAATAGCTCAGCAGTTTTGTTGGTTCCGCGAAGTGGGCGAGCACTGTGGAGGGATGAGGACACCAGTACCTGCAGGAGCCTGGAAGTAGAGTAGCTTTGGATGTGGAGGTAAGCACTCCCTGAAAATCTTACTGGCTTGTCAACTTGGTCAAGGACTTCTGTCACATAGTTCCATTCAGCTCAGGGTCTAGGATAGGCCACAGGGCCCAGATTAGTCCCTAGGTTCTGGGCCCAGCATCTCCATGAACTAGCAGGCCAACTTCAACATCCACAAGTACTTTCTTTAGATTTTGGAAAAAGTCGAAATTTCTGAAGAAATGCTGAGGCCACATGTCATGGAGCGAATGATTTAAACACTCTATGGCCCCAGCAATCCAGTGTTTTCCAAACAGTATTTTAATGATGATACAATTTCCCTCTTCAGATGTGGAGAAACTGGAGAACTGAATAATTTCATAAGACCACAAAGCACAGAGGAGGCAAGAACTGTCTCAAAATAATGGGATGAGCCTAACCAAAAGAAATCTTCAACTTATTAGCAGAACAACTTTCTTAAGTTTTCATCTATGGAGAGAACTCCCAAAGAAAATTTGGGACACTCTCTTGCCAAAGCATGTTTTAAAATGCAACCAGACTAAACAACGGAGACCACAGGAACGATTCTCCCCTCACCAGGTAAAAGGGTATGGGGGCTGGACGGGTCATTTCCAGCTCTAATTTCTATGATAAGTGATCCCAGTTACCTGGGTTACTTGGCCAGGAGTGGAAGCAGAGAGAGCCTGTCGTTCACACTGACTTTCAATTTTCAAGCGAGCAAGTTTAATCAGTTTCTAGGCACAACCCTCCTTTCAAGTCTCTGGAAACATCTCAAGGGAGAGAATAACACTAAGAAACACAGAAATCTTTTCTCTTCTCTGCAGGCGTTTGTCACAGAGCCAGTTCCTAAGTGCACAAACTTTTGGCAGGCCGAATCACTTTGATATACTTTTCCCAGGGTTCAAAAAGAAAAGATAAACAAAGAACTTGTGACTTCAGGGGGAGCAAAGGTAGCTCATAACTTCGGGAGTTTATGAGGTAGCTCATCTTCTTTACATGTCTGGCAAAGGGGAAGGGAGTGTCCGTAAAAAGAAATCACCTTGTTAGTGGTTTCTGAGACTGCAGGTTTGGCGCCTGAGGGCACATTCTGTGAGGGTTTGCTGCCATTTTCCACAGGTAAAGCAGAGGGCAGCTTCTGTCAACAAAGATTGACACTCCAAGGTTTTGTTTTGGTTGGCTTTATTCCTGCCTTTAAAGGCACAGAAAGTATTAATCATTTAAAACCAGTTTTCAAAAGGTATTTGAATTTTCATTAACCATATTTCTCAATGAATTAAGTCAAACAGGAAAGGCCAAATACAGTTGATTTTTTTTTGGATTTTATGAGAACAAACAGGATGTGTCTAATTAAAACTTTTCATTTTTAGTTTATTTGGCAATTAGTTTATTTCTTCTAAGACAAGAGTGTTTATAACTACACAAAGATTCAAATGGCACAGAGATGAGGATGCATTTAAATATTAGCCATATGTTTACTCTATTTCACTTTTCTGCAGCTCTATGACATGTTCCTCACCAGCCAGTCTTATATCACCCCATTGAGTAAAACATATTTCAGACCATCAGAGTGACGACTTTTCGATAATGTACTTTTCTGGATATTTGCCAAGAATTTGAGATGCGAGGAATAAACATTCATCTTCAGTTTTTGATAGAGCTGGATTAGGGCCAATAAACTATAGCCCAAGTCAAGTGTCTTCCGTGATGCTGTACCAATGATGTCATGATTGGAGCCAAGATTAGGAGACCTAACAGGATCTCAGTTGTTACACTTACTAACTCCTTAGCCAATCTAATTGCTTTCTTCCCACTCTCTGCCAATTGATGAAAAATCAGAATATTGCCTAGACTAATGGGAATGTGGTAATATCTGGCTCTATAGAGGGAGAGTGGAAGAAAAGGAGGCTTAATCTCCGTGATCTTCTAGTCCCTTGCTGCAGGTGGGCAAAGCCAAAAAAAGGCAGTGACTGTCCCAGACTAACCCTACTTGGCTGCATCCTGAAAGGTCCACCATCGCTAGGTCCAGTTCCGCAAATGCAACACTCTAATCTTGCTTGTTTTTTTTTTAAAAAAACAGAGTGATCAGCTTCTAGAGACTGACATTGGCCAAATACCCATAAGACTGATTTAAAATACCAATTTATTAATTCACAGTGATAAATATAACTCCCAAAGCCTCAGAATGGCTCTTGAGCATGGCCAGATCATCCTTTCCTCTAGAGAATAAGTCATGTGGGAATCTAAATTACATTTAAAGGGCAGCTTGGTGAGTTCCGTGTCACGCAATGCTAATAGGATGTACCACCAAGCAGTGGTAACATGTGCTACCCAACTCCATTTCCAGGAACAATTCTCAAAGATGATAGGAGGGAGTGTTATTTGCTCAGGGCTGACACTGTGGTAAATTAACCCCCTGGTGTTTTTCTAGAATTGAGACAAATCACGACCACCCTTTAATAAGGCAATAACCTTTTAAATATGTAATCAACATGTATTGAATAGACAACAGCATTCTTTTCCTGAAAAAAACAAAGTCCTACAAAATTCCCTAATGACTTTAACAGGACTTAGGGAGAATGTTCAGGGCCTTTGATTGAATTTGGGAGACATCCTGCATCTTCTGTATGACAATTGGAAAATACAATTGCTTCTTGGGCAATATACAAACTAGACTCCAACCAGAAGAAGTCTGGTGAATGAGCAGATGACATGGATGTGCAGATGACAGTTCTGTGGATGAACAAATGACATGCTCATCCATAGTGTGTTCTCTTCTTGTATTCACCTTCAGAAAGTGACATTTTTCTGACCTTGCTCCCCAATGTGAGACTGTGCTCTTCTATGCCTGTCTGCTGTGGGCTGTGTTCCCATAATACCAGCCAAGAGCAGAGGCAAGATGCTCTGTAGACACAAATGCTCCTTGTGCCGACGGACCATCTTTCCCATCAGAACAATTTTGGTTCAATAATAAAATGAATGGTATTCTAGAGGATCTTTCATGGCCAGCAAGGTAGAAGAAGTGTTCTAGCCCAGTATCTACTCAAGGAGTGGTATAAAAGGAGTTGAAACCATTTGCCAACATACTCAGGATAATAAGTAAAATTCGCACTTAAGGAATAACCCATTAAAGTCAAATGCATAATTGTGGAAATTTTCTCAATTTCCCCATCTCCTTTTCCAATATTTAAAAGATACAGAGATATAAATTATTTTTATTAATAATAACAATAAATTATTCTTTTCTTTTTCTCTCTGAGTGAATAAATTTGTTCATGGGAAATTTTTTCTACTCAACAATAGTGATAGCAAAAACTAATCGTTACAGAGCACTTAGTATTTTTTCTCAGATATTGCACCTAGAACTAGAAGAAATCTTCACAACTATTTCATGAGTTAAGTACTGTGATTAGCTCTAGCAGGCATTACAGTGAGAAAATTGGGCAAATTGCTTCATTTCTGTATGCCTCAAGTTCACAGAGCTTGTAAGTGCAGCGCTATTGCTTAAGCCCAGAGAATATGACCATAGAGCCTGTCTTTTTAATTACTAAGCAGCACCTCCTCAAAGTTTCAAACTATAAATACTGTGCAATTTGGCCTAACCCATTCTATCCATTAATATTGCCTCTATAAACTTGATTACCATGCTGAAGTTTTTTATTCCTTTTTCCTTCATGAAAAATAAGGCAAATGTAAAATTAGAACAACCTCCTGTTCTGTTTCTCAGTGAATGACTTTATTATCATCTCAGCCAATATTGAAATCCCCATTCCAAAAATAAAATAAAATCTCCACCACCCACATTACCTTCATTGTTAATATTTATAACATGTGGTGAAAGAGTTTAGAAATAAACTTCATTGTTCCAAGAAAAATTCAAAATCTTCCAAATTGGCTAAGGGGGTCTACTTCCATAAGGCCTTCCTCAAATGTAGGCATCTTGCCAGTGTGTCTGACAAAGTGAGTCTCAAAATTTGAAAGTTATCGGACCATCTTTTGGCAGGTTAAAGAGCGTTCCAAGTGTCAAATGCACTCCTAGAACTGCAACTCCAAAAAATAGAATTCCTTCACATTTCTATATTAGAATTTAACCAGATGTTCATCATTAGGTAAAAAGCCAAGTTAACTAAGCAAGGATCTGTTCATACTCTACTATGAAAATTATTGCATTTGATATAATTCAGAGGAACTTGAACAATTACTTTTAGAAATATTTAGCAATAATCCTCCGATATTAACATTTAACTTTCCGAAGATGGGCCCCCAGACTTTCTCAGTTAAAACAGCAAGGACATAATCTATTTTTTTCTTCTTTTTTTTCTGACTTTTCCATTTTTCTAAGATGTTTTATAACAGTGAAAATACATCAATGTCGGGAAGGATTAATCAGGGTTTAATCACCATATTACTGTGGGAAGTAGTTATCAGTTAGTAGAATCCTTTTCTGCTTTTACTTCTCTTGGGTTTTCAAAGGAGAACATCAAAGAGGGCTCTGTTTCAGGCATAATGGTCCCTTCTTTTTCTCATTAATCTCTTGATGCCTAGACGCCCAAGAAACATAGAGATTTTCCTTCTCTCCAATCTTCCAAAACAAGGGAATGAAGCTGTTCTGCAACATAATCTCACAAGACAATTGATGGTATCATATTGATTCCCTCTTGCTCAATAATTATCTATTCCCTCTTGTTCACCCATCTTCCTATCTCACTAAATTTGTATATATCCTCATATTTTCAACCAATGATTCTGTACTTCAAATACCTACCATTCATTTCAACTTTAATCTTGGAGACAGACACATTACCTTTAGAACAGACAAAAAGGAAGTGAGTACATAGAACTATTTCACATAAAAAATCCCAAAATATTGGTGTAATAAGTGTAATCCCAACCATCTACCTAATTATATTAGAGACTAAAACCTGTTCTCTGAATTTTCAATCTTTGTTTCTTATCTCCTATTTTTTAGGCTGGGACATCATTAAGGTTATCCTTGAAATCTAGAGAAAAAATATTTTGTCTTCTACTTGTATTGTTCAGAGACTAGAAAGGAAGTCAAATACTTTAGCTCACCCAAATATAGCATTAATTCCTGCTAAGGAAAGTCTGATTGAAACATCTGTAGGTGGACACTCTTATGTAATAATTTGTCTAGTCAGTTTCTTGGTAAACTAAATGTTTCAACTTTAGCAACACCTATGCGGAGTTGCTTAATTTAGATCTTCTATATCCTCCCACCAAAAAACAATAAAGAATCCAAGTAATATGACTTAACTCTTTAGTTCAATTGAACATTTATTAAGTGTAAGGATATGGGCACCTATATCACTATTTACAATAATGAACTGTTTCCTAAAATCCCCCTGGGACCTTACAAACAGAGCAGTAGCAGCTTAATTGGCACCGGTAGCCGCATGAGTAGTGGAGATGGCACCTTAATACAGATCTGGGGGCATCGACAAGCTTAGCACAGTCATCAAGGCCATTTACATCAGTGGTGCCTCCAGAGACACAGGCCAGGCTGCTACCCTTAGTGTCAGCAGCGAAAAACAGGCATCACCTCGAAGCAGAAATGTTATCAGAGTGAAAATTAAAAAACAGTCAGTGCTGCATGCTGGCCAAAAGGACTGGTTCCCAGATCATACATTCTAGACACTCCTTAGAGAAATTATGTGGGAAGAACATGAGGACACTGGACTTCCCACAAAATAGGTGAAGATAGAGCCAAAAATATTATTTTGAAAATGTAATTGTGATCCTTTTTTTTTTTACCTTCAGACTTGTATGGACTGGGAAATACACTGATTCTTTGTTTTAGTTATCTATTGCTGCGTGAAAGCCACCCTGATACTTACTGGCTTAAAGCACCAACCGTATTGTTAATTTTTGTGATTCTTCGTTTTGATTGGGCTTAGCTGGGTGGTACTTCTGCTCCGTGTGATGCTGACTGGGGCTGCAGTTTATCTGGGGTTCAACTGGGCTGGAATGTCCAAGATGGTTCATTTTCATGCCTGACAGTTGATATTGGCTTTTGGCCAGGAACTTAGCTGAAACTGTTGAAGAAAATGCCTGAAAACAAACTCTCCATGTGATTCGTGCGCTCCTTAGCTTGGCAGTTGGGTTTCAAGGGGAAGCAACCTCAGAACTAGTGTTCTAAGAGAGGAGAAGCATATGCAGCCAGTCTTCTCAAAGGCTTAGGCCAAAAACTGACGCAGCATCACTGCCCTGTGTTCTACTAATCAGAGCAGTCACCGGCTCAGCCCAAGTTCAAAGAAATGGAGAAACAGACTCTACCTGTGAATTTGTGGCCATCTTTCATCTGAATAACCTCTGTCCTTTGACTGGTTTCAAGAAGGACTAAAACAGCCAATAGAGAAAGGTATTGTTACCACAAACAACTCAGATGGGACTAGGATGAGGTAGTAGGTGTCAATTAGAAACATCCTGGTTATGGTTGCCCCAGACTTCTTTTACATGCCTTAAACTCCGTTTTTCAGATTTGGTCTGAACTGCTGCATTTATATGATCTTCCCCATTTCCTAACATTATACTGCCAAATGCAAAACACCTCTGTCTGGTCAGGAAACCACAATTCTTTTTTACCTGTTTCACTTTGCACTTGATGTTTTATACTCCCCAGTGACAGGAGGAGAGGAACTAGGGCCTATAGGCCTTCTGAAAAATCATTGACTTCAGATGACATTCACTTGGGTTTTAGAATCTCTACTCCCACCCAGGCTATACTCCAGATCCAATGATTCAGTGTGTCTGAAGGCATGGCTATGTGCACACACAAAACTCCCCAAGTGATTTAGATATGTATCATTCTGTTGGAAACACTCTTAAAATGGTTATTGTTTAGAAGTTAGTGTTTTTAAATTCTTTGGAAGAAGGCTCTCATGAAAAACTAATACATATGGAAGGTAATTTTCCTTACAACAGATCCATTTGCAAACTTTCCTAGATCTCGCCTATACCTTTGTGATTAAAGTTAAACATAATCCCTTCCAAATGACTTATCTTCACCACAATCCCTTTTAGTACCATTGGACTAATTGTGATGAAAAGCTCAGACAGAGTCAAGGCTGCCTGTGTGAAGCTAAGACAGGGTTACTGATTCCTGTGCATGGCAGGCAGGTGCTCTCCAGAGTCCCAGCCTGTTCAGAACAGTGACACACGACACAATCAGCCTGCCACGGGCATGTATGCAAGCAAGGAAACTCTGGAACCAGCATCAGAGAGTGCAATCCGCAGAATGCCCACTCACAGGGTGGCTGAACCCATGCACTGTGCCTTTGGAGTGGCAAAGCAGCCATGAAGCAGGAACCCAGCCAGCACTTGCAGGTGCCAGCAGAAGGGAGAGAAATGTCCAGGAGACAAGATGAATCCTCCTTCCTATAAAGGCTGTCTGCATGCCTGCTTGAATACTGACTGCCTGGAGCAAGGGACACAGAGTTGTTGGCAGAATCGTGCCTCCTACGGGCTAATGTGGCCATAATCTTTCTACGCCTCAGTTTCCCCTAGCGCAAAATAATATCAGAGTCCTAGATACCTCCTGGGAGGGCCATGAAGAGTAATGAGATGGTGTCTATAAAGTGCCTTAAAGAGAGGTCCTCAGAGAGCTATATAAAGACAAGGTGCATTATTACACCTATGCAGCAAGCCTACTCTCAGGGATTTCAAAGCCTCACCCCAATTCCGTTGAAGGACAGTGAACCTAAGACAGCCTCTCTAACTATACATGTCTAAGTCTAAATAGCAGGCTTGCTCTAGCTTCTGACATATTAAGAAAAAACAAAACAATAACAACAATCATTGGATTGATCAGTGGATGCTGCACTGATTGGGAAATCTCTCTTTTCTTTGACAGAAAGGCAGTAGCCCACAAGGTTTCTTCCCTGGGCTGACAGCCATTTCTATGAAGCCATGTGTTTTTTCGGAACAGCCTATGGTGACATAGCAACCCAGACATATGGTGTCATTATTCAGCCGACACAAATTTGACACTTAAGTAAATTTATTATATTTTGCTTTGCTCCTGGTGCCTGAAAGGCTTTGCCACTGTCTCTTCATAGAGCTTGTCACAGATGTTGATGTATTTTCCTCCTCCATGGCCAGGTTTTACTGTGGAAACTGATACAACTTCACGATAGAATTTCTAGATGAATTATTCACGCATTGCATGCTTTCTGCACACAGGGGCTTGGAAGAAATCCATACTATTCAATAAATGGCCTTTCTAATCCTCTTTAACAGAGCATTCTCTCCTGGTTTAAACTGTTTCTATTATCGCCTTTGTAATCATAATGTTTTGGATAAAGTATTTCATAGTTGATAGCTTGGTTAAAACATTTACAATATTTCACATTAATGTGCAACAAAATTGCCCAGGCAGTGGGATGAAACTGATCCATTCTAGCAACAATAAACCATATGGGCCAAATTCTCATCAGCTCAACTTTTGCTCACTTACACACACACACACACACACACACACCACCACCACCACCACCACCGCCACCAACAGTGACAACAACAACAAATGCTGAAACCTTGAAGTCAATTCTACTTCCAGTGATTTATAGAACAATTCCTAAAATATCTCAATATTTGTTGTTTTCGGCAGAACAGAACCCTCTTAATGCTAATACCATCTGTAGAGATGAGTTTTTAATTGAAAAACAAGTTCAACTTGATGGAAAAGAGTCAGATGAACTCATCGCTGGCCTCTGAGAAAAGATTAATGAAAGAAAAACATACCAAGCTTCTTTAATACCTGGAGAAGCCATAAGGATACCTGGATTGACATTATGGGTTATGGTATATGGGAGTGAATAACCTTAACATGACACAGTAAGCCCATTGAAGAATTAAGAACTGTAATTACAGTTTTTAAAGTATACTGACCTGTTGACTTTTAAGATTTCAGACTTTGCCTCAGGGTCATTTCTTGACCTAGTTTTTGTTTTGTTTCATTAGTTTTTTTTTTTTTTAATTTTTTTTAAGCTAAATCTGTGTTTTTTTTTGCCATTCTAGTGTGTTTTTTTTTTTTTTTATTCTTTTTTTTTTTTTTTGATTCCCTACTGAAACAATTTTTAACATTATTCAGTTAAATTCTAAGTGGTTAGAACATTAAGCTCTTCCCTAGCATTGTCTTACTTTTAATTTAATTAAATGCTTGAGAAGTACATGTTTTTAAATAAGAAATCTCTTCTTCTAGAATTTGCTTTCCATTCAAAGAGCACTGACATTTTGAATCGTTCCTAGAACAGATGGCAAAAGAATTGCACAAACGCACAAAGGAAGATGAAATTCTAGCTAATGATTATTATTATTTGAGCAAATTCAGGCTAAGTGCAATAGATTTCATTTACTATGCTTTGAGGTCCATCCATGCATAACTTCCCCCATGTGTTGTCTATGGCACCACTCTTTTCCCAGCCTCTCAAAACCTCAGCATTGGAGTCATCTTTGGCTACAACTTCTCACATCCCATATCCACCCCCCAAGTTCTCATAGTTATTCATTGCTTTGAAACATATCTTCTGCTCAAATCTTAGTATTCCTCTACCCTACTCTAAGCTCTTGCTGTTTTTATCTGAATAGATATCTATAAAATTTGTCCCATTTCATCGTCTAGTGTTCAGAAATTTCCCTGATTCGAGTCTTCCCCATATACCCTTACCAGGATAATCTTCCTCATGTATGATTTTATCTCCCCCTGTTTAAGAATCCATAATAGTTTTCTATTACCTAGTTTATACACACACACACACACACACACGTTTATATACGCCAGGCTTGTTCTAAGTACTTAAAAATATAAACTCATTTAATCCATATAACAACCCTATGATATGGAAACTATTACTTCTTCCTTTTTATAGATGAGGCCACTAAGGCACAGAGAGGTTAAATAATTTGCCCAAGGTCAACAGCCAGAGAGCAATGAACCCAGTCTGTGCTTTTAACCAATATACTATACTGCCTTAATCTGGAATAGCTAGCACCCACATTTTTTATATTTCTAAACAATTTTCATTTATTTCTCATTTGACCTAACCTTTCAGTCAGACGCTGTTCATCCCTAAATTCATCTTGTTTTATATTGTTTTAGTAAAATGATCCATTTAAGTGGACTACTCTCTTCTGTGTATATATTTCTACTTCTTGTACCATCACCTGTGATGTTTCTCTTGCCTGGGATACCTTCCTATTTTTCTCTCTTTGAAATGCATCTATGGAATAATATAAATTGTAAATATTTATCAGTGCAAATATAACTTTCTTGCAATATGTAACTGAGTTCTTCAGACGAGGCTTTTCTGACCTCACACAAGTCTCCTCCCGTCTTTACTCTGTCTCAGTGTTTATGGACACAACCCAACTTGCCTACAGTCTCTTTGCAGAACCTCCTTCTCACTTCCATTCTTCTCTGAAGCTTCCTCCCAATCTCACAGGCAGGACTTGTAGTTATGTTAGCAGAGCTCTGATGACAACTCAGATGGTTGGTTTGTCCCTTGATTTTTACTACATTTCTCTGTATTGGAATAGCTTCACATGTCTGCCTTCCCCCAACACCAGGTTATCAGTTCCTCAAAGGCAGGTGCTGTGAAACCTCTGCCTATGTCATAGCATAGCAGGGAGTCAGGAAGTATTTTTAACACATCAACGGATAGTTCCATTTTGATTTGTACTTGTTGCATATGTGTACATATATGTGTGTGTATTCAAGCATGTATCAGTTTTATTTTCTACTAATATTGTAAATTCAATGAAGACAGATATTGCTTCTATTTTCCTTGCATTTCTCATCAAGTCAAGTGCAATGTTATACCATCAATCCTCACTAAATGCTTGCCGTATGAATGGGTGAGTTATT
The DNA here is from genome assembly GCF_001604975.1 of Cebus imitator. Taxonomy (NCBI): domain Eukaryota; kingdom Metazoa; phylum Chordata; class Mammalia; order Primates; family Cebidae; genus Cebus; species Cebus imitator. The sequence continues at coordinate 2,642,007 of NW_016107324.1, forward strand.
AAAATTACCCCAGGAAATGAAGATCTTTGGCTTGAATTGCCAAGTGTTAAAAATGGGACCACTCAAAAATATATAGTCAACCACACATTAAAAAGTCCTAAGAATAACTCAATATTTCTTGTGTGGAACAGTTGCATTTTCTTCTGAGAACCCATATGTTAAAGTCTCTCTCTGTATTTCCCACATGAGCACTTAAGTCCAGAACTCACAGTGTACCTGGCTTCAAACCAAGTACATTAGTTATTTTGGAATTGCAGAATTAATAGTCATTCTCCCACTTGCAGATCTGCCTCAAATAAAAATTATATTTCATTTGGATTAAGAGTTGTAAATTCAGCTACAGAAAACTGTACCAACACAACTCTGTGGCACTTATCCCATTGCAGTGCTCCAGAAAAATACTAGCAATTATGATGATTTGTTTATTATAAATAAAATCTTTTCTCTCAATGCTGAGAATATGGATATAGAATATGTATTTTACTTATTCTAAGAATCAAAATTATTTGGTGATATTGTGACTTTCAGGCCACAAGCCAGAACTGTATACAAATTCAGAAAACCATTTTGGCAATTCAAAGTTAATATCCAGATATTCTGGAATAGAGACACGATATATCATTATCAAATGCCTCATAACTGTTAAACACAGAACCAACAATAGATTCATTAGAAGGCACTTTTATAAACAAGTAAATACGTCTTGTAGAAGATGTTATCTATCTTAATATTTATATTATGAAACATACCTATTATTCATAGATTTCTATTTTCTTAAACATAAAAAAGGAGAAGAGAATCAACATTTCAAGGACAGAGGGAGGCTCAGCCCTAAACGATGCAACGTGGCAATGAATTAGAAAACCACAGACTGAGAGACCAGCTGCTGAAGAGGAGGGAGAAAGAGAAAAATGTCCTTTTTCAAGTAGTTTTATTACTTAAGTTAGGTATAAAAAGAAAAGTCAAACAGCAACCGGCCTTTTACATAGCAGTTTTAGATGAAAATCAAATAAATCAGGTCATATGTATACAACACGGAGAGAACTGTTGACCTCCCATTTTTTTCAATCACTCCTCCACACACAGAATGTGTCTCCCTCACATGAAAGTTGAAAGCTCCTTCCATTCTAGAAGGCACTGACAGAGATGTGAATATGTAATATCCCAGTAATACAGTCAGACTGAAGACTTGGGTTTAATTCATACAGATACCACTTGGGGGTTACCTCACATTTTGTTTAAATCAAAGCTAATGGCTTTTAGTAACTCCAAGTTACTGAAGAGATAGTTTGGCCATTTAAAAATAAGTGCTTCCATATGCAAATGAGTAGATTTCCACATACAAATAAGTTGTCATTCAAAAAGGCACTGTGAGGACCAGTCACCCGCACACATTTATCAAGCACGGATTATGCAATAAATAGGACCTAGACAAGGTGCTGTGGGTACAGAGAAAAATGTGATCCCAACTCTCCAGGAGCTCACAGACCCACAGGGAAAACAAAGTCAAATAACTTTTAAAATGAAAGATAAGGGCTTCAAATTCAGTATGTACGGAACACAGAGAGATTGCATATTACCTAAGGGATGAGCGTGGAAATGCTTCATGGAAAGACTGACATTTGGTCTGAGACCTGCAGTACGAAAGGCTAACTTCATTTACTACACATGATCACTTTGGAAACCAAATAAAATGGACACAGAAATAGACAGCCTACTATCCCATATAGTCTTGCTTCATAACAAAACAGACCTCATGTTAGAGGCCATGTTCTTTCTCAAAACCAAAATGTCATCTTTATAGCTTTTATACCAAGTTAGAGATGAGGAGGAGTCAAAGGAATCAACCACAAGTTGAAGATACAACAAGTTGAGGAACTAGACTTCCAATGTAATTACATGGCTATTCCGCCACTGAATCACATTCCACTCAATCTGAGAAAACACCATTGGTGCATTCTACCATTTAGTGAGGCAATTTCACTTCACTGAGAAGTCAATTCCTTAAGGTCTTTTACTCCTACCCACAATGGAATGCAGTAGCTTGCGCTAAGAGAAAACCGTACAGGTCACTAGCTGTACGGAAATGTGAATGTGGGCCTAAATCAAGACTCTACCTCTACTTGCCACTCACTTGAGCAATTTGTTTGACCCCTCTGAGTGTCAGTTTTGTCATCCATCAGACGAGCACAATGACACCTACTGAATTATTACAGGATTTACAGATTAGAAGGAAGGGACAACATACATCCACTCTGAAAGCAGGTTAAGTCCCTGTTTTGAAAAGAAATCTTAGGACAAATGAGGTGGCCACACAGAGCAGAAGTATAGGCACAGAAGGGACACTACTGCCTGAAATACTGTCCACACAAAGATGAACCGCCCTCACAGCCTTGAGAGCCTCGGCCACCCTTGCATCGCTCTTTCAGACTTGGGCTTATATTGGCTGTTGGGAAGAAATGATATTAATAATCTAGGCATTTCCATTTAAATAAATGCTGAGGTTCCCTAACATTTAATAGCCTTTCCATAAATAGTGACAATTATATTCTTTATTACCAAATAATGAGTTATTGATTTTTATTTTCAGAAATATAAAGTGATTACAATATGGAACATCCACTTTGCCAGTAGCTATATGAGCTTGGAGGGGTCCATGTAGGAGTACAAGTCAGTCACAAGGAATATGAGATACTGCTTCTTCTTTAGTTTCATGCTCTTCTCTCCCTCAGGTCGATTTCTCATCTATTGGTCTCGGGGATCACTGATAGGTATCCTCAGTGAGCTCCCAATCCAGCTCCTCCCAGCTCTCATGTGGCATCCTCTTTCCTTCTTCTGCTACTGGGATGCCCGACACCCACTACCATGCTTGAGGATATCCACTCTCCAAAGCTACTTCAGCTTCTCAAGACAAACAGGCCCCAACGTACATATCAAAGCTGCATCTTGCCAAAATTGTCGGTCTCAAGTGTTCATCATGTCACCCCTCCACCAGCGATCTCTCTCACTGAAGTGGAGGGAATTCTCCTCCTGAGAGCCCTGGCCTGTGACTCGGCTGTGGTCACTGCCCCTGGGATTGTGCATAGCCCACCACTTGCTGCTAAGTTATGCACAAAGGCCCTGTTTCCTCCCATCCTCTTCTCCAGGGCCACAAAGGTGCTACCTCCTTCTGTTTCCTGATATTGTCGACGTTTTAGAAAGAAAGTGAAAACGTTCTCTTACTTGTTTCACTTTGAGTCCTCTCCACCAGGATCTGGCACAATCTCCAAGAAAAATAAGAAGCGGACGTAGAAGCTCCACTCGAGTACCACACAAACGAACCCGCCCCTCTGCTTTTATTTAGGCCTTCTTTCTGCAGCCCTTTCTCCACTCTAGGATAACTGCCTGAGGATGACTCACTCTTTCTCATGAGGCTTCCTGGACGTCTTTCAAATAGCTCCCAGACAAGCACGGGACAAGCTTTTCGGATGTGTTGGAATCTCAGAGAGCATATATTTTGAGTTCAAGTGGAGGCCCTTGCTATAGTCATAAGCTTAAGATTTATAGCCTACAGCTTCTTGATAAATTAATATGAAACACAGCATTGGAAATAAAAGAGTATTTTATTTTTCTAAAACTCTATTCACTCCTCCCCATATCTAAAAAGTATACACACACTAACATATACACAAAAATTCTGCCATTTTCTGTTCTCATAACCCTCACCAAAACTAAAATGTGTGATACTGACTAAGACCTTTGTCTCAGAAATCTCTTTATTCTACAAATGTGTTCAGGTTAAATATTTCTAGCCTATAGAATTTCTGATTACATTTCCTCATAAACAGAACTTTCTGTTGCTTGGCTGATAAACTACACTGGTTGTACTTATTCATCAGAATAATACAATCCATAGAAAAAAGTTATTTAAATACATGCCTATTTATTTTAATTATTAGCTTTAAGGACAATTTGTGACAATACATTAAAATTTTTTTTGTATTACCCTGAAATTTGTATTTCAGAAGGCTGTTGGCAAGGCATAGAAAATGAATTCAGAATCTTGCCATGATGAGAGAATATATACTAACACTAATTTTAAAGTACAATAAAAAATTGTTTCTGTATTAGTAACTTAAAGCATTTGCAATGTTACAACGTATTTCACTGCACACACAAACTGAAAAAGAACTTCTAAAAGTATTTAAGAATACTCTTCAGCAATTTTAGTGGGCCTCTAAGAGTGACTTCATTAATCATTGTTTCACTCAGGTAATTTATTTTTCATGCTGTTCCAATGAATTCTCCTGTTGTCTTTAATCTTTCCCAGCATCTTCCAATTGCTCAAACTCGTTCTTATCTCTGGGGCTGTTCTGTTACTCCTCTGTCAGACACAAAGCAGCACACAGCTGAGTGATCGCAACAGCTGAAAGAGCTACCTGGCCAGAACACATGCAAGGCAAAAGCAGAAATCACTCTCTAGAGCAATGGGAAAGTCTCTTTTGAAGAGTTTCAACATATTTTCTGTAAGCTTCAGTACACTTGGAACAGATAAAAATCTACATGTATGGCATGTGTGAGAGAAAGATTTCAAATAAATGACCCCTAGAGGCATAAGCATACATTCAACTATAGCTCTAACAGTATTTTCCAATTTGATTCATTCCCAATGAGTTTTGCCGTGAATTTTAATGAATCCTTCCAACTTGCATGTTGCAGTTTCTTTTTTCACATATAGCCAATAATCCTGGAATCAGACAGTTAAAATTTTGTTTACCTTCAGTCATTTTTTAAATAATTCTATCAGGTCTGCAAGGTTCATTTTGCTGTTAACAGATATAACTTAGGCAAATCCAACGTCATTTATAAATTTTATGTTTTTCATATATCAGTATATATTAAAGAAAAACAAAAAATATTTTTGGTATCTCATAATTAGATTTTTTATGAGACACTGATACTGAGATACAAAGAAAAATGATTATTCAAGAAGGAAAAAAAGCTGTGAAAACAACTTATATAATTGCCAGATTGAATTGTCCAGAGAAGCAAAAGGTCTTAGGTTTACCACGGGCACATATAAACAGCCCAGCCAACAACAATTCTTTGTTGAAACTCTGTGTCCTCATGACTTAAATATTAAATAATGCATCTTTCTTTTATAGTTGGTTTCTAGAAAATATAAAATGTCCTGGGTCCCATAGTTCATATTTCAGGCATCATTCTTTTTAATGCACAAAGATTTTGCAACCCAGACCTAGATGTGAGGTTTTCCAGACCTGTGCTTTACCTTGTGGACAGGTATGCATGTTTTACAACATTCTTTCAAATGTCTAATTACAAAAAAGGACTTGTAATATATCCTACTTTCAACACAGAATGGGACGTTTTCAAGCATAGCTCTTTTGCCTGCCTTCCAAAATGTGGTGTGGGGCTGATACTGATAAACCTTGGATTCTTCAATTTCCTCTGACCAGAACAGAAACAAAAGAAACCCTGTGTCTTGTTCTGCGCTATTTCTTGTGGTCTGATTTTCCATTCACTTGCAGTGTCAGGGCACTGGGGGAACTCTGAATTCTCCATGAGTGAGCCCAATTTGACCACTTTCATCAGCTCAATGTTCCACACAGCTTAGCAGTCCAGATCTGGGGACAGCTCAGACATGAAGCCTCAACACTATATTTCTTGCTCTAAACAGCTGATCTGAAGTAGCTGGAAAGTCAAGGAGACAGACACAGCTTATCAGAGTTGCTTCTCGGTCTAACAAATGGTTCTGTTAAGTGGAATACTCTCAATACCTACTACTTAAATAAAGCCAAAACAGCTATTTAATCTGTGTAGTGACCAAGGAGGGAAGCAGTGGCATAACCACCAGGGTCTTGCATGGGGTGCACCAGGAAGCCCATGTGTCATGGCTCATGCCACCAAGGACCTTGGATTTAGACTTTAGACTTGATCCCTAAATGAGGTTATCCATACAGTCATGTTTAGTGTAGTGCACATAAAGGTGAATGTGTTGAACATACACATTTAAAATATGCTAAATATTTTAAATGTATTTACTATTTTTAAACTATACTAAACATTTTTCTGTAGTCTTGTCTGGATGTTTATTTTAATATACTGAGAGGAAAAAATAAATACACAGCACTCACTACATTCAAAGCACCATTTAATCACTTAATGTGAATGAAATCACATATTCTTTAGAGCCATCCTGCAGTAGGGACTGTTACTGTCCTCATCTTACAGATAAGGTAAACTAAGGCACAGAGAGGTTACATAATTCATCTGAGGTCATACTGCTAGTAAGTGGGCAGAGATATCTAGTTGCTAACCCAAGCTCCAGAGTCCATACTCCAGACTACTATATTCTACTGCCTCCCACAGAAGTAGCCCTGAGAGGCTCTGACAACTACCCCTTCTCTCTTGCTTTATCTTGAACTCAAGGCAGATTACTCTCAGGCTCCAGGTACTTCCCTTGTAAGATGTGGCTAGAGATTCACGTAAGGTTGGTTAAGGACACTGCTTGAACCATGGCTTGATTATTGTAGGGCTCTACTTCTGGCTTCTAAGGTAAGTCAAGGCATCATCTGGACAAGCAAGATGGCCAGTACACATGGCAGTCACATCCTCTCTGGTTTCGTGATCCCACTCTCTCTCTGTGTACTCCCACTGTCCCTCCCTCCCAATGCTATGGCATCAGATATACACATTTATTCCTCATTGGTATATTTCCTCCTCACAGGATTTTCCTCCCAGAGAAGCAAGAGTCTGTATTAGTCCATTTTTACACTGCTGTGAAGAAATACCTGAGGCTGGGTGATTTATAAAGGAAAGAGGTTTGACTCACAGTTTTGCATGACTGGGAGGCCTCAGGAAAATTACAGTCATGGCAGAAAGGGAAGGGGGAGCAAGGAACCTTCTTCACATGGCAGCATGATAGAAAGAGAGAGAGGAAGTGAGACAGAGAGAGAGCTCAAGGGAAACTCCTACTTTTAAACCATCAGATCTCATGAGAATGCCATCACTGTTACAAGAATAGCATGAAGGAAGCCAGGCCCCTAATCCAATCACCTTGCACCAGGTCCCTCCCTCCACACATGGCGATTACAATTTGAGATGAGGTTTGGGTGGTGACACAGAGCCAAAGCATATCAGAGTCTAATCAGCATTAGTTCAATTGTTTTATCTTATTTAGGGCAATATATTGTAGAGAGCACATAGGAATTTTTGAATATGCTTATGATATTGTTGATCGGTACTGCTCAACCTCTGATTTATCATATATTTTAAACCAAAACAGGCCATCCCAATTGAAACATAGCCTGCATTTTACTTCTTCTTCTTTCCCAAGATGTGAAAATTATAACTTCATTTTCAGAAAATTCCCCCAAACATAGGCTGACACTTGGTCTCCTTTTTACTCATTTTCACAAGATAAAATAATTACAGGCAGAACTTTAAGAAATCATGTATGTGTCAGAAACTCAGTCTTTCTTTCTGGTATTGGCTTGTTCAGAGGCACTCCCCCTGAGAAAATCTAGTGATTCTCTTGATACCAGCAACTTCAAACCTTTTTCTTTACACAGATTATGACATTGTCATTAAATATGGTTTTGGACCACCATGTGAGCAACTCATTCTAAATAATTTTTAACATATCCTGTGACTGATGAGGAGTCAAACGCCATACATCAAGCAGTATTAAAAATAGTTATTTCCAGTTGACATGTATCAAGAGATTTTTTCTATGTTCGGACCATCTGACCAAGTAATTCCACTTTGGGGACTCTGTCCTAGGGAAATAAACTAAAATAACAGAAAAAGCTTTATACACAAAGACAGTAATCCAACCACCTAATCCTCCCCCAATACAGGAATAGATAATAAATGGTCCACTTAAATGAATATTTTATAGCTCCCAAAATATAAGTGATGAAAATTTTATAACATGTAATATACTTCTTGTTAAATGGAAAGATAAGACAAAATTGTATGTACAAGTTAATCACACTTATGTAAAAATCAGGAACTCTGCAAGGCAAAAATAATAATAATGATGAAACAAAACACAGTAACTCACAGAGAAAGTAATTTTGGGAGTAATTTTAAAAGACTAGTAGGATTCAACCAAAAAGGAAAGAAACAAGAGTACACTAGTCCCAGGCCAAGAAGCTCTAGAAGAGCCTTTGGGCTTTCATACTCTTTTGTATAAGGCTGTACTCAATAAATACTTGTTAAATTAATGAATGATGAGAACATAGGTATTCACCACTACCTAATATGTTGCAGCATACAAAATTGCTGATATTTAACCATTTAGACCAGTAAAAACATCAATCTTACATGATTCAACTGAACAGAGTCAATGAGCCTCTAATACCACATGTTGCACAGGATTTCAGTAAATAATCTCTACCTTCAGCAGTCACTTCCTCTTCTCTTCTCTCTCCCTCCCTTCTTCCTGTGCTGGCCAAATAATCAGACTGAAGAAAATCTAGTTGGATATTTGACACAACATGGCTAAAAATAAAAATAAGATCTCTCGCTCACTTTTTCTCAAGTTGGTATCATCATGTAGACATACTTTAGGACTTAAGCAGAAGAAATGCATAAATCCTAAGCTTTCTTTGTATAGAATTACATGATATCTTGGGAGAATAGACACTGATGAGTCTAGTTTCCCACACCTGGCCACCTAAAGAGAAAATCACCAGACAATTTAAAAGATATAGGGCTTTTTTCATTACGAAACAATCAATGATAGTTTTTCCGTATCCTGAGAGCACTCCTGGTAGTCTTCCAATTTATTTCTTTTCATATGTGGAGAATGGAAATACTAAATGGAAGCTCGACAATTTGCAAAAAAAAAAAAAAAAAAAAGGCACTTTTATTTTCTATTCCATTCCCTCATCACAATCCCCTTTCCCACCTCCAGCCAACTAACAAGAAACATCATAGGTAACCGGGAGGGGAGCCAGGAGCGCAGTCAACCTAGAAGGACCTGGAACAGATTCAAAACAGTTGAACAACATTTACAGTATTGCAGGTGGTTCTTTGGCAACACTCACTAACAAACATTCTTCGAAAAATAATCTACTTTTCTTTTTATCTTTTTTTAGTCCTTCTACTACAAAGCATAAATATTTTACTGTGTCTAATCACCTTTGTAGAATTCTTGATGCACAATTTTTTGACTTAACAACAGTGTGAAAGGAATACATATTCACTAGAAAGCACACTTAAGTACTCATACCACCATTTTGTTTTTCACTTTCAGTACAGTATTCAATAAATTACATGAGATATGTAACACTTTATTATAAAATTGCTTTGTGTTAGGTGATTTTGCCCAACTGTAAGTGTTCTGAGCATGTTTAAAGTAGGCTAGGCTAACCTATGATGTTTGGGACATTAGGTATACGAAATGCATGTTTGACTTACTACATTTTTAGCTTATGATAGGTTTATTGGGATGCATCCTCATCATAAGTTGAGAAGCAACTATGTATAAACAATAAAATAAATATGTAACCCTGTCTAACCACCTTTGTAGAATATCTCAGCCCTTTCAGAATTTCAGAGCTCTCTTAGTCTTAGCCTGGTTGTTAAAATCAGCATCCTGGGCCAGGCATGGTGACTCACACCTGTAATCCCAGCACTTTGGGAGGCCTAGGTGGGCAGGTCATGAGGTCAGGAGTTCGAGACTAGCCTAGGCAACGTGGTAAAACCCCATCTCTACTAAAAATACAAAAATTAGCCAGGCATGGTGGCATGTGCCTATAATCCCAGGTACTTGGGAGACTGAGGTAGGAGAATCGCTTGAACCCAGGAGGCAGAGGTTGCAGTGAGCCAAGAGCATGTCACTGTACTCCAGCCTGGGCAACAGTGCAAGACTCTGTTTTAAAAAAAAAAAAAAATTAGCATCTTAAAAAGGAAAATCTGTTCATTCACTTTTTTTTTTTTAAATTAAGAATGTGAGCTAGGATAATTATTCATGAGAGCTGCTGAAGTAAAACATTTAATATGTTTCCCTCAGTTTTATGATGTTTCTATAACCACGTGACAACTATATAAGATGATTAAAGAAATCAGTTGGGCCGGGAGCAGTAGCTCACGCCTGTAATCCCAACACTTTGGGAGGCCAAGGCAGGCAGATCATGAGGTCAGAAGTTCGAGACCAGTCTGGCCAACACAGTGAAACCCCATCTCTACTAAAAATTTTTTAAAAATTAGCTGGGTGTGGTGGTGTGCACCTGTAATTCCAGCTACTTGGGAAGCTGAGGTAGGAGAATCACGTGAACCTGGGAGGCAGAGGTTGCAGTGAGCTGAGATCACACCATTACACTCCAGCCCAGGCCACAATGCAAGACTCCCTCTCAAAAAAAAAAATGAAAAAGAAAAAAAAAAGAAAAAGAAAATCAGGTGGCCAGGCACGGTGGCTCATGACAGTAATCCCAGCACTTTGGGAGGCCAAGGCTGGTAGATCATGAGGTCAAGAGATCCAGACCATCCTGGCCAACATGGTGAAACTCTGTCTCCACTAAAAATACAAAAATTAGCCAGGTATGGTGGTACGTGCCTGTAGTCCCAGCTACTCAGGAGGCTGAGGCAGGAGAACCACTTGAACCTCAGAGGCAGAGGTTGCAGTGAGCCCAGATCACACCACTGTACTCCAGCCTGGTGACAGAGCAAGGCAGCATCTCAAAACAAATAAACAAACAAACAACAACAAAAAAAGAAATCAGCTGGATTTTAGCCAGGATGAGGTCTCAGAAAGAAGTTTACAGTATATTCTGCCCAGCTTGTTACTAAGTTGACAAAGTTTAACTTGTAAATTAGTCTAATATTGTAACATTTTGTAGAGAAGCTAAAAGAAAAAAAAAACCTTTAGAAATTATTCACTTCTGGAAAAGAATAAACTCTCTACTAAATACACACCTGCTTTCAGTACCTATGTAAGCAAGACAATATCAAATTTGTTGTGTGAAAATGAACTAATCTAACTTTTGCCAACATTTTGTGTATACTTTTACATTCTTGTTGTCCAAAGACAGATGTGAGTCTTAATACAGTTCATCCATATAAGGAGACAAATTGAGCTTCAAATCTATCCAGGAGCTTGCTTTATTCTTTTGTTATTCCAGTGGCTTTGTTTGGATTAAGACTCAAGACAAAGTGAAAAGTATGCAAAAGACATTAAGATTACTGCAATCACCTGAAGATTTGTCACTGTAAGGTTACCTTAAATTCCACCTCAAAATGTTTTAACTTCGTCATTCATTTTATGGCAAACAAACTCTCTAAATCTTACCCAACGCTCTCATAAGGACCTTATCTAAACCTAGTGTGAGTCTTTTCTCAATTAGCAATTTAGTGTCTAGAGTTTTTATTATTAACTTGGTAATATAGTTTTGAATTACTAAATCAGAGGGAAATAGTTGGGTAAAGGACTGGAATAAGAAGCATTATTCCCAAGAGTCTCTGTGTTTTACCATGGTCATGTGCTTTACCATTATCAGGGTCTCGAAATACATAAAATGAAAATGTTTTGTTAGATAACTACTAGTTTGCTTCTGCTTTTTCCTGCAGCCCTTTGACCTATTTGGACTTCAGTTTCCTAATGAATATTACAGAATTGATAACAAAACCAAATGAATTCTAAATTGACTTCCAATAATATGATTTTAATTACGTTTTCAATTGTCTTATCAATGCATATAAATTTACACATTCTAAAAATCTGATATAACATGTCATATGTTTTTGTTAAGATATAAAATTATAAAATTGTTAAGAATAAAATTAGAAAAAGCTTCCTTCTGGAATTCATACTAAAATAAGATAAAGCGGATAAGATTCACCATCTACCTAGTAACTCACCTTATGAGATGGTTTTCAAATATGGTGCCTCCTTGATTATCAGTAGCACAACTAGTGCATAAAGAAATGTGTAGGGCTGGGTGTGGTGGCTCATGCCTATAATCCCAGCACTTTGGGACGCCAAGGCAGGAGGATTGCTTAAGCTCAGGAGTTTGAGACCAGACCAGCCTGGGTAACATGGTAAGACCCTGTCCTTACTTAAAAAAAAAAAAAAATGCAATCTCACCCAACAGCTGGAAAAAATTATGAATCAGCAAGAGGATGAACTATCTGGTGGTCCAGAAAAACCTAGAGTTATTACATTTATAGTAGCATTCAGGGAAGAGGATGCCCCCATTTTGAAAGCCATATACCGATATCTAGAAAGATAAATTTGGATTCCACCAACATTTATCCAACACCTGTATACCATCCATTGTGACTATTTTATGGGTTAACTCATTTAGTCCTCACAAAACCCGATGACATAGATATTATCCTAATTTTACAGATGAGACTCATACATGTCCAAGGACTGTCCAAGATCACCCAGCTGGAATTTACCCCCTGTTCTCTGACCCCAAATCCCAGTGTTTTTGTTCTCTATTATGCTGACTCTTCAGTGAATGGAAGAAAAAAAAGAAAGTTTCTTTCTGACACCCTACACCTGAAAAAGGTAATCCATTACCCTCTGTTAAAAGTTTATAACAACTTATTCTTCACTATTGAAATGATTATAAATGAAACCCCCACACACACATCTATATTTTTCAAACTTTTACCTAAAAATCAGAAGTCAGTAAGTGTTCACCATAATATTATAAAATAACACAAGTTATTAATATGGTTATGATGCCATAAAATAGACAAGGTAATATTTTTCCTTACCCACTGTTAGGTTCCTGGCTAAGACTCCTATAATGAAAGGAAGATTAACAGGAGAAAAACATATAAATGTATTTTATATGCATTCACATGGCACACAGGAGCCTTCAGAAATGAAGACTACCCCCTCCATTAAAAAAAAGGAAAATCTGAATATTTTATGCTTTGATTTGGTGAAGAGTGGACAGTCAAATAAAAGGATAAATGAAATACAAAAGAGTATGATCTAATGTTAACAAACTGGGAGGAGGGACTTCGCAAGGCCTGTTAGTTCAGATTCTTCTCTGTGTCCCCCTGTCTTTAGAGATAAGGGCATTCCTTTCCTCTGGGTATAGGAGAGAACCCCTCTAGAATGAAGGTATTATGACCTACTTTAAAGGAAGATCAGAGAGTTATTTTATGATCTGCCTCAGGGTAGAATGGCAGGAGAAGGTCAGAGAGATCTTCCTGCTTCTGCTGTTTCTCAAACACGAAGGCTCTCTATTTGGGGTAGCATATGCTGAAGCCCATCAATGCTTATAAGCAATTGATTTAAATAAGGATTTAGGCGGCTAAGCACTGTTTACTGCTGTTGGGCCTTACATCTAGCTATTGGGCCTTACTGTCAAATATATATATATATATAATTCTGCTTTTGGACCTTACAGTCAAATGTCAGTTAGTCAAATGATAGATGTGCTCAATTCAGAAACTCTCTGATACGTGGCTTTGCTTATAGTAGATGCTACAGCAATTATGCCACCAAATTCCTATGGTTGCAACATCAGAATGTCTGATAAATACAAGATAATTTATATGTTTGGCCAAAGGAAGTGAAACTTATTGTGCCTGTTAACATCTTGCCTTAATATAAGAACACGTAAGTTAGGTTTACAGAAATATTTGACACAGCTTGTAGACCTCTTGTTTCCTACATTCTTGGACCCCTAGAAATCAAGTAGAGAACAATGATGCTAGTAAACCTCCTATTTTAAAGTTAATCCACTGGTATTCTGTTTAAAAGCCATCAGCCTAGTTTACAAATTCGTTCTGTGCATTTAATTCGTGTATATTAGTTCTTCAACGTACATGTTGATGGTTTAACTTTAACAGGCTCTCTCTGGATGATTCTTCTGTTAGGCAATAACAGCAATAAAATGTTTCAATATATTCATATCAAAACCATTTACAATATTCTATGACTCAGCAATTCCACTCCCATGTCTTTATTCAAAGTGATAAGTAAAATAATTGAGAAAAATGAAAAACTACCCAACAATAAGGAATTGTTTAAAATATAATACATTACATTGTTCCACAAATAGTTGCAAGCTTCTATGTGCTAGGTGACAAAGAGTGAGTAATAAACAAGACAGAAATGATCAATACACTCATGAAGTTGGAAAGATGGATATTCCAGTGACTGTTGCTATATAATAAACTATCCCCAAGTTTTGTAGCTTACCATAACAACCATTTTATTATGCTTACAGATTCCTTGGGTGAGGAATTTAGACAGAGCCTAGTGGGAATGGTTTATCTCTTTTCCATGATGTCTGGGACTGCAGCTGAGAAGACACAGAAGCTGGAAGTGACTCCACAGCCGGAGGCTGTGATTCATCCTATCTACCTACAGGTTCCTTCACTCACATGACTGGGTAGGTTGAATCAAAGACTAAGACTGCCAACCAGAGCACCTACATGTGGCCTCTTCTGGTAACTTGCCATCGTCCCAGCCTGGCAGCCTCAAGAGTCATCAGATTCTTACATGACAGTTCAGGACTCCAAGCATGAGTGTTCCAGAAAACAGGCAGAAGTGGCATCGCTGTTCTCACACTGCTATAAGGACAGACCCAAGACTGGGTAATTTAAGAAGGAAAGAGGCTTAGTTGACTCACAGCTCCACATGGCTGGAGAGGCCTTAGGAAGTATACAATTAGAGCACAAGGGGAAGCAAAGACAGTCATCTTCACACTGGGGCAGGAGAGAGAAGTGCAGACAGAGTGAGCAAAAGCCCCTTATAAAGCCATCAGATCTCATGAGAGCTCACTCACTATCATGAGAACAGCACAGTAGTTCTCATGTGACTACCCCCATGCCCTAATCACCTTCCATGAGTTCCCTCTTTCAACACATGGGTATTACAGTTTGGATTACAATTCAAGATGAGATTGTAATCCAAATTGGAGGTAATCAAAATGACTACCCCCATGATCCCATGAGGTCCCTCTTTCAACACATGGGTATTATAATTTGGATTACAATTCAAGATGAGATTTGGGTGGGGACACAGAGCCAGACCATATCAATCACTTTATGACCTAGTCTCAGAAATCACCATTTCACCATAACCTATGGGTAGAAGTAGTCATAAGCCTACCCAAATTCAGGGAAATAGGAATTAAAGTCTCTTCTTGATCTTAATATGGGGAGTGGCAAGGTAGCATTATGAATGAACATGGGAGATATTGTTGTCATCTTTGGAAAATACAACCTGCCTGTCTTCATCCATTTTGTGCTGCTATAACAGAATACCTGAGGCTGGGTAATTTATAATGAAAAGAAGTTTATTTGGCTTACAGTTCTGTTGGCTGGAAAGTTCGAAATTGGACACCTGCATCTGGTGAGGGCCTCCATTTGCTGCTTACACTCATGGCAGAAGGTGGAAGGAGAAGGGACATGTACAAAGAGATCACATGGTGAGATAGGAAGCAAGAGAGAGAAACTGAGGAAGTCAGACTCTTTTTAATGACCTGCTTTTTTCAGAACTAACCCATTCCCATGAGAGAAGTAACTCACTCACCACCTCAGGGCAACATTAATCTATTTATGTGGAATCCACCCCCAACTAAGCCTGACCTCTCAACACTGCCACATTGGGGATAAAATTTCAACGTGAGTTTTGATGGGGACAAATCACATCCAAACCATAGCACTGCCACCATGTAGCAGTGATGAGAGTACTACTATTAATAATACCTAGAGTACTGATAAAAATGGCTAGCATTTGCTGAGTACATACTATAAATTCCAAGGACTATCTAAGCCTTTACATGTGTTAACTCATTTAATCTTCAAAGCTACCCTACAAGGTAATATTATCATTGTTTTCTTAAAAATTAAAAAAATCACAATACAAAGAAATTAAATCACTTGACCATGATCACACTGGTATTAGGGGAGTCTGGATTTCAACCTAGGCAGTCTGATTACAGAGTCCCCCTTTGTAAGGGTTTCTGAGAGCCATATTGACTCTGAGAAATTATATTATAGGTTATTTTACCTGCTGTTTCTCTTGGTTTATTGATTTTTTTTTTTTTTGAGATGGAGTCTTGTTCTGTCACCCAGGCTGGAGTGCAATGGTGCAATCTCAGCTAACTGCAACCTCCAATTCCTGGGTTCAAGTGAATCTTCTGCCTCAGTCTCCCGAGTAGCTGAGATTACAGGTGCCCACCACTATGCCACGCTAACTTTTGTATTTTTAGTAGAGACGGGGTTTCGCCATGTTGGCCAGGCTTGTTTCAAACTTCTGACCTCAGGTAATCCACCCGCCTCAGCCTCCCAAAGTGCTGGGATTACAGGTGTGAGCCACCACATTCTGCCGATATTTTTAAAATAGGAAGAAAATAAAGGAGTGGTTCTTTGAGGTTGTTCTTGTAGTCTCATTGGTTGTAAAACACTTCACATGAAGTGCTTTACAAACTGGTCAGAGTAGAAGAATCATCTGACAAACTTGTTAAAAATAGAGATTTGGAAGCCTACTCCAGACCTACTGTCTCAGGCTTTTCAGGGAGAGGGCCTGGGTGATTGTATTTTTAACAAGCCCTTATAATTAAATAAAGTTAGGAATCTCTACTATATGGTGCATTATGTCTGAGCTCTCCCAAATCTGTCTAGCTTTTCCTTTTCCTTCTGTTTGCTGCAGCTGTCAGAAACTACTCAAATGAAAGAAACCACTCAACCATGTAACTAGTGATTTTATGTAATAAGAAAGTATTTGCCTCTTAAATGCTGGTAAACATTTGATAGCTAAAGAATTCCTAGCAATACTAAAGCACAATTTAGCATCTTAGAGTTGTGGTAACTTCCAAAGCGTTTGTTTGTTTGTTTGTTAGACAGAGTCTCACTCTGTCACTCAGGCTGGAGTGCAGTGGTGTGATCTCAGCTGGTATAAATACAATGTAGTCTCCATTTTTGAGAATTTACAGTTTGGTTTGGAAGGGTAAGATATACGCAGATATACAAAGAAGAAAGGAAGGAGAAGGAGGAGAAAAAGGAGAAGGAGAAGGAGAAGGGGAAGGAGGGGGGGAGGTGTAGGGAGGGGCGGGGGAGGAGGACAATGAGGAGGAAGAGGAAGAAGAGGAGGAAGGAGAAGGGGGGAGGGGGAGGGGAAAAGAATAACTTCTTTTTATTTAGGAAACACTATCAATGGAAATAAAATGCCATTTTTATAGAGAAAGTAAGTGTACCCTTGATACTAGAGCATTGCTAGTATTATATAACAGTCACTGAATTACAGATATTGGGAATTCACCTGAAGAGGGTCAAGATTTCTTCTAAAAGGTGGTTTTAAAGTGTGAACCTCAAAGACAATGTTATAACGAGGTTTCAATGTGTTTAGAATCCAAACCCTTTAAAAAGTCATTTGGGAATCATTAAAATCTTTGCTTAAGTCATCTTTCCCCTCCATGTCCACCTACTTTGACAAAGGTTAAGTGCCTAAACTCTCTTTTTGCCTCAATTGTCTTCTCAGCCTAGATTTTCAAATAGATTGATAATTTTATCATTCAATTTCCAGTTGTGGGAAAATGAAGTACTAGCTTAGTTTAGAACCTGACAAGCCAAATGTTTCAAGTTAAAGTTTTGGAAAGCTTTGTTTTTCCAGACTTCCTGAGAGCATATCATTAGAGTCCTGAGATGAAAGCGCTGGCTAGAACATTGGACTTGAAGACCGCTTTTGCTATACTTCCAAGCAAACTCCCTTGAGTGCTGGTTTCATCCACGACTTAAAGGTGTTACTTGCCCTACTCAGATCCCATACTGTCTGTGAGGATCACACAATGTAAAAAATATGAGAAAATGCACACTGTGAGCTGGAAAGGACTATATAACTAAGAGATTATTAGTACTATATTTAGTACAGTAATAATAAGGTTCTTCCCCTTTCCCTAAAAGTTGAGAAAACCCAAGCTGGTTTACCCATTTTTCTTTACCAGTGTATCAAAAATGCATAACTACTTAAGACACCATGCATGTAATCTGTCCTGCCAACATTTTTAGGTCTGCAGAACAAATAAAATATAAATGGATATGTAGAGGGATTCCTGGCTTAGGTCCTATATATATATAAATGTGTCCTATTCATGATGATTTATACATAACCAAGACATCCCACACATTCCCTTATAAGAAGAGTTAATCATAGCCCATTAAGGATACATAAATAATCTAGTAGCTTGCATTACTCTATTGTGAGGTTGCAGAGAGCTCCACAAAATCCCATTTGGCAATGTTGATTTTATACTTCTTAAAAATCCAGTTCTTTAGAGATGCACCCTGGTTTTCAGGCCGAGGATACAGTAAGAAGAGTTTGAAATAGGTCAATTAGCCAGGTTTTTTTTTTTTTTAATCTAAAAGCTCATCCAGAGCATGATACAACAGACTTTTAGATGTTCAAAGAGAACTGTGAGTACTTTGTCAGTGCACCAAGAATACTAGAGACTTTTCTCAGCAAATTACACTTTAGTCCCATATTCTCTTACATATTTCAGAAAATCAATGTTTTCAATTGTTGAGTATTCTTAAACAAAAATTTTAAAATGGATTTGCTCTGAAGGTAGAGTGAAAGTAGAGTAAGAATTTGAGAATTAATACCTTTGTTCTATTGGCATATTGTATTTTGTTGCCTATTATTAATTAAATAAAACAACTCTGAAATATCATCTAGGTTCCAGAGAGATTCTGTGGTACAGTGTTACAGTAAGAAATTATACCTCCTCTTTGGATTACTCTTTTGGGCAAACCAAAAAACTGAGAGTTTTATTATACTAATAAGGAAATAAAACCTGCACTAAAATGTTTCTCAAAATTTATTTCCTTGAGGACACTTCTAAGGATCATATGAACGTTAAAATAGTTGAAATGTTCGCTCCATTTAATCTTTTATCTGGCTCTTGGGGAAGAGATGCAAAAATAAATTAATATTCTATATTAGAAACTATGATTTTTTTAAAGAAATGCTTTTGTAACTTCCAACTATTGGAACATAAGACCAAGTCTCATGGTAGCTCCTGAAGCCATCAGTGACCATTCCTGTTGCCACAGAACAGCTCATGTGGGCTCCTGGAGACCAACAGGAAGACAACAGACCTGGGGATTACAACAGAAGGAGCCAGAGGAATGTGGACTCAGAGAAATCTTGAAGGTCATGTTTGCCCAGAAATAAGTTTGATTCTTTAATACTATCATAAATCCTCCAAATTTCTGTCTTATTCATTCTCTCTCTCTCTCTCTCTCTCTTTCTGTCTCATTTCTGAAATATACCCTTAGCCTTTACAAAGAGAAAGAGCTAGTGCCAACTCTGTGAATTGTTAGCTGCATAGTATTGGGTATATTAACATCCCTAATTCTTAGATGCCTTGCCTTTATTTTTTATTAATATTATTTTTAATGGACAAATCATAATGTATATACTTATGGGGTACAAAGTAATGTTTTGTTATATGTATACAATGTGAAATGATTAACTAAAACTAATTAACATATTTATTACCTCACATCATTTTTTTTTAATCAGGGGACATTTGAAACTTACTCTCTTAATTATTATGAAATAAATATATTATTATTAACTATAGTCTCCATGTTATGCAATAGATCTCAAAAGCTCTTCCTCCTGCCTAGCTGAAACTTTGTACCCTTTGACCATCAACTCTCCATTCTCTTTCTCTCCCCAACCCTGGCCGCTGGTAACCAGAATTCTACTCTCTACTTCCATGAGTTTAACTTTTTTAGATTCCACATACAAGTGAGATCATGCATCAGTAGCATTTCTTTACACTACTAACAAACTATCTGAGTAGGAAATTAAGAAAACAATCCCACTTACAATAGCAACAAAAACATAAAATACTTAGGTACAAACTTAATCAATGAGGTGAAAGACCTATATATGAAAAACAATAAATCACTGATGAAAGAAATTTAAGAAAACATAAATAAATGGAAAGGTATTCTGTGTTCACGGATTAGAATATTTAATAATGTGAAAATGTCCATACTATCCAAAATGATCTACAGTTTCAATGCAATCCTTATCAAAATTCCAATGCATTATTCACAAAATAGAAGAAATA
Source organism: Cebus imitator (assembly GCF_001604975.1). Lineage (NCBI taxonomy): Eukaryota > Metazoa > Chordata > Mammalia > Primates > Cebidae > Cebus > Cebus imitator. Next base: position 2,662,070 of record NW_016107324.1, read on the forward strand.
ATCTTGGCCTGTCTCAGTGGCTCATGGCTGTAATCCCAGCACTTTGGAAGAAGGAAAAGGTAGCAGGATTACTTGAGCCCAAAAGTTTGAGACCAGCCTGGACAACATGGTGAGACCCTGTGTCTACCAAAAAAAAAAAAAAAGGTTCAAATTAGCTGTGCAAGGTGCTGCACTCCCGTAGTCCCAGCTACTCTGAAGGCTAAGGTGAGAGGATCGCTTGACCCCAGGGGGAGGTTATGGCTGCAGTGAGCCATGATCACACCACTGCACTCCAGCCTGGATGATGGAGTGAGACACTGCCTCAAAAAAGAAAAAAAAAAGAAAGAAAGAAGAAAAGAAAAAAAGAAAAGAAAAGAAAAGAAGGAAGGAAGGAAGGAAGGAAGAAGGAAGGAAGGAAGGAAGGAAGGAAGGAAGGAAGGAAGGAAGGAAGGAAGGAAAATCCTTACATTTGTATGAAACCACAAAAGACCCTGAATAACCAAAACAATTTTTAGCAAAAGGAACAAAGCTGAAGGCGAACACATTTTCTTAGATATAGTACCATTAAATGGAGAGACCTGGTTCTTCCCACCTCTAGCATGTATAGCTATCTTGAGGAACTCCAAATCCAAAATTTACTCAGGTGAGAGCCTTGTCAAGACTCTTCCTCTCCCTCTACAGTATGAATTTCTCTCTATATAAACACATACATATACATTTTTATTAAAAATATATTTCTATATAAAATTATATAAAAATTAGTATTATTCATACTATAAATATACATTATCTATAAAACAGTATTAAATATATTATTACATATTATTTAAATATATATTTTAAAAATACATACATTCATACTGTAAAAAGGAACCTTTGTAAAAGTAAAGCATTAATCCATCAAGAGTCTCTTTTAGAATAAGAAAAAAAATGAATCAAATAGAGATAAAGAATATTAATGACTAATTCATTAAAAATGAACTCTTCTTGATTACTTTAAGAATCATAGGCCAGGTGCGGTGGCTTACACCTGTAATCCCAGCACTTTGGGAGGCTGAGGTGGGGTGGATCACGAGGTCAGGAGTTCAAGGCTGTCCTGCCCAATAAGGTAAAACCCCATCTCTATTAAAATACCAAAAAAATTAGCTGGGTATGGTGGTGGGCACCTGTAGTCCCAGCTACTCAGGAGGCTGAGGCAGGAGAGTCACTTGAACCTGGGAGGCAGAGGTTGCAGTGAGCCAAGATTGCACCACTGCACTCCAGCCTGGCCAACAGAGCAAGACTCTGTCTCAAAAAAAAAAGAAAAAAGAATCGTAGTTCATACTTTCAATTCTACTGGTCCCAAAAGCTGAAAAAATGCTTATAGAATTCTTAGGGTAAGCCATATAAAATTGCTAATACTTGATCATTTGACCATACAATAATAATTGTAATAACTTTATACCCTGAATACAAGCATATTTGAATTAAAGATGAAATTTTGAGCTAATAAACTACTCTTCCATTAATTAAATTAAGTTTTTAAAGGTTTTTAAAATAAGCAGCAGTGTTTAAAAACATTTTCAGCATTGTTGTGCATTTCTCTTATTTCTGGTTCTGGTAATATCCATAATGGCATTTGAGTGGTTCATGATGATAGAATTTCCCTGTATTTTACCCTCGTTAGTAAGAAATCAGAGTGCCTCTGAACTTCATATGGGTCACATAACACAGAACAAACAGACTTTTATAATACTCAAATTATCACTGCCAGAAGGGAGAGACAGATTGCACTTAGAATAGTAAATATCATTTTAAGAAAAAAAGCCTTTCGGCTAATGGTGAAACAGGTTAACTAAAACATTGCTTGTATAATTGTTTATTTGGTGCTCAGGAAAAGCAAATTTGCTGTGTATAGGCAAACACCTCCAGTACACTTGATTATTCAGTTCCATTCCCTGTGACGATAGCAATTGTTCACCCACCTATGCACTCTGGACTCCTGGGACACATATTGCACATACTTTCTTCTGTCATAACATTTGTCTCACTAGTAACTTGCTTCCTCTTAAAATAAAGCCCTATCACCCTATGTATCTTTGTATCCCTAGCCCAATGCCTGACACATAATAGATGCTCAATAATTTTGTATAGAAGGTCTCGATTCTTACTATAGAAATGGAACTGAAAAACAGACTGATTTCAAAACTTTTTAAGAAAAATAATCAATAAAATTTGACAAACCATTGGAAATAGAAAATAAGAAATGAGGAAAAGCCAATAAAATAAAGGTACAAATATAAGGGTAGTTTGGAGACAAGAACACAGTTTGGACAAATTGAATTTGAAATGTTACTAGGCTAACCAGAAGAAAAATCACTAAGAAGGAAATGGAAGAGTAGATTTGGTGCTTAGAAGAGAAGCCCAGACTTCAAAGATTTGAATTTCGGCATCTCCCATAAAGAAGTCATTGTTGAGAGTGTAAATAGAAATGAAGTCACTCTGGGCAAGAACAGATGAGGAGAGGAGAGGGTTAAGGACTTCAAGAATTTAAGGAAACGTCTGTGGTTGAGCCAGGCTCAGTAAAAGAAACAGACAAGAAATGTAGGATATGGAATGGCATAGCCTAATGAATACGAGGGCTGTGTTGGAAGGCAACATCAGATACTCTGGAGAGGGCAGGCAAAATAAAAGGATCCAGAAAAGATCATTAGAGTCAATGTCAAGGAGAGGATTGGTGATATTCAAGGGACTTCCGTTAGTAGAACAGAACAGGAAGGCGCACTGCAGTGGTTTGAGGGATGAGGGTGATTTCAGAATTCAAGCTTAAAAGCAAAAATATATGAATGTGGACAGACCGTCAGAAAGCTGGGGCGCATGGAGGCTTTTCTCCGTGAGGGAGGCTTGGACATGCCTATGACACCGATGGGAAGAAGGCAGCAGAGAGAAGATCATGCCCTTTAATTTGATTTTGATTGTCTAGCTCAATTTTACATAGGTGTTTTATTAGACAGATAATAGAGATAGCTTTTGAATTTAAAAGTCTTTGTTAAGAACTATAAGAATATATTTGCAAAGAAATAGTCAAGTGTTTGTTTTCTTAGTTTAAGGTGTCATAAGGGTTGAAAGACTGAAAATAATGGACTGATTTTAGCTAATCGGTAAATTTGATGGTTCAACTATAAAATAAAAATAACCAAACTATTCTGTAGTTAGCATCCACCAGTGACCTGGGGGTTAGTCCTTCTATAGCTCTTGCCTGTTTGAGAGGTGCCTAGCAAACGAATGCATTTCATCTCCAGGAAGCGCCGATGTTGAATGCAGGGGTTAATATAAGAGCTCTGGAATCTGCCTGCCTGGTTTCATATGGCAGCTCTGCCATTTCTAACTATGCAACCTTGGAGCAAATTATTTAAGGTCCCTGTTTCCTCATTAATAAAATAGGGCTATTGAAAGTACTTACTTCATACGGTTATTAGGAAGATTATATAAGTTAACACATATAAAAATCTTAGAACAATAGCTGGCAGATAGGAAATGCTCAACAAATACTAGCTATTATTATAGGGGCTTCAAGATGGCTGAGTAGAGGCTCTGGACTCTGTCTCCTCCACAACAGAAACCAAAGTAACGAATAGACAATCACACTTCAAATAGAACAACCAAGAGAGAACGCTGAAATTCAGCAGAGAAGTGACAAGAAACACCTGAGGTACAGAAGGAGAGGAAAGGGAGGCAGATGACCTGGCCAAGATTAGTGGGGAACCCAGAGAGGCTTCCCAGCGTGGGGAAAGTGAGAGATCCTCAGTGGTAAGGTGGAGATCTTCTGTGGTCCACATTCCTACCATGGACTCTTACAGTCCCAGGCATGAGAGTCCCTTGACCCCTGCAGGCTCTGAGATGGGTATAGGGAGCTCCCTGGAGTCTGCATAATGGTATTGATTCAGAGAGGAAGTGCATTCTGGTTCTTCACTGCCACCCAAGCACACTGAACAGGACCTATGGATCACCCTTCCATGCTCACCACAACCTGTTCCCATGTATACCACCTGAGGACAGGGCTGCCCGGCCTGGTACTGCCCCTCCCAAGTGCCCAAACATGCCATGTGGGGACTTGGGGCATTCTATTGGTCACCAAGGGTACATGTACACACCACTAGGGACCTAGCAACAGGTCTAAAACACCTGCCACCAGTGCCCAAGCATGCCACCAAAGAGCCTAAGGATTGCTCTGCCCTGTCCACCAGTACTGGTATCTGGGCATTCCTCCTAGAAGACTGAGGATTGGCCCACCCAGACTGCCACCACCACTGGTGTCTACCTGTATGCATCACCTAGGGGCCTGGGGAATGGTTCACCTAGGCTATCACAACTACCAGCAACACCAGCAACTGCCACCTGGGAGCCTGAGGGATGTCCCACAACCACTACTACCATCATTTCACACCACACACATTCCTCAAAGGTGTCAGGCCTCACCTACTTGCTCAGCCCACTACTGTCACTATCAGCATCTAAGCAAGCTCCCTGGATACCCAAGAATCAGCCTGCCTGGACCCACTAACACAGGTGCCTAAATATACCACTGAGAGGACCACGGACAGGCACACTCAGCCCACTACTGCCACCACTATGGCCACCACTAGGATTGGTATACTTGGCATCACATCCTGAAGAAAACCTCACTACAGCCTTTACTAAGAAAACATAGCTTAAGCCACTGAGAAAATCACAAAACCACTGATGGTGTTTACAGCCAAAGAAAGCAGATTGAGACTGCACTCTTGCATAAATCCAGAATGAATGCTGAAGTGCTCTACCCAGCAAACACCACAGACACATCTAGTAGAAAACCTTCCCCTTGCAAGTCAATCCAAAAAATTGGAAGAAGCAACTACTATATCAGATGTGCAGAATTAATGAAAGAACACAAGAAACATGAAAGACCAAGAAAATATGGCACCTTCAAAGAAACAAAATAATTGTCCAGCAGCAAATTTCAATTAAAAAAAATTATAAAATGCCTCAAAACAAATTTAAGAATTCAAAATAATGATATTAAGAAAGCATAATGAGATATAAGAAAACATAATTAAGCAATACAAAGAAAGCAGAAAAACAATTAAGGATATAAATGATAAATTTACCAAAGAAATAATTATCATTAAAAGAAAAAAAGCAGAAACCCTGGACCCGAGGAATTCAATGAACAAAATAAAAATGTAATCCAGAGCTTCAACAGTGGACTAGCTCAAGAAGAAGAAAGAATTTCAGAGCTTGAAGACAGGTCTTTGAAATAGACCAAAAAAAAAAAAAAGAATGAAGAGAAGTCCTGCGTGAGTATGGAACACCATAACATCCAAGCATTCTAATTTAAGATAAAGAAAAGTTCAATGGCATAGAAAATCTATTTAAGAAACTAATAGCTGAAAACTTCCCAAGTCTAGCAAGAGATTGAGACATCCAGATGCAGGAATCTTGGAGCTCCCTACATACATACAACCCAAAAAGGTTTTCTCCACAGCAGATTTTAGTCAAACTGTCAAAAGTCAAAGACAAAAAGAGAATTTTGAAAACAGCAAGAGAAAATCTTCTAGTCACTCTTAAGGGAGCTCCATTAGACTAACAGTATGTTTCTCAGCAGAAATCTTATAGGCCAGAAGAAAGTGGGATGATATATTAAAAGTTCTGAAAAAAAAAAAAATAATACTATTGTTATTCTACATTGTAGAATTATTTGAAAGAGAAATAGTGACTTTCCTAGATAAAAAAAAAAAAAAAAAACTGCCAATCAAGAGTACTGTACCCAGAAAAGCTATTCTCATAAATGAAGGAGAAATTAAGACTTTCTCAGGCAAGCATAAACCAAAGAAATTCATCACCACTAGACTGGCCCTACAAGAAATGTGTAAGAGAGCCCTATACCAGAATGCAAAAGAATGACTTCAAATTATAGTATAATACTACAATAGCCAAAACAGCATAGTACTGGTTCAAAAACAGACACATAGACCAATGCAACAGAATACAAAACCCAAAAATGAAGCTGCACACCTATAGTCATCTGATCTTTGAGAAAGATGACAAAAATAAGCAATGTGAAAAGGACTCTCTATTCAATAAATGGGGCCAGGATAGCTGGCTAGGGATATGCAGAAGAATGGAAATGGACCTCTACTTTTCACCGTCTATAAAAATTAACTCAAGGTGGATTAAAGATTTAAATGTAAGACCTTTCCTGGAAGAAAACCTAGTTAACACCATTCTGGGCATTGGCTTTAGGAAAGTATTTATGACTAAGTTCTCAAAAGCAAAAAAGTGAATGGATCAGACCCAATTGAACTGAAGAGCTTCTGCACAGCAAAAGAAACTACAAGAGAGTAAACAGACAACCTACAAAATGGGAAAAAATATCTGCAAACTATGCATCCAACAGAGGTCTAATATTCAGAATCTATAAGGAACTGAAACAATTGAACAAGCAAAAAATAACCACATCCAATACAAATGAGAAAAAAAAAACATGAATAGATGCTTCTCAAAAGAAGAAATACAAGTGGCCAACAAACATATGAAAAAATGCTCTGCATCACTAATCATGATCCCCAGTGTTGGAAGTGGGGCCCAATGGGAAGTGTTTGGGTCATGGGGGAAGATCCCTCAGAAATAGATTAATTCCCTCTCTGAGAAGGGAGTGGTGAATGAGTTCTTGCTTTTTTAGTTATCTCAAGAGCTGGTTGTTAAAAAAGAACGTGTCACTGCCTCTTCTGTTGCTTCCTCTCCCACCATGTGATCTTTGCACACCACATCTCCTCCTCACTTTCCACGATGAGGGAGAACAGCCCAAGGCCCTCACCAGACATCAAGCAGATGCTGGCACCATGCTTCTTGTGTAGCCTGAAAAACTGTAAGACAAATAAACTTCTTTTCTTTATAAATTACCAGCCTCAGGTATGCCTTTATAGCAACACTAAACAGACTAAGACAGGTACTAACATACAGTCAGATAGAAGGGATAAATTCTAATGTTTGATAGGAAAGTAGGGTGATAATGGTTAACAACAACGTATTATATATTTCAAAATAACTAGAAGGGAAGATTTGAAATATTCTCAATACATTGAAATGGTAAATGCCCAAAGGTGATAGATATATCACATATGCCCCATAAATATGTAAAAATATTAAGTAATAACTAAAAAACTATCCTTTGTTTCCCATACATCCCATTATACACAGAAAAATTAGACTTTTATGATGATGATGTTGGGTTCTACCTTCTCCCATTTGTGCAGGCCTAGACAATAAACTATAATGATGTTTATTGACAGAGGTGATACTACTGAATTATCATCACAATACATGAACTTTAAATTATTTTTCAAGAATGCCAAACAATTTTCCTTAAGCCCTAATTACTCTAGAGTGGTTCTTCTTTTGAACCATGGCTGTTGTTGGAAAATCAAGAAGCTAGTTGATATTAGAGATACAGCCTGTGATTATGGAAGATTTCCCAATGCAGAATGACATAGGCCATATGGGAATTGAACTTTGGCATCATTAGTTCCGTATTTCCAACGGGCTCAACTAACTAAACCAGGCAGGCAGCACCTTGCAGATTTTGAACACTCTGACAAATGTGTACTTGTCAAATCACTGGGAAAGGGTGTTAAGAACTACTAATTATTTCCATTAATCCAAGAATTAAGCTAATGCAGGTAATGAGAAATGTAGTCTTAACCCCAAAACTTAATTTTACCTTTATAGTGGCACATGTTTGGCATTTAATAAATGTCCTCTGAGTTGACTGATCACTGAGGCTAAATTCCTAGGCACATATCATAAAAATAGTAACCTGCCTAAAGATCAAAATAACAGTAAATAGAAGGTATGTCAGTATTTTATATGACTTTGCCAGGCCAGTTAAGAACCAGGTGTTCAAAGCTTTAACTATTACTATATATACGGCTCAGAACGAAGTTTTATATGTGCTTCCCTGGAGGTAAAGTACTTAGTCTTCAGAGTCAACTTTATAGCCGTTTTCTGCTTTCACCTTAATGGATAACATCCGTCCACAAATTTGCAACATCAGTGAGTTCAAATAATGACTGGTGAGAATTCCATTCCTATTTAAGGTAAAGACATTTTAAACTTCATCTCAAAGTGTGGCTTAATCTAAAACTTAATCAACCTCAACCTTAGAGATTTAACAAAAACATAAAAGAATAGCTCTGAGACCAAACTGTGTTCTCCTAAAGACTCTAAAGGAAAGTGAAGAGGTTGATCTCTTTATTGAATTCAGCACAGAGAGGCAGCTACTCAACCGACCTGCTGGCATGAACCTCTGTCAGCCACAACAGGGAGGTAAAGCTTTCTCTTTCAGCCAGCTCATGAAGGATTAGACTGGTAATTCTGAATATTTTTGTCTTCCTAATATCAAATAGATCAATCCTTTCAGGAAACACCAAAATTAAGAACTATATTTCCCTACTGTTCCATTGAAGGGTGTTTTTCTTGCTTTGTCTCTTGAATAAGCACAAAAGTAAATCATTTCCAAGGACTTCACTAAAATTCTACAGGCCTCAAGTTTCTTAACCAATCAAATCTTTTCTTATTTTCCCCATCTATTAAATACCTTATTGATAGCACCTGGAAGAACAGACAGTAATTCAAAAACAAAAAAAAAAAGGAAAGAAAGAAGGTATTTCCCGCTTGGAGCATATGTAGAAAAAATATACTCTCATTTTTAGAAAGTGAGTGCACAAGAAAAGCATTGTATCATCTCACCAGAAACACTAGGTGGAATGGAGCTGTCAATGAGAGATATGAATGATATTCAGCTTTTTCTCAGTCTTTTTGTTCCTAAACTATCCAATAGGGCCATGTAATTTTATCTTGTGTTTTTACTCTCAAATGAACATATTTTAACTGGAAAACATGATCTGAAACTTTAAAAGATATTTTCCAAGAAGTAGTTTTAGAATTAACTTTTCCAACCTAAATTTCATCATGTAAAGGCTAATTTGTGTTATCTTTTAAAGTTTTTTTTTAATTCAGAAAATCATCTTTGTCCATATTTTTATCCTACTGTCTAACAAATACTTTCTCTTCCTTGCTAATTTCCCACCCTGGCTGAGTTTTTTCTCCTTTATAGCTCTGCCCACAAAAGCTGATTATCTGCTATGTGCCAGGACTTGTTCCAGGGGCTGGGAAATCAAGTATGTCCATGTCATAATCTTTACTTTTAAGAAATTCATTTTCCACTACTCGGATAATGTGTTAACCCCACTATTTATCACCTGTGTTATTCCACTTATCTTTCTCTACATCTTTGGAAGCTCCCACAGATACTCCATTAGACATCTATTTCAGAGCTTATTCTTCCTAGCCAATAATTCTTTGACCCTCACACAACTGTAGAGAAGATACCCTATGTCTGTCTTATACCACATTTTTCTCTTAGAAGAGCTATTTCGCTTCAAATTTTTAATTTGAACGTTGGGTTTCTTTCCTCAATTCTTTATCTTTCTTGGTAATATTAAAAAGATTATATTTATGCCTATATTCTAAAGCACTTCAGCTTCCATTTTTGTACACTCACACTTTGCCTGCTTTTCCCTTTACAAAAGTCTTTGCTTTCTTTTCTACTCCCATGCTGTCTGCAATCCTTCTAATGCCCAAATATTATTTACTTCTTCTGGATACAAGAAAGTGACATAAGAAAACTTTAACTTTGATATGGGTAACTTATCCATTCACATCACAAAACTTGAGAGTCGGAGGAAAAAAAACTATTACAACCTCAATTACTTTGAAAGCATAGTAAGTTGTTACAGATACTACCAACTTGTAAATTCTCAAACCTGAAAGCCTATTTAGTTCACACATTCAATATCATAAAAATGTAGTCACCCAACAACAACAACAAAAAACTATGATGAAGAGAGACTTCGGAAAAGAAAATCAAGTGCTTCCATTATTTGAATGACTAAGCACTTGAGTTTGATTCAGTACCAAGTTGGATTACTACAAAGTCAAGATAGATGAACTTGCTCATCTAAAAGACCCTGTCATGAGCTCCACCTTATGAGCACCTGAATAGACTCGGTTACCCTGAATTCAAAAGGATACTGTAAGGAGTCTCTCTCCATTCTGATCCTTTAGGAAATAAAGCATCATTTTGTGCTGCAGAACTATCTGCTAAACTATTAGCACCCCTTAGAGTTGAGAATGCTTTCTGAACCTTCCAGAACCTGCTTCTGTATTAAGTGACAGGTCCTCTTTGTGTTCCTTCTCCATCATACCTTCCATCCAATCATGCCTTCAATCCCCAATCCCTTCTACTTCTCTACTCCCAAACTTTTTTGAGGATGGTAAACTTGACTAATACAAACTGAATCCAAGGAATTCAAACAAAAAGCAGAATGTCATTGTGAGTGTAATAAACTCGATTCAAAATGTTCATACTGTAAGATATATTTAGATGTATTCATCCAAAATGTGCACATCTATTAATAAACCCCTCTACACAATCCCCATTATTCCCGCATACTTTGTGGGAGCCAGAAAAGACATAGCTACTCCTTGATAACATTTATGCTTCATTCTGACCATTCCCACTGATGTGAAATGTCAGATTTCCACATAAAATACTACTGAAAAGCCATGTATAAGGCTGCACAAATTATATTGTTAAGTTTGCTCAAGTGTGAGTTGAGCTGTTCTAACATGATGCTAGGCCCAGATTATACTTAACTACCTAGTTATTAATTAATTGCAAAACTATGCCAGAGTTGTACATCTAAGAAGTAACTGGGTTCAACAAATATGTACTTTTTTTTTTAAGGAAACCAGGACCTATTTAAACTGGCATTCTATTAATTATATCTACATCCATATTTAATTTTCAGGACTTTCCTGGTCCATGGTTGTTTGACTAGAAAATAAAGAGCATATGACCAATAAATGGGAATTTAATAGACATGTACTTCAACCTTTCCTTCAAATTCCCTGTTTAATTGTTAATGCCATTAGGAAATTTATTACTAGTGGTGGAAATGATCTCCATAAATTGCTTGAGGTTTGACTAATTGAAATATGTGACTAGGGTATCATATCTGTACTGTATTTGATTCAAGAAGAGTAGCTGTGTTTTGTGTCAAACTAGATTTGGCAGTACACATTGGGCTTACATCTGGTGTCAGACTTGCACTAAAGCACCATTTGTTTAGGGAAGATTTGAAGAACACGAGCGAGTAAGAAAGAGTAGGTCCAGATGTTCTGCTTAAACCCAGGTGTGGCTCAGTTGGCCTGTTTGTGATGAGGGCTTTTCCAGAGCACAGGAAGCAGCACCTGTATGAGATTACACAGAGATTTAAACTCTCCACCAAGCTGACTGCCTTCTGTCTGATCTCCTTCTAATTGCAGTGGCTTAAACAGATCTCAGGTGGAATAGGCCAAACATACAGACTCTGTTTGCCACTGCTTGCATTGACTGAAAAAATATAAAAACAGCTCACTTGTAGTTTGGTCTTCTTAAATAAGGAAGATCAATTGCCAATGTAATGGAATCAAAGTTGAGAGCACGAAAAAGATTAAAGTCCACCAAATTAATAATTAACCCAGCATTTAACAAAATTGCTATTATATCTTTTTCCTCAAAGAAAGACAAACATATTTCCTGTACAAATTTAATGCCAACATCAGAGTTATACTGGAGGGAAAAATGGATCGCTAAGCAGCCATGATGCTGTGTTGGTATTCAACAGGTTTTGGCTATAAATCGGTTTGGTGTGTGTAGATGACTTTTGGCTGCCTTATTAAAGGAAAATCCTTCTAGTAAAAATACACAGCACCCTTTTTTATATAGTAAACAGATGTCAGCCTCTCATTGTAAAGTATTTTTGATTTGATAAATGTCAAATATTACTTTAACAGACAGTTCCTGTCTACAAATAATATTTAACATTTGTAAGATAAAATAGCCACTCAAAAGTTCTTTTTTTTTTTTAACAGCTAATGAGGCACCATTAAAACAAATGGCTTTGAAACTCCAGTCTTAGCACTTTAAAGATCATCTCTGTGCATTAACATTTCTCTGGTGTATGATTTTCAAGTGATAAAAACTCTGCAGTTAAATGTGTTTATCCAACAAAGTCACCTTTCCCTAAGTCTGTTGGGCTTCCATAAACTGCTGATTCTGCTTTTGTTACCATAGGCCATAAGTGCTGAATGACAGAAAGCACAGTACAGGTGACGAAATTAAAACAGATTTTGCTATGTAGAGCTATTTTTTGAGGACTAAAGCATGTACCAAGGACTGCATGTACTCTGTCAAAAACATGTAATAGTAAGATGTTAGGTAACAACGTCTTATCCAGCCTCTTCCAAAATACTATCTGCCCACCAGTGGGAGTGTGCATGCCACCTGGGAAGTTAAGGGAATCTGATATAAGTTCCTCCCTCACGTCCCTCTCCTGCTCTCCACCAGCCATCCATCCCTGCTGGGATTGCGGTTCTGCATTGTGGGTAGGGGCCCACAATGGCCCCTAACCTTCGTCTATATTCAGGCCGTCTCCTCCGTTCCTCTAGACACTCTTTCTACACAAATGACAATGTCCTTTTACTCCTCACTCCCTAGGCAGCGTCTCCTCATTTTTCAAAGACCAGCTTAAGTTCTACTCCAACTTCAACCTTCCATCTTAATGTTACAGCACACATTTCATGACAGGGACCATCTCACATAACCCATGTCTCAAAGAAGAGGGTGAGGTTAAACACAAGCAGAGACTAGAATGAAACTGGCTTGTGTTATGAAGGGATGAAGTGCCAGTGTCAGGAATAGAGGAAAACTATGTTGGGGTAAGCACTGTCTTTTTCTCCTGTTAAGTTTCTCAATCTTTCTTTAGGTTTATTTTCTTACTGTTAGTATATACTTGGATAGCACAGAAGAATGGTAAAACATCCAGGTTCTGAATGTGGACTACTTGAGCCCTGACCAGGGGTAAGCCACTTAGCTTCTCTGTCTTATTTTTTTCACCTGAAATTTGAGGCAAATGGTACTTATATCAAAGGGGAGTTTCGTGAGGACTAAATGAGGGAAAAAACACCTATGAAGTACTTAATAGCATGCTGGGACATGGCAGGAGTCCAATAAAAGATAGTAGTTGTGGCTGGGCGCGGTGGCTCACGCCTGTAATCCCAGCACTTTGGGAGGCCACGGGGGGCGGATTACGAGGTCAAGAGATCGATATCATCCTGGCCAACATGGTGAAACCCGGTCTCTACTAAAAATACAAAAATTAGCCAGGTGTGGTGGCATGTGCCTGTGGTCCCAGCTACTCTGGAGGCTGAGGAGGAAGAATCGCTTGAACCCAGGAGGCGGAGATTGCAGTGAGCCAAGACTGTGCCACTGGACTCCAGCCTGGCGACAGAGCAAGACTCCGTCTCAAAAAAAAAAAAAAAAGAGAGAGAGAGATAGTAGTTGCTATAGGATCTAAAACAGCTGAATTGGGTTAAGAGCTAAATAGGTCACTATTTTTAGGGTCAATCTTGGAACACAGATAAAAAGGCCCAATTTATGACTTGCCCAGGGTACATCTCAGCTTCTCATGGCTAGAATTAACAAAAATGTTTGGAGCCACAATCTTAGAGCAGTTAAGTTAATGGTGCATTTTTCCCTGAAATCACGTTCACCCTCAATCCCACCCATAGCCAACCTTCCCTAGGAATCTGTAGTAGCATGTGAAAGTTGATAAAAGATGAGAGGATTCTGACTGTTCTTTCTGCTCACCCTCTTACCCATAATTTTCCCCTCCCTCTCTCACCAACTCCTCTCTCCTCATCTGTCTTTTTATCTCTTTATCTTTATTTCTTCCTCAGATGATTCACTGTAGAACTGGCACTTGGCTGTCAAATCCTTGAAGACAGGATTCAAGCCTTAACAAGTCAGCTGAAGCCCCCACTGTCCCCAGCACAGTGCTGAGTACAGAGCAGTAGCAGAATAAACACCTCGTTCAATTTCCTGTTGCTGGTGAAGAGGTTTTTTTTCCCTTTAGACAACAATAACTAATGCAAAAAGAGAACATGGGAGGGTGGGATACCAGCTAAAATAGAGATGAAAGAAACCATAACCCAGGTTTTGTAAAAATTGCTAACCAAAAGCCTTCAAGATGTAAAAAATATACTGCTACCTAGCTGTGAAATGTGTAAAAGACTTTTATCTGATAAATTGTAGTCCAAATTAATACCGGACGTTTTCATCAAGTGTTTGGCAAACAGCTTCCCCCCATAATGCTGGTTACATCATTTTAAATCCCAGGATGAGGCAGGCTGACAAAGTTAGTTTTATGTTTCCTATTTCTTTGCTTTCCAGAGTTCCAGCTAAAGATAAAAAAAAAAAAAAAAGAAAGAAAGAAATTACAATATAAATTATTTCTTATAATAGACACAATAGCAGTTTTAGCTGAATACCAGGTTCAGTACTTTCTATAGTAAAATTCAGTATTTATATTAACCAGGCTGTTAAACTTTATGCTCAGTATACCATCTGTGAGAAGTTTACGTTTAGTTTCATTTGAAGTCTCAAAAATATAATGTGAAGGTATGAATAGAATGAAATAACCAAGATTCTCTCCACTCAGCACTAAGATTTTGTCTTTTTTTATTATACCAATAATAAAATTTGAAAGTGTTGGGGCCTATGAGAATAAATTAAAGCTGAAGCATGAGAGATGACTTGTGGACAACCATGGAATAGAGTCATTTACTATGTTTATGATCATTGTCAAGCTCCCATGTTTCTAGGAAAAGCAGTGGCACAAAAATTATGCTCCTGCTCTTGGAAAATGAAAATCACATAAACTGTCTCCTATAAATCATATTTTGCTCATCTAAGTGGATCAGACGAGGGAGAAAGAGAGGGGTCCTTCCATGGCGAGAAGCTTTGATCAGTTTGATCAAACACAGACCACCTATCAGCCTTCCAAGTGCCACCATGCATCATACGCATTTTCAATATTGTGTCATAATAGCTACCAGTCATTGTAGTTGAGATAAAAAAGGGATTGTAATTAAACATATGATTGGATCCAGACATTATAAGCATGCCATCTATCTATTTTGCAGAGCAGGCCCACTGTTTTTTCAGCAGTCCCCTGGAATCGCCCTAGGATGACAATTTGCATGCTAACTGAATTCGTGTAATGTGCAGATTCATGAGGACATCTGTTGCTGATTGTTTTGGTCCTCTGCTTTTCAGACTCAAATATGAAAATGCAGAAAGTAAAAGGCAAATTATGGAGCCCAGGGCAAGAAAGCAGACTGATTGTTTGATTTTTCTTTCTCTCTCACCCTCTCTAGAGGAGACTATTACAGAAACTAAAAACGACCCCCACTTTGCAATCCCCTTGGCTTTACAGTCAAATCAGCTCCACATAATGATGCTGTTTCCCAGCAGCTTCTTTTTATCGGTTGGGGGGCGGGGATGGAGTCTCATTCTGCCACCCAGGCTGGAGAGCAGTTGCGCAATCATGGCTCACTATAACCTTTGCCTCCCGGGTTCAAGCGATTCTCCTGCCTCAGCCTCCCAAGTAGCTGGTACTACAGGCATGTGCCACCATACCCAGCTAATTTTTTGTATTTTTAGTAGAGATGGGGTTTCACCTTGTTAGGGTGGTCTCCATCTCCTGACCTCATGATCCACCCACCTCGGCCTCCCAAAGTGCCATGATTACATGTGTAAGCCACTGCACCTGGCCCTTGCTTCTTGTTTTAATCTTTTTGTTGTTGGCCTAGAAAGAAACCCCATTTGCAGCTAGAAGGTATCTGAACACAAAACAGTAGGAAAGGAGAAGAGCTTCCCTGACACTGTAATACAGACATAAGAAAGAGTCAGGGCCCACAATATCCTATGCTGCACAGAGAAGCTGATCTACAGGCTTTGCAAACATTCTTCCCAATCCAGGAAAGACTGGGCAACATGAAGGATCCAAATGCAAAGGAACGGTGTCACATAAACATGTACGGGATCATTAACAACATGACTTCTTCAAAAGGGTCCATGTTAATTGTGCAAAGGTGGAACTGCTCAGGTGAAGCAGTGGAGTAGCTTGCCGTGGCCTTATTCAGGGCAAAGGCTAGGTATCAAAGTGATCTTCAGAAAACACTTCTTATCAGCTATCATGTGCCTGGCACCATTAGGGATGTTCCACCTACATTTTTCAACAATTCTTACAATCCTGGGAGGTGGGAAATTATCCCTCTTCTGCAAATGAAGAACCAACAATTCAGAGAGATTGCTTAACTTGCTAAGGCTACCCAGCTAGGAAGTCACAGAGCAGGGTCGGTTCAAGCCCAGGTCTTCTCCCGCTGAGCAGATGATACACACCTTTTCACAATGCCACACACCCTTATTCTTTGTTTGCATGGGCTGCACTGGTCATCTTCCAACCTCAACACAGTACAAAATTAATAATTTTGAGGAAAACTATGCCTTTTGTCTTTTGAAAGTTGTATTTAATATGCCTCAACAGAAGACAGGCAAAGATAGCAAAAATAGTTGCTTCGTTGTTTAAATAAGTCCAAGTTGAGAATTTGCCTGTTCAAGTAATTTCAGGCTGCTTGGATTCTGGGAATGAGAAGTGTCAATGGCAGGAGTTGCCTGAATGAGCCAGGGTCACCAGGGTCACCATGAGAGTGAACGAAAGTGCTTCCCTCAGCACTCTTCTCCCCACTTAAGTTCAAATTCAAATACTATTTACTGACCATTGACTATATGGCAGGCACACTCGTATTAATTTGCTTTGCAGCCCCAAAATAACTCCAAGAGAAAAGTAATAATAGCCTCACTCTCACCTAACCCTACGGTGCTTACAGCCACTAAGCTGGTAGTGCTAAGATTCAAACATGGTCTCTTCACTGCAGACCAGGGGTGTCCAATCTTTTGGCTTCCCTGGACCACATTGGAAGAAGAAGAATTTTCTTGATTCACACATAAAATACACTAACAATAGCTGATGAACAAAAACAAAAAAACAAAACAAACACACATGCACAAAAAAATCTTATAATGTTTCAACAAAGCTTATGAGTTTGTGTTGGGCCCCATTCAAAGCCATCCTGGGCTGCATGCAGCCCTTGGGCTGTGGGTTAAACAAGCTTGCTATAGATCATTTCCCACCTCACAATCGTCTCCATAGTCCCAGTACCTTATTTTTCTTGTTCTTCCCACCAAAACTCCATCTCCCATAGTGCTGATTAGCTCAGAGTCCTCATCCATTTGCCACCTTCTCTTCCAACATCTAAGTCCCCTTACTGTGTCTCCGAATCTCACGTCGAACTCCTCGGTGCCCCTACAGCAGTGGTTCTCAATCTTTATTGTGTTTAAAAATCTCTTTTAGGCCTGGTGCAGTGGCACATGCCTGTAATACCAGCACTTTGGGAAGCTGAAGTAGGCAACTCATTTGAGCTCAGAAGTTTGAGACAGGCCTGGGCAACATGGGAAAACCCAGTCACTACAAAAAGTTAAAAAACAATCAGCCAGGTGTGGTGATGCCCAGGTGTAGTCCCAGGTACTCAGGAGACTGAGTTGGAAGGGTTGCTTGAGCTTAAGAGGATGAGACTCCAGGAGACTGCAGTGAGCCAAGATCGCACCAATGCACTCCAGCCTGTGCAAAAGAGCGAGATCCTGTTTTTAAAAAAAAAATTCTCTTGAAGAGCTTGTTCAAACAGTTTCCTATCCCCCATCTTCAGAGGTTCTACTCAATAGTTCAGTGGTGGGAAGCAAGATTTTGCATTTCTAACAAGATCCCGCAGAAGATGCCAATGCTGCTGATCTGGGGGCCCAGCCACGGCATTCAGGGCACAGACAAAAACTGCCAAGACCGTGAAGAGTGATAGCAGGCTCATAGCTGCCATGTTGAAGGCATTTTCAGAAACTGTGAGTGTGCCTCCTGTCATGACTGCCTATCAGATGTATGTGGAGCAAGGGGAATTTGATTCTGCCACAACCTTGGCTGGACATTTTTAGTGGGAAACAGGAGCCAGGACCCTCAAAATAAGGTAAGCAAGCAAAGGTGGGGACTTGCTCTTTGCCCTTGTACACCCTCCCTGAGGACATGTTTGGTGACCTCCAGCTAAGGCCCTTTGTTACGGGCCCAGCTTGGCCCCTAACAAAGGGCCTTACCCCCAAGAATTCTTTAGGCCTTTTAATGTTTTTCCTTTTTAAAAATTCTTCATTTTTCTTAAATGTACTAAGAAATATCCTTACAGTACATTTTTTTAGGTTCTTTCAATCATTTAATTTCTGGTTTGCATAGTTTTATGAAATATTCATTATTTTTTGCTTTCTTTGTCTTTCTTATAGCCTTTACCATTTATTCTAAATAAATGCTTTTGTGCTTCTATTTATTTACACATTTTTCAGGAGCATATGAAAAATGCCCCTTTCTTATTACATATGCAATATAAGATAATTTCAGAGAAATTATATAACACTAACAAGCAAAATGAATAATTTTAAAAAAACAGATTCTCACCCACCCAAACATAATCACACATAATATCTAGTTGTATATACTTTCAATTTTCCTTGCAAAACATTCCAAAATTTCCTCTTTAGCTACTTTATCCTCTTTAATAATGTACATTGTAGCTTTTTTCTTGTCATTTTTCAAATTCTCTAGTTTAGCTTTTTCACCTTTGACCCTTTGTTTTATTTTCCACGTTATCATTTTGTGACACATTTTTACCCTTCTCTTAGTTTTCTCGTACTGTTTTTGCTTCTTCTAGTTTTTAAATATAGTCTGTTTTTCTTTTAACCAAGTTTTTCATTCACTCTGCTTTTTACTGTTTAAAAGGTTCTTAGTTTTTAATTCTTTTCATTGTAGATTTATGAATGGCCCACAACTATGGAGAACGACTCCCCAAACAAGGATGGCATGGGGCTCACTCCACACCAGTCCTTCATGCTCCTCATAGTAGGGATCATACCTCCCCTCAATGCTGAATCACCTAAAATGTATGTAAAGCAAGAAATAAAAACTATAAATTGAATTCCCTCCTAGGATTATGATAATTTTACCTGGGCAGGCAGCATTTTTCTACTACGTTTCTTCCACCACCCTCTAATCCCACATAAAAGGGGTTAGATGGCCTAACAACTATGGCAGGTATAATTGCAGACATTGAGAAATAATTGATTGCTAAGCAACAGGATGCTGAGGGGAGGAGGTTCCATTCAGGGAGGACTCTCAGAGTAAACCTCTCTGATTTTAACACAAAGCCTGAGGATATTGAAACTTCCAATGAATAGAGCCATTATTCCAGGCTCTACAACCAAGTTATAGGAATCCTACATTCACCTGTCACCAAACAATTATTACCAAATGACTTATCATTCATTTAAGCAGGATTCTCAGAGAATTTTCTTAATATCTAAAACTCCTCAACTCTATCCCTTTATTAAGAAGCCCAGTGATAAGTTAACATGGGAGCAACTGTCCATTTTAGGGTTTGGGACCCACAATATTAGCTGCTTCCGTTTTTTCATACATTTGAGTTATCTACCACAAAGTCCTAAAGATACTGAGATGTGAATCAAACATTTTCTTACCATGGAGCTAGATGCCATCTTTGGACTGGCTTAAGTCCTAAAAAATAGGCTGATTGATGTGCAAAGTCTGATTCCCCCTATGTAACATTTCTTTCACTTTCTGTATCTCATGTATGCTGCAATTGAAGGTTTGTTTAAGAAATTCACTCTTTTAGGTAGAATTTCCTCATGGATACCCAATCTACCCACAAGCAATCATTACTATTGTGTCCCTCTGGCCATTTGTCCTGCTAAGGCACGGTATCCAGTCTTTGGGCTGCCCTGGGCCACATTAGAAAAAGAATTAGGATTAGAAAAAAAAATTTACCAAAAAAAATCTCATAATGTTTCAAGAAAGTTTATGAATTTGTGTTGAGCTGCATTCAAAGTGGTCTTGGGCCACATGTGGCCTACAGACCACAGGTTGAACAAGCTTGTACAAGGGCTTGGATTCTGGAAATATGTCTCATAATGTCAGTGTCCACTCTCTCTGGTTTGCATTAACTGTTCTCAGCCACTTAGCTTTCACTTAATATTGCCTTTATATTAATTATTTGGCCTGAAAGGCCTGAAAGTTCCCATGTCAAAAGAACAAATAGCCATTTCATACTTTTATCTGAGTAGATTAGACTGCTCATTTCACATCAAGTCATGCAACTAATAACCCCAGGACGTGTCATCACAAACTCACTAGTGTCTTCAGAAAGTCCCTCTTATGAACAATATTTCTCTTGCGGAGAGTGGCTGAATAAAATCCTAAATGTAAAGATCCCAAACTGGTAACTTTTCATCTAGAAGTTAGCAAGAATGTCACCTCAGCAGCTGTAAGGAGGAAATACCCTTACAGAGATGAGTATGCACTGGCCTTGTCATCTCAGACTATTAGAGGGCTGACGCTGAGCTCCTGGACTCATATAATGAGAATCAATTCCTTCTCCTCTTGATTTTCCTTCTAGTAAGAGCTACAAATTATGCCTTAATGTTCATATTCTTTTTTTCTTGAGATGGAGTTTTGCTCTTGTTGCCCAGACGGGCATGCAATGGCGCAATCTCGGCTCACCACCACCTCTGCCTTCTGGGTTCAAGTAATTCTCCTGCCTCACCCTCCCAAATGTTCACACTCTTAGAAGCTACTTGTTTATTTGAAAAGTCACCATATTTTCCACTTCTAGATATGGATAAGAACTTTTCTAGCAGTTCATGAAATTATAAATCATGATTATTTAGATATCTAGCTCAGTATTTGCACTTTATAGACAGGAAAACTGGGCCAGACGCAGTGGCTCATGCCTGTAATCCCAGCACTTTGGGAGTCCAAGGCGGGTGAATCACCTGAGGTCAGGAGTTCAAGACCAGCCAGACCAACATAAGAAAACCCTGTCTCTACTAAAAGTACAAAAAACTAGCTGGAAGTGGTGGTGGGCACCGGCAATCCCAGCTACTTGGGAGGCTGAGGCAGGAGAATCACTCAAACCTGGGAGGCAGAAGCTGCAGTGAGCCGAGACTGTGCCACTGCACTCCAGCCTGGGTGCCAAGAGGAAAACTCTGTCTCAAGAAAAAGAAAGAAAGAAAACAGAAAACTGAGGCCTAGAAAAGTTAAATAAATAAATTTTCCAACACTACAGGATTATAAGCAAATTAAAGCCAAGAATCGAGGTCTCAAGCTGGGCACAATGGCTTATACTGATAATCTTAGCTCTTTGGGAGGCCAAGGCAGGAAGCCAGGAGCTCAAGACCAGCCTGGACAACATAGCAAGACTCTATCTCTACAAAAAAAAAAAAAAAGTAGATTGGCACGGTGACACAATCCTGTAGTCCTAGCTATTCAGGAGACTGAAGCTGAGCTCCCTTGAGCCCAGGAGTTTGAGGCTGCAGCGATCAATCATGGCACCACTGCAGTCCATCCTGGGTGACAAAGTGAGACCCTGTCTCAAAAAAAAAAAAAATAATTAAAAAACAGAAAATCAAGGTCTTAGTAATCCTGAGGGAGAGATTTCCCCATGACAGATATGATTTTTTTCCCACTCAGTAAGCATTTACCACCTGCCTGCTCTAGCCAGGAAGCCTGCTACAGTACTGCTGAATACAGCCATCAGCTCCTTGCCAATTTACTTGGATCAAGCTTCACAACCACTTGTGCGGTTCAAATGGGGATGTCTTCCTTGGAAGGTTTAGAAATAGCCACCTGCTTCCTAGTAAAGAAAGGGGACATCACAGAGATAAGATTCTCTCATCCTCTTGCACTTGTTTCTACCTGTGTCTGGTAAGGAGCTGCTTACAAATCTATATCCCAACTAAATTTTAAGCCTTTAGAAGGCAGCACTTCTGTCTTCATTTGGCCCATCTTACAATTATTTTTCTTTCCATTTTAGTCATCTTTATATCCCTCAAGCCAACCCTGCTTCACATATTCCTAAAATAATGAGCTGCGTGTCCTCTGTGTCACTCACTTTCTCTCTATGCGGGAAAATAAGCCTCTAATAGGTTCCCTCTGTGTAGCCAGATTATGTATCCCTGTTAATGGGAATACCAAAGCTCACCTGCTTGTCATTCTCAGCCCTCTTAGAGGTCACAGAGAAATTGTTCAAAATCTGATTTTACCCACATGCTTCCAACAATCCTCTATAGCTTCCTTCCCAGTACCTCAATGGAAGTTCATGATTCACAACATGGTCCTCCACGGGCTGACTCCAGCCAACATTATCAGCCTGACTTCCTCCCATCTTTCCTATACCTTATCCTTCTATGATGGCCATTTTCATTTATGCCTGTTTTTTTCTTTCCTTCAATATCTTGTTCTCTCTGCCCATGATGCTCTTCTTAATCTTCACCTGGTAAACTTGCTATACTTCAAAACCTCATTTAAATATCTCTTCCTCCACACAAAGCTCATGCTCTCTCTGAGTTCCCATAAGGTTTTGTAATGTTATTATTAGTTTACACGTTTTATCTCTAGGAAATACTTCTGAGGATATTACTTCTTGGGAAGATCAGAGGCCTAATGAACTAGTAGATATCAATCACACTAGGCTGTGAGACCTCAGAAATGCCAATCACGTGCTTTAGGTAAAGTGGATATCTTTGTTCTTTCTAGTTGCAAATCTTCAATTTAGACAGAGGGGCCATATGTATTCATTCACTTAGCCAATATTTATCAGCTGCCTAAATATGCTACAGTATTCCAGGTGCTGGGGAGACAGCAGTAAACTAGCCCCCAAAGCACAACACAGAAAATAGCAAAGAGCCTTTGCAGGAGTCTACTTGGCCAAACACTAGCCAGGGGTTAGTTAGGTCTTAGATCCATTACTTTATCAGAGAATTTGTGGAAAGTTAATGGGGAAATAATATTTTGGTTAATAAAGAAAAAAACCTGAAAGCAATGCTAGCCAAGACAATACTGCACTCTTATCTCTAACTCTGATCCCATTTGGTTAAATGACATGTATCAAGGTTACAATTTTAAAATGAATTGTTGAATTGCTCATTATTTTGTGAGGTTTTTTTCCTCCACCCATTGGCGAGCATTTGCCTTTGAAGATTCCCACCATGAGACATATATGTGTTACAGAAGAGTCTCAGGCCAATGACTTTTGAAGTCGGGGATGAAAACACCAACGGTTATAAAACCCTATAGGCCGGGCGCGGTGGCTCACGCCTGTAATCCCAGCACTTTGGGAGGCCGAGGAGGGTGGATCACGAGGTCAAGAGATCGAGACCATCCTGGTCAACATGGTGAAACCCTGTCTCTACAAAAAATAGCTGGGCATGGTGGCACATGCCTGTAGTCCCAGCTACTCGGGAGGCTGAGGCAGGAGAATTGCTTGAACCCAGGAGGCAGAGGTTGTGGTGAGCTGAGATCGCGCCATTGCACTCCAGCCTGGGTAACAAGAGTGAAACTCCATCTTCAAAAAAAAAAAAGAAAAAACCCTAAAAAGAGTTTCTGAGCACTGATTCCCTTAATGACCCCGAAATAAGCTTCATGTGAAAGAGATCACAATCAAAACGCAGCAATGCTTTTCGAAGTACCAGACTGAAGTTCAGCGTGATGTACTCATTAGCTTGAAAATTGTTGAAGGGTTTTGCTTTGAAGTGCGGTGCTGAACACAGTACATGGATGTGAATGTGAATGTCATCTCACATCTTGCAGAGCTGGTGCCAAAGGGACACCTTCCCTCAACTAGACGCTCCCATTCTGGCAGTCTAACAAGGTCCTAATTAGAGAATGAGTCTCCTGCTGTTCAGGTAGGAGGAGTCTCATTTACCAGATGCAAAGACATTTCCATTTGAGAAGGTATCTGAGTGACGTGGCAGTCAAATCAACAGCTTACCTGGCCTTTCCTCCAGTATTTACGCTTCCATGTCTGAGTTTTTTACGGCTTAGGTGATCATCCTTCACTTTTCAAAGCATGTTTCAGCATTTTCACTAGGATTTGTAGTGGTGGTGAAGCTTCACCCAATGGCATATTTAAAAGCAAGTGTGTTTTTCTTATAGTCACAATAACGTCGATAAGAAAGAATTAAAAGGGAGACTGTGTAAAACAGAAGTTGCAGGTTGAATGTACATGTTTTGCCCTTTATTTTAGACTACTCTATATAAATTAAGTTTACTTAAAGATACAATAAAGAGAATTGGAAAGCTAATATACTATGCTGTTAGTTGAGGGACAGAACATACTAAAAGAAAAATAATATAAATAAATACAACAGAAATTATTTTGAAATAGCCAAAAACCTACCACAGCTTTAGCTTTTATTTTAAACATTAAATTAAATTTAAATCATTTGAAACAAAACTCTCACCACATACGGTGAGCCCCTTCCTCGTAGTTTATAGACTATTGTCAATCCCAGTCTCCCCGACAATTTGACCACTGACTCAGCCCATCAGGACATGATAGAATTAACTAAGTTTACTAAAATGACAATTAATTCCTTATATGGTATCCCTATGGCCTGAAAACAGTAGTGGAATTTCTGTTACAACCTCGTGATAGCCAGTATTCAATTAAGCATTTGGAGGATTTGACTCATTATTGTATCATTCATTCTTAAACATTTGAAACACTCTGCTAGATATTTTCACATATATATATGATAAAAGTGGAACCCAAACTAATCCACCTTTTTAAGGCTGGTCTATTGTATTTGCTGAACAGCAATTCAGAAACTGCTGAGAGTTTTACTTATATTTGGAATATTTTGGAACCACAGCAGAAGATAAATACTTGCTTTTTCAAGTTTATCTAGAATGTCCTTCTTTAATTTTGTAACATTAACAATAGTCACAGTACTTACATATTTGCATAACTAACTGTATTTTGAGTAGATTCATTTGGGTAAGAATGTCAGATATACATATCCTCATTTTAGAGATGAGGAAATTGAGGCTCAGAAAAATTAAATGATACAAACATAGAAGCAAAGTAAGTAGGTGATTTTGGGGAGGCTGAGGCATATCGCTTGAGCCCAGGAGTTCAAGACCAGCCTAGGCAATGTAGCAAAATGCTGTGTCTACAAAAAATACAAAAAATTAACCAGGTGTGGTGGTGTGTGCCTGTAGTCCCAGCTATTCAGGAGGCTGAGGCAGAAGAATCACCTAAACCCAGGGAGCCGAGGTTGTAGTAAGTTGTGATCATCCCACTGTACTCCAGCCTGGGTGACAGAATGAGACGTTGTCTCTAAGTAAATAAATAATAAAAGGAGATCAAGCTAGTATCTGAGCTAGGCCTTTGATCTACTGGCTACACCATGTCATCTACCATAATTTATGGCTTTTAAGTAGCTGCTAATGCAAAAACCATTACGTCTTTTATGGTTCTGTTTGATTCACAATCCATAAAGTTTGTGATGACCTTGTGAG
>NW_016107324.1:2687498-2715186 GCF_001604975.1 Cebus imitator
ATTTCCTATTTTGTTGACAAGAAAAATGATGTTCAGTAGGATCCTAAATTACCTATGAACAAGTGACAAAGCCAGAAACTAGAGCTGAGATCTTCAGACTCTATTCTCAGTGCCCTTCTCTCTATGCTAATTCTTATTACTCTTCCAAGGACAGCTAGCCATCTCATATCTGCCTTTAGTGGGCAGGCACTGTGCCAAGCTCTTTGAGGAGACACTGGACCAATGGCACTGCCTCCATCTACCAAGGGGTCATCTTCCTGTGGCATGTCCACATACATGGGTACAGCTGACTGTATGACAGATCTGAGCATGACAAACACCAGAAAGGTATACAAAAATGAGCGAGGGTTCTGTTAGACTAACAAGAAACTAAAGTATTTAGGGCTGCAAAGTACAATCTGACCCTGACTCAATCACTCTCTAATCAAGGATAAGACACCTACCTTTGATTTCTTGCCTGTCAGATAGGAAAAAATGTACAGAGTGCTTATGGGGGGCATATTTTATATAATCTAATCTTTTTGGTTTTTCTTTTTTTTTTAGTCTATCTTTTCCAGCTGAAATTTAAATAAATGAAAAGTTATTGTTCAACTTTTAACCAGACCTCTGTGTCCTTGCAATGACAGCCATTTCACCTATCCCTCATCTTCTTCAGAGGCAAGGTACCCAACTCGGTGTGTGGCTCCTATTTGCCAAAGTGAGTGGCTTGCTGTATAACCCTGCATTCAAATCCCCTGGGTGCTTTTGAAGATTACTAATGCCTTGTCCCCACTCAGATCAATTATATTTGAAAGCTCTGAGCATTTATTTCTCAACAAAATGGGATAGCTGGATTCAAATCATTTAATAAAAGTAAATCATTTTATCCCTAGAACTTCTTGACAGTGATTTAAATTACTTCGGTTTTCTCTATCTAGAGCCAATAAGCAATTATCTGAAGAGAATTTCTAATTTGATGGAAAACAACACAAAATGTTCTTACCACTATTGATGTGAATAAATTGTGTTCAAAATTCAATGAACATTAAAAATAAAATTAATGTCACTTTTTTTTCTTGGAGGAAAGTTAGTGAGAAAGAATGAAAGAGAAATTGATTTATTTTCAAATATATCTATTTTTAATAGGAGAAAAGGGATGCAAGGTTCTGGTGAGACGCAAAATACTTACTAGCAGCTATCAATATAGGACACTGCAGTTTTGCACACTGTAAAATATACAATGGGAAATAAATGCCATGGCTATTTTTTAATGTGTTTTTGGTCACTAAATTACTTTGACAGTTTCAATGGTCTGAATTTGTAAATGACATGAAACAGCTACTACAAGAACCAAAGTGTCTGATTCTTGTTACTTTGCGGTTGTTCTGTATTTCAATGACAAAGGCAGTTTCTAGAAGTCACTGAGAATCATGTATGAACACATTAAGGTTTTATTTTTTTTCACCATGAGCAGATCAAAAGGACCCCCTGAAGCCATGTCTGTCCTTTATTTCTGCTAGTATAATTACTAACCTATTTGGTGGAATACTGGCATTTTACTTTTCTCTAGGCTCATTATTATATTACTTTTTTATCCTTGCTGTCTAAAATGCCAGCAGTGGGCTAGAATAACTCAGTGACTTTGGTCATAATGAAAACTTAAAATTAAGAGTGACATTCAGATCTCATGACGTGGTGGAAATGAAAATAGACTAGGAGCTAGCTCATTTATGTATGAGCTGGAGCAAATTGCAAGCAAATCCACTGGGCTGAAGTATCTATAAATAATGGGATAAAGGAAAAAGTGATCTTTTAGAGTACTCTTTAAAATAAAAAAGAATAATTTTCTCATTCTCATATTTACTCTCATATTTATTATTAATCTGTTTTATCAGAATTGTACTAATGTATTAATATTCTTCATTTTCATGTGTTCCCACTAACATTTAGGCATTCCCTATGCAAGAGAGAGACAGAGAAGAAAAAAATCTCCTCACCAACAGATTTATACTGCAGTCAGCCCTCCAGATCTGTTCCGTGGATATGGAGGGCCGCCTTTTCATCCGCAGTTGGTTGAATCTGCAGATGTGGAACCTGCAGATGTGGACACGGGGCCAAATGGAGGATTGAGCATCCCAGGATTTTGGTATCTACTTGAGGGTCCTGGAATCAGTCTTCCACAGACACCAAGGGACAACTGTATAACATGGGGAGTGGTCATGGACCCTCACAAACCTCACAAGCAATGCTCAGTGATGAGCTGTCCTGTTGCACAAAATGTGTGTGAATGCACTGGGGTGCTTGTCGAAGATGCAAATTCCTGAGCACCTTTCCTCACTAAAGGAAGCAAAATTTCTGCATGTGGGGTTCAGGAATCTCTACTGAACAAGCTCCTCCAGCAAATTCTTGTTCAAAAGCAAGTTTGAGAACCATTGGACTAAAAATGGACCCAAAGTTATTCATATTCTCCAGTCCTTTAAAGGAAACTAAGAGGCTTGCATCTGACTCTGACCCACAGGAACTAAATTTTGATTCACATCTTAAGCTCTGCAGGGAAGTACACATTTTCCATTTCAGACAGAATACATTATGGGGTGGGGGCAGGGTGGCAAACCATCAGTACAGTTGGAGGCCTAAAAGAGTAGTCCCTATGCTCTTGAGACAGTTGAACTCATTACTGCTAATTACTCAGTAGAGGAAGCATTTCACCAAAGAGCACGCTAAATGCCTGCAGGTTGGCAGGAGTCCCTTAATTGAGACATGCTTCATGAAGTAATTAGATAATTAGAGAGTGCATGTTCAATTAACTTTGAGGACCTATGGAGTACTAAGAAATATACAGGGTGATAAAAGGCTGTATACAGAAATGTTTATTATTACTAACTGTGAGAAAAATGGTTCTTTTGAAGTCGGAAGTCTAGAGTGCAGCTGTTAGTGCTACCTCATCAGAGTTAGCATCTTGGATTTGATAACCATTGTTTAACAATTTTGTAAATTGAAAATGGCTGAGTTATGAATCTCGTAGGCTCTTTACTGGGATTTAATGGTTGGGGTAGGAGTAGGGGCAGAGGAGGTGGGTAGGGGCAGTTTCTGTTCACCAAATGGCCTAAAACATATTTCCTAAATTATTCTTTTAGCAACAATCCCAATCAGCACCACATCCTACAACGCATACATTCAAAGGGAGGGGAGAAAAGCTAATATTTTTATCCTCATCTATCCCAAAGTAATGGCTGAGGCCCCTATAATAAAAGAGAGATTACTTTTATTTATTTATTTCAATAGTTTTTTTGGGGGAACAGATGATATTTGGTTACATGAATAAGTTCTTTAGTGGTGATTTCCGAGATTTTGGTGCAGCCATCACCCAAGCAGTGTACACTGTACCCAGTGTGTAGTCTTTTATCCCTCACCCCCTCCCACCTTGTCCCCTGTGTCCCCAGAGTCCATTGTATCATTCTTATGTCTTTGTATCCTCATAGCTTATCTCTCACTTATGAGAACATACGATGTTTGGTTTTCTATTTCTGAAGTACTTCACTTAGAATAATCATCTTCAACTCCATCCAGGTTGCTCTGAATGCCATTATTTTGTTCTTTTTTATGACCAAGAGAAAAACATACAAATATATTTAATATAAGTTTAACATGATGTGAGAATCTTCACAAGAAAATTAAAACCCGAAGAAACAGGCAAACTCGTGTGTGTATTTTAGATGAAGTTTCACCCTTGTCACCCAGGCTGGCATGCAGTGGCACGATCTCAGCTCACTGAGACCTGTGCTTCCCAGGTTCAAGCGATTCTCCTGCCTCAGATTCCTGAGTAACTGGGATTACAGGCTCCGGCCACCACACCCAGCTAATTTTTGTACTTTTAGTAGAGACGGGTTTTGCTATATTGGCAAGGCTGGTGTCGAATTCCTCACCTCAAGTGATCTACCTGCCTCAGCCTCCCAAAGTGCTGGGATTACAGGCATGGGCCACTGCACTGCGCCCAACTTGTATATTTTTATGGATAGTCATGCCAAAGTATGATTGGAGACATGGTT
The DNA here is from genome assembly GCF_001604975.1 of Cebus imitator. Taxonomy (NCBI): domain Eukaryota; kingdom Metazoa; phylum Chordata; class Mammalia; order Primates; family Cebidae; genus Cebus; species Cebus imitator. Next base: position 2,691,527 of record NW_016107324.1, read on the forward strand.
TAATGGTAATAAACTGCAGAACCTTAGCAAGTCCTGTTAGTTCAGATTCTTCTTGGCATCTCTGTGTCTTCAAGGATAAGGATGTTCCTTTACTCCAAGTATAGGGAGGGTGCCTCTGGAAAGAGTGTCTCATGACCAATTCAGAGAAGAAAGTAAAAGAATTCTTTTATGGCCTGCTTCAGGCTAGAACAAGGTCAAACAGTAACCTCCTTTTGTCTACTATTTCCTCAGATGCCAAGATGCCACATTTTTGGTTCAATGTCCTGAACCCCATCAGTACCAACTCTGAAATGGTTTGATGGCATATCCAATTTAAATTTCATTTCTGATGCTGGAGACACTCTATTTTGTTTTCTAATTTTAATCATTGTATGTAGAAGCAGTGCATAATACTGAATGAATAAAGACTACCAGGCAATTAAAATCTACTCCACTAATTAAAATAACTTAGTTGTCAAACTTTTGGGCTTTAATAATTATTTCTTGAACTTGCAACAAAGAATATCTGAGTAGTAGGTAATTCATATACTTCATAGTTTCATTTCACACCTGAAACCAAGAAATCCATCTTATTTCCACAACTTGTTCAAATATTCATCTTCCCAGGAAGACATATAAAGAGACATTCTAGCTGTTACATAATTTTTATAACACTCCAAGCAGACTTAGGGTAAATTGTAAAAGATAGAAAAGCAAAAACAAAAATTCATTTAATAACTTTTATTTGCATGACTAATATATTTCTAGATACTGTTCTGCATGTGCTTGACATACATGGAATGTTAATAAACTTCTGTTTGGTTTTCTTTTGTTAATTTGTCTTTTGTTAGTCTAATTTACAGGGTCCCAGCAAATTCACCTAAGATGGATAGACAGAACAGTATTTTGCTTTTCTCCCCTACACAAGAAGTTGTGTACAAAAATAAATACAAATAGAAGGTAGTGAGTACTCAGTTATGAATGCACAGCACAGAGAAGATGGATATATATTTCCAAAGGTGTAATGAGCATTGAAGGCTGGTGTAGTGAGAAAGTGGTTGTAGTGAATGTAAAATGTGAATCGGGTGAAGAAATAGGCCTTTAAATATTAAGTGGAAAATGGTCAGTGAAAGAATTTCAGACAGAAAGACTAATTCAGAATAAAGCATAGAACTGGGCATATTCACAGGAGACTGAGGCAGGAAGATCACTTGAACCCAAGAATTTGAGGCCAGCTTATGCAACAGAGAAAGACCCCATTTCTAGAAAAAAAATTTAATTGTCAAAAGAAGTAGGCATATTCAAAGAACGAAGGGTTTGGCTGACACAGAATTCCCATAACAGTATATCAATGGAGAGATACCAAGTATACAGGAGCGATGTGGTATTTAGGTTGCTTCCTGTGGGCAAAAGAGGGTCTTCAAGGTGTTAGAGCAAGGAAGTATATGGTCCATGACTGGGTTTTAAGATTAGAATGCAAAATATACTTCTTTGGCATATTTTGATACAGCTATTCAGAGGCACTACAGACACAGGGATGACCTGGAAAAGCCATCCTTTTGTAGCAGAGATTGCATCCTTAGAGGAAATCTGCAGATGCAAACAGCTTCTTTTAGCCATCCCCCCAGACCCCCCACTTACCTACCTTCTCTGCTTCTAGGAAAGATTAACTCACAGGAAAAAGAGACTAAAAACATCCGACAATTTTATAGGCCCGACAGATAAACTTTTTCCACCAGCTACCATCTATTCTTTCTGAGTGCAGCTCCAAGAGGGAAGGAGGGAAGGAAGGAAGGGATGGAGGTAGGCTGTGGAAGTGCCACGAGAAGCCAGACACCAGAGCACACTGCTGCTGCACAGGTGAAACACCAACACCAGGGCACTGAAGACAGAACTTGTGGTGGGTAAACAGAAAAGAGCAGGTTCCTTCTCTCCTCTTCTGCCTGCTAGTCTCCTTCTATTATCCCCTATAAACACGAAGTCGTCTGACAAAAGAAAGACATTAATGTGTATAATCCCTGCCCAGTCATAGCAGAGTAAATTGGAGCTGAGAGACTATAGCTTGATTACCGGTACATCATTCCACTGAGGCCAACACAATGCTTAAGTAGTAATCCAAAGGAAATTGAAGTGCTGGTAAAAGGTGAGTGGTCGCTGGACACAAAAAGGAACATGGAAACTCTTTTAAAGACTAAGAATAGGTACTTTCTAAGTATCTAATAGAAGAAAGACACCTCTCCTAATTTTTTAAAAGGCAGAAAATTGTTTTTATTTTTGAATTGCAGATATTTGCTCAATAATGTTTTAGGGGAAAGTTTAAGAAATAAGATAATGCTTTCTTCATTTAATGTCTGGTTCAAGGAAGGTCTGTGGAATACAGAGAGAAAACAAGCATAAAGTTGCAGAGTTAGATGCAACTCTATTAACTCTAGCTAACAAGTTAGAGGCATTTTGCAGGGTACATCAGAAGAAAGCAAAATCTTAGAAATTGTCATTGAAGCTTTGTACGTAACACAGATTTGGATTTGGAGTAATTACAGATTGAGTAACTAAGGATTATCTGCAATTAGCATTAAAGGCTTTGATAAAGGACACTGCAAATGCAAGGCAGACAATGAAATGAGATGGGGTTGGAGTGGATGTAGGAGAAGTCAACAGGCAACACAGACAACCAAATCTAAAGACAAATGTTTTCTTTATACCAGGCTGATTGCTCTACCAGTCATGACACAAAAGTAACTCACAGTTCAAATCAAAACCCCACAGTATACTACTTGTAGTTGTTTATAATTGTTTAAATTAACCACAGAGCAGAGTCTCCTAGTATTTGATAGAAATGGCTGTAGGAGCTGCATATAGTTTTATGACGCATATTGTCCTATGTGTATAGTTCTAAGAGGTACTCCACAAAACAAAAAGTATCTTCAATTTTCTTGAAGCTTCAGGACTGACACTGGCATGTTAAAAAGTCTGAGTCTTGCTGTAAAGAGAAATGCTTAACTTTAAGCCAGTGTTTCCTCAATTTATTTACATCAAGAAGCCTGGTTTCAATAATCATCTCCATGAACAATTTTTTTCTAAACACAATTTGTAATTCATTGCTATATATTGTCTATAAATAGCATATAATTCCCCATTTCATAGAATAAATTCATTTTTATTTCATCCTTTGTTGTCTTAATAACATCAAAATGTAAAACCTCCCTGGATATCACTTTATAAAAATACACAGATCTGATGGATTCAAACTAATACTATCAGGTGCTAAGGACTGACCCAGTTAAGCTACAGCCTCCATTGCATGCTGCTTTATTGGGCCCTTTGCACCTCTGGGCGGGTCCTACACAACATGCTGGGATTCTTTCCCTGCAGCAAGACACAGTAGAACTGCTAACAGGCAGCTCCACTGCCCTTCTGGGTAGACTGTACTCTTCTAATTTTCCCAAAACTGCTGCCTGTCAAGAAAGAAAAAAACAACAAAAACATCTGGGAGAAAACTAAGGATCACTAAATCAAGATGTCTTGTTCCCCCACCCTAAATATAATTTAGCTAAAATCAATATGGACTTGGAAGAAGTTGAAAGGCCTATTGTTATATTATGAAATTAGATAAACACATCTCTCACCAGTGGCAATTTTAACATATCCAAAGTAATTTTACTTTACCAGGGAAGAGGGTTGAGTCTCCATACCCATTTTAAAAGCAAACTGATAATATAATCCGAAGTTTCTGAAAGTTCCCAGATGGCGCTTTGTAAATGCATGAAATTCACATGCTTGTGTTCTCTCTCTCTCTCTCTCTCTATCTCTATCTCTATCTCTATCTCTATCTCTATCTCTATCTCTTTCTCTCTCTCTCATTCTCCCAAGACTTCCTCAGTCTCAGAGAATTTTTCTCTTGGCTATTACCACTTTCTGTTAAAGGACTGGAAGGGAAACTTGCAATTTGGGTTAAAGTAGAACGTGGCTTCACAGAACTGAACTAAAGTAGAGATCCTTTAGGAAATATTAAATGGCAGAATAACATTTCAGATATTTGAAAGCCCAAATTAGTTAAGAATGACAAATATAACTCTGCTTTTATGGATTGCAGGCAAGTTAAATTTCATTTCAAAAGGCATAAATTCTTTCCTTTTTGTAGGATTGTATTAAAATAAATGAATTCCAGTTTTATATTTCCAGATGCTGCCTCCAGCTTCTGGCATCTTTGTAAGGCTGATCTCCCGTGTTTTCATGTTAGGGAAACAGTTCTGGGATGTGAGCTTTTATATCAGAGATCTTAAGATCTCTGCTGTAAGAGAGTTATTACAAGTAGAGTAACTAGCATGGATATTAGCAATTGACAGTTTATAAAATATCTTTTACTTTAGTTTACTTGATTATCCAAATCACTTCATGAGAGAAACTAGGCAGGTATTATAATTACTATCCTCTTCATTTTTCACTAGAGGACATAAAGACTGTAAGAGGCCACCCAGCTTGCCCAGGAACATACAGGGCTAAGAGGCAAGGATGATCTACAACAAGAAGACTTAACTCAATGAAGTTCTGAGGCATGCTACAACACAGATGAGCCTTAATGACATTATGATAAATGAAATTAGTTAGACACAAAATGACAAATATTGTGTTATTCCACTGATTTGAAATCTCTACAGTAGGCAGATTCATAGAAACAGAAAGCATATCAGAGGTTACTAGGGGATGGGGAGAACAGAACAGAAAGTTATTGCTTAATGGATACAGAGTGTCTGTTTCAATTTCCAAAAACTTTGGAAACTGAAAGTGGTGAGGATTGCACAACATTGTGAATGTCATTAATGTCACTAAATTGTCAACTTAAAAATTTACAATGGGAAATTTTGTTGTATATATTTTACCACAATAAAATGCTTTACAGGAGGAGAAGGAGGAGGAGGAGGAGGAGGAGAAGGAAGAAAAAGAAGATCTAATCCCAGAGCCTGCATTCTTTTCTGGTTCATTCACTATTCTACCATTCTACCTGAGGGTCAGCTATGGCTCAGATTCACAGCTCAGCTATTTAGTATCAGCTCAGCAAGTAAGGTCTTAACTAGATCCTTGAAAAAATGAGTCATATTGCTTTTAATGTTTAAGTAGCACAAAATAGCATTTCCCTACTGAAAATATTTTGTAATTAATAATCATAAAAGAAATTCCTCATATAAAAATTGTTAAGTTTTTTAACAAGTTTTTAATTGCTTGGGGCCCTCCCAGACCTTACTTTATGCCTCTGTCCATTTGGTTGGTCCTGATTTCTGTCTTTCGTAATAAAATTGTAAGCGTAAGTATAGCACTTTCCTGAGTTTTGCAAAGTAGTTCTAGCAAACTAGCAAACCTGAAGAGGTTGTGAGAATCCCCAAATTTGTAGCCAGTTGGCCAGAAGTGTGAGTGGCCTGGAAATTGCCAAGCTTGGGGCTGGAGAGTAATCTTGTTGGGGATGGTGACTCTAACTTGTGAAGTCTGCAGTAACTCTGTGTAGTTAGTATCAGAATTACTCTTTCAAAGCAAAGAGATCCTGGAAAACTCAGAGATCATAAGGATACTGCCAGAGAAGTGAGGGAGATGGAGGTATAGGAAGTTTTTACAAATTTTAGAAATTCAGAGATTTCCTCCCACAGCATATCAAACATATTAAAATATTATCATATTAAATTTCATTTTGTTTTGTAAAAATCAAAGGGTTTTTTTATAATTTTGTTTTTGGAAAAATATCTATAAATAACTCATTTAATTTATTATTAGTTATACCTTCTTACCAATCATTATGAATACTTGGGAAATCTTGAGAAGTGAGAAAAGTCTAACATATGCATTGTCTTTAAATGTAATAAAGTTATTATGGATTCTAAATTTAGCAATTAATGAAGGTGACATGATGTCACATTTTACAGACTTTCCATTAAACTTGCTAATAATTTCAGTTTTACAGTTGTATTTTCTTATTTTAAAGGCTTTTTTTTTTTAGTTCTCAACCTTTCACAAGTTTAAGTCCTTGATAAGTCCCACATTATACCTCAGGTACTTAATGAACAGAATCGCACTATTTGCTATACCAGTGATTCTGTTGGGAGGTACATGAAGTCAACACTAAGTACAGGATAATTCTATAATTTCTAGACGTTTTGTTTTACCTTTTCTCCCTTTGCCCACTTAAAACAAATGCTGGATCTCTGGGCATCTTCTCCTTGGAGGCATTTGTGTTGCAGCATAGATAGCTGAAACTGTTTAGAGTCAAACATAGTCTCTGACTTATATTTTACTGAGTCTTTATTTCCAATTACAACTTGAGACATCCAGCTAGGAAAGGAAGGAGAAAGCAAGCGGCTTCAAGTGAAATAAGAGAAAGGGAGAGCTTCCCCAGGATAGGGAAGAGAGCAGAGATTATCAGATCCCAGAAGATGCGGCAGGACATCAGAGGTGATCATTGTGATAGCATCATGGGTCCAGGCCAGAGAAATTTCCCTGAGCCCCCCTTGACCTCAGCAAGAATGCCTACCTCTGAGGCAGTGGGTCTGAACAATGAGAAGAGCAGTGGAAAAAGTAATGGGCTGAAGATTATAGGCTTTTCTCATTTCTCTAGGTACCAGCCACATTAGCCTTCCAGATTCATGAACACCCAGAAAAAGGAAAGAAACCCCCATAGTGACTGAGTTTTAATGTTTTACTACTAACAGGGTAGGGTAGGGACTCAAAAAATAAAGTTTAGTTAATATATATAATTTAAGGTGATGTTTCTTGCACACCAAAATTTGTAGCATAAGCTCCTCTTAAAAATATCATTATTTTGTTTCCACCATGATTGTTATGCAGGCTCTGAATGGTCTTCGCCCTAGCTATGTGTGAGCCAGAAATTACATCCACTCCCACTTCAATAGCAAATGTTCAATTGATTTATTAGATATTTATAAAGCATCTACTATGTGTAGAACACTATGTGCTGATGCTGGGGAGAGCTTAATGGGTGCATGGCCAGCCTGCATGCAGTCTTCCAGGAAACACAGACATTCAATAAGAAATTATGCTAACAGGCTGTATTAAGTGATGATACAGGAAGTTCAGAGGGCTATGAATGCAAAAGAGACCTAGCAGAGGCGTCCCAGAATGTCCCTCAGATGACATAGCTAAGATCAAAAGATCAAATAGGAATAGTCAGGCAATGAGGAAGAACGAGGACTAGTCCAGAAAAGAAGAAAGAATGCTATTCACCAAGTCTTGAATAGCTAATCATTGAAGTCCTTTTGGGTCATTTAACTCAATTTTGCATTCAGGGTAGTTTCCTCTCGTAGTTTACTGACACACTGAAATCTGAACTTTGCTCTCTGACTCACAGGGCCACCACTTCATATTTGAGAATTTAAACTAGAAGAGGTGATAGTAGCTCTTGGATGTAGCAACAATGGATGACACATGAATGACAGCTGACAATCTAATGTGCAGGCCGTCATGTGAACACAGAATTATATTGACACATAGAATAAAATTCAGTCCCACTAATGATATAGAAGAATAAAAATACCACTTAGAAAATGTTCTCTTAAAAGTAATTAAAACAGAGGATTCAGATTAGGATGTCAAATAGGAGGCAGGACTATCTTGTAGCTTCTGTTCAAACAGACAGAGCAGTGTGTGGAGACTCACATCCTGAAATTTTGTTCCAAGAACTACTGCAGGAACATACAAGGAAAGCCAAGAGAATCCACAGACTCTTTGAAGGAACTGAATCATCACTGCAGGCTCCCTGAGATGCTAAAAACCTGTGAGTCTGCTTGCTTTCTCAACGAGGTGGCTCATGGTCTGGGGCAAGTTCTCAGCCCTGATCACTGGCTGCCTAGAAATAGGCTCTGTGCTGTTTGGGGGCATGGTGGGAGTGAGACTGCCTTTAGGACTGTGGGCTGTGTCGAGCAGGGAGAGGCTTATGACTGCCAGCTTTGCCCCACTTCTCTGAGCAGAGGCAGCCATAATCCCCTTGGAAATATAACTCCATTGGACTGGGAACCACACTCCCATCCCCTACAGCAACCACAGCAAGCTTTGCTCAAGGAGAGGCTAAGATCAGACACCCCTATCCCTGCCCTGACCTGGTGGTCTTTCTCTACCCACCCTGGTAGCCGAAGATAAAGGTCATAATCTCTTGGGAGCTCTATGGCCCCGACCATCCCTAGGGCAAGTTTGCATCCTTCCTACAATACCTCAGGCTGATGCACTCTTGAAAGTGCCACCTCCTGGCTAAAAGCCGACCAAAACAAAATCAGCACATTAAACAAAGACACAACCAAGAACCCTCAGAGAGTTTGCTTCACTTCCCTGCTACCTCCACCAGAGCAGGTGCAGGTAACCATGGCTGCAAAACCTGAACATAGATCACATCACAGGACTCTTTGAATATATTCACTGGTACCAGAGTGGAGTCTGGTAGCTCCACTGGGTGGCTAGACCCAGAAGAGCAAAAACAATCACTACAGTTCAGCTCTCAGGAAGCCCTATTCCTAGGGGAAGGGAGAGAACACCAAATCAAAGGAACAGCCCATGGACAAAAGGATCTGAACTGCAGCCCTTGAATCCTAGATCTTCCCTCTGACATACTCCACACAAATGAAAAGGAAACAAAAAAAAAAAAACAATTCTGGTAATATGACAAAACAAAATTTTAACACCCCAAAAGATCATAACAGCTTATCAGCAATGGATCTAAACCAAGACAAAAAAAATTTGAATTGCCAGACAAAGAATTCAGAACACCAATTATTAAGCTAATCAAGGAGGCACCAGAGAAAGGTAAAGTGCAACTTAAAGAAATCAAAAACATGATACAAAATATGAAAGGAAAATTCTTCAGTGAAATAGATAACATAAATAAAAAAACAATCGCAACTTCTGGAAATCAGGTACATACTACTTAGAGAAATGCAAATGCCCTGGAAAGGAATTTGCTGAGGCAATTGAATTGAACAAGCAAAAGAAAGAATTTCAGGGCTTGAAGACAAGGCTTTCAAATTAACACAATCTGTTAAAGACAAATAAACAAGAATTTTTAAAAATGAGCTAAGCCGCCAAGAAGTTTGGGACTATGTTGAACACTTAAATCTAAGAATAACTGGTGTTCTTGAGACAGAAAAGAAATCTAAAAGTCTGGAAAATATATTTCAGAGAACAATTAAGGAAACTTCTGTGGCCTTGCTAGAGATTTAGACATCCAAATACTAGAAGCTCAAAGAATACCTGGGAAATTCATTGCAAAAAGATCATCACTTAAGCACATAGTCATCAGGTTATCTAAAGTCAAGACAAAGAAAAAAATCTTAAGAACTGTGAGGCAAAAGAATCAGGTAACCTATAAAGGAAAGCCTCTCAGAATAACAGCAGATTTCTCAGCAGAAACCCTACAAGCTAGAAGGGATTGAGGTCTTATTTTTAGCCTCCTTAAATGAAACAATTTATCAGCCAAGGATTTTGTATCCAGTGAAACTAAGCTTCATAAAGTAAGGAAAGACGCAGTCTTTTTCAGACAAATAAATGATGAGAGAATTTGCCACTACCAAGCCAGCACTACAAGAACTGTTAAAAAGAGCACTAAATCTTTTTTTTCCCCCTTTTATTTATTTTATTGCATTTTAGGTTTTGGGGTACATGTGAAGAACATGCAAAATTGTTGCATAGGAACACACGTGGCAGTGTGATTTGCTGCCTTCCTCCCCATCACCTACATCTGGCATTTCTCCCCTTGCTATCTCTCCCCAGCTTCCCACCCCCCACCCTCCCTCCCCTATTTCCCCCCAACTGACCCCAGTGTGTAGTGCTCCCCTCCCTGTGTCCATGTGTTCTCATTGTTCAACACCCACCTATGAGTAAGAACATGCGGTGTTTGATCTTCTGCTCTTCTGTCAGTTTGCTGAGAATGATGGTTTCCAGGTTCATCCATGTCCCTACAAAGGACACAAACTCATCGTTTTTGATGGCTGCATAATATTGCATGGTGTATATGTGCCACATTTTCCCTATCCAGTCTATCGTCGATGGGCATTTGGGTTGGTTCCAGGTCTTTGCTATTGTAAACAGTGCTGCAATGAACATTCGTGTACACGTGTCCTTATAGTAGAACGATTTGTAATCCTTTGGATATATACCCAGTAATGGGATTGCTGGGTCAAATGGAATTTCTATTTCTATGTCCTTGAGGAATCGCCACACTGTCTTCCACAATGGTTGAACTAATTTACACTCCCAACAACAGTGCAAAAGCGTTCCTATTTCTCCACATCCTCTCCAGCATCTGTTGTCTCCAGATTTTTTAATGTTCGCCATTCTTACCGGCGTGAGATGGTATCTCAATGTAGTTTTGATTTGCATTTCTCTGATGACCAGTGATGAAGAGCATTTTTTCATATGTTTGTTGGCCTCACGTATGTCTTCTTTTGTAAAGTGTCTGTTCATATCCTTTGCCCATTTTTGAATGGGCTTGTTTGTTTTTTTCTTGTAAATCTGCTTTAGTTCTTTGTAAATTTTGGATATCAGCCCTTTGTCAGATGGGTAAACTGCAAAAATTTTTTCCCAATCTGTTGGTTGCCGATTCACTCTAATGATTGTTTCTTTTGCTGAAGAGCACTAAATCTTGAAACAAATTCTTGAATTACACCAAAATAGAACCTCCTTAAAGCATAAATCTCACAGGACCTGCATGTTACTAGCAGGAATACAATGCAAAAGAAAAACAAGGTATTTAGGCAACAAATAGCATGATGAATAAAATAGTACCTCACATCTCAAAACTAACATTGAATGTAAATGGCCTAAATGCTGTACTTACAAGGTACAGAATGATAGAATGGATAAGAATTCATCAACTAAGTTTCTGCTGCCTTTAGGAGACTCACCTAACATATAAGGACTCACATAAACTCAAAAGAGGGAAAAAATATATTCCATGTAAATGGACACCAAAAGTGAGCAAAAGTAGCTATTCTTATATCAGACAAAACAAGCTTTAAGTCAACAGCAGTTTAAAAAGACCAAGACGGACATTATAAAAATGATAAAAAGCCTGTCCAACAGGAATATATCACAACTCTAAATACACATCCATATAACACTGGAGCTCCCAAATTTATCAAACAATTACTACTAGACCTAAGAGATGAGATAGATGGCAACACAATAATAGTGGGGGACTTTAGTACTCCACTGACAGCACTAGTCAGGTCATCAGGACAGAAAGTCAGCAAAGAAACAATGGACTTAAACTATACCGTACAACAAATGGACTAAACAGATATTTACAGAACATTCTACCCAACAACTGCAGAATGTACATTCTATTCATCAGCACATGAAACATTATCGAAGACAGACCATATGATAGGCCGTAAAACAAGTCTCAAAAACTTTAGAAATTCAAAATTATATCATGTACTCTCTCCAACAACAGTGAAATAAAATTGGAAATCAACTCCAAAAGGAATCTTTAAAGCTATACAAATACATGGAAATTAAATAACCTGCTCCTGAACGACTGCTGGGTAAACAATGAAATCAAGATGGAAATTTAAAAACTTTTTGAAATGAATGATAATAGTGGCACAACCTATCAAACCCACTGGAATACAACAAAAGCAGTGTTAGGAGGAAAGTTCATAGCATTAAATGCCTACGTTAAAAAATCTGAAAGAGCACAGATAGGCAATCTAAGGTCACACCTCATGGAACTGGAGAAACAAGAACAAACCAAAACCTAGCAAAAGAGAAAAATAACAAAGATCAGAGCAGAACTAAATGAAATTAAAACAAAACAATACAAAAGATAAATGAAACAAAAAGCTGGTTCTTTGAAAAGATTAAAAAAATTGATAGACCACTAGCACGATTAACAAAGAAAAGAAGAGAGAAGATACAAATAAGCTCAAAAAAAACCAAAATGGGATATATTACAACTGATACCACAGAAATACAAAAAATTGTTCAAAGTTACTATGAACACCTCACACATAAACTAGAAAAACTAGAGAAGATGGATGAATTTATGAAAATATACAACCCTTCTAGAGTAAGCCAGGAAGATACAGAATCTCTGAGCAGACCAATTACAAATAGCCAGATTGAAATGGTAATTTAAAAATTACCAAGGAAAAGTCCAGGACCAGACAGATTCACAGCTGAATTCTAACAGTCAAAGAAGAATGGTACCAATCCTACTGACATTATTCCAAAAGATAGGGAAAGAAGGAATCTTTCCTAAATCATTCTATGAAGCCAGTGTCATCCTAATACCAAAACTAGGGAAGAACATAACACACAAAAGAAAACTACAGACCATTATCCCTGATGAGCATAAAATGCAAAAGTCCTCAACAAAATACTAGCTAACTAAATCCAACAGCATATCAAAAAGATAATCCACCATGATCAAATAGGTTTCATACCACAGATGCAGAGATGATTTAACAAACATAAGTCAATAAATGTGATATGCCACATAAATGGAATTAAAAACAAAAATCACATGATCATCCCAATAGACACAGAAAAAGCATTTGACAGAATCCACCATCCCTTTATAATTAAAACCCTCAGTAAAATTGGCATAGAAGGGACATACTTTAAGATAATAAAAGCTCTCTATGACAAATCCACAACCAACATTATATTGAATAGAGAAAATTTGAAAGCATTCGCTTTAAAAACTGGAACTAGACAAAGATGCCCACTTTTACCACTTCTATTCAACATAGTACTAGAAGCCCTAGCCAGAGCAATCAGACAAGAGAAAAAAGTTAAGGGCACCCAAACCAGTAAAGAGAAAGTCAAACTGTTGCTGTTTGCTGATGGTATGACTGTATAGCTAGAAAACCCTAAAGACACATGCAAATAACTCCTAGAGCTAGTGAATAAATTCAGCAAAATTTTGGGATACAAAATTAATGGACACAAATGAGTAGTTCTGCTATACACCAACAGCAACCACACTGAGAATGAAATCAAGAACTCAGCCCCTTTCACAATAGCTGCAAAAATAAAATAAAATAAAATAATTAGGAATATACCTAACCAAGGACATGAAAAACCTCTACCAAGGGAAACTACAAAACATTACTGAAAGAAACCATAGACGACACAAATGAAAACACATCTCACGCTCATGGGTGGGTAGAATCCATGCTATGAAAATAACCATACAGCCAAAAACAATCTACAAATTCAATGCAATTCCCATAAAATTACCATCATCATTCTTCACAGTTTAGAAAAAAAATCCTAAAATTCATATGAAACCAAAAAAGGGCCCACATAGACAAAGCAATACTAAACAAAAAGAACAAATCTGAAGGTATCAGAGTACCCAACTTCAAACTACACTATATGGCCATAGTCACCAAAACAGCATGGTACTGGTAGAAAAATAGGGGCACATAGACCAATGGAACATGATAGAACATAAATAAAGTCATATACTTACATTTAACTGATTTTTGACAAAGCAAACAAAAACATAAAGTGGAGAAAGGACATCCTATTCAACAAATGGTGCTGAGATAATTGGCAAACCACATGCAGAAGAATGAAACTGGATCCTCACCTCTCACCTTATACAAAATTCAACTCAAAATGGATCAAAGACTTAATCCTAAGACCTGAAACCATAAAGATTCTAGAAGACAACATCAGAAATACCCTTCTAGACATTGATTAGGCACAGACTTCATGACCAAGAACCCAAAGGGAACACAACAAAAACAAAGTTAAATAGATGGGACTTAATTCAACTGGAAAGCTTCTGCACAGCAAAAGAAATAACCTCAGTTAAAAGACAACCCACAGAGTGGGAGGAAATCTTCACAATCTATACATCCAACAAAGGACTAATACCCAGAATCTACAAAGAATTCAAACAAATCAGCAACAAAAAAACAAACAATCCCATCAAAAAGTGGGCTAAGGATATGAATAGACAATTCTCAAAAGAAGATATACAAATGGCCAAGAAGCATATGAAAAAATGCTCAACATCACTAATTATGAGGAAAATGAAAATCAAAACTACAATGCAATACCATTTCACTCCTGCAAGAAAGGCTATAATCAAAAAATAATAGATGTTAGCATAGATGCAGTGAAAAGGGAACACATTTACACTGTTAGTTGGAATGTAAACTAGTAAAACCACTATGGAAAACAGTGTGGAGATTCCTTAAAGAACTAAAAGTAGATCTACCATTTGATCCAGCAATCCCACAACTAGATATCTACCCCAGGGAAAAGAAGTCATTATAGAAGAAGATACTTGCAGATGTGCATATTTATAACAGCACAATTTGCAATTGCAAAAATATGAACCAGCCCAAATGCTCATCAATCAAGGAGTTGATAAAGAAAATGAGTTATATATATATATATATATATATATATATATATATGAATACTACTTAGCCATAAAAAGGAATAAAATGATGGCATCTGCAGCAACTTGGATGGAATTGGACTATTAATCTAAGTGGAGTAACTCAGAAATAGAAAATCAAACACTGTACGTTCTCACTCATATGTGGGAGCTAAGCTAGGAGGACACAAAGGCAAAAGAATGATACAATGAACTTTGGGGACTCAGGCAAATTATTGGGGGCTGGTGAGGTATAAAAAACTACACATTGGATATAGTATACACTACTCAGGTGATGGGTGCACCGAAATCTCAGAAATTACCACTGAAGAACTTATTCATGTAACCAAACATCACCTGCTTCCCCAAAAACCTGCTGTAACAAAAGTGGAAAAAAGTAATTGAAATATAAAAGTTTCAGTGCCAGATCTGCCAGAAAATTTATGTATTTAAAACATTTCATGCCAAATACTGTAATGCCAGATTTAGTCATTTTTAGCCATGGAAACATAAGGGAAAGGAGAAAGGGAAGTTTGGGACATTGACTTTGATCAAGTTAGATGAACTTACAAAAGGCAGTGAATATATGGCCCTCTTGATCCTCAGCCCCATCTCACATTCAAATGTCCATTCACATTTACATTCATGATACCCAAAGGAGATAAGGCACTGAAGCCCTTCCCTTTTAATTTAGTCCCTGGCTTGTTGTTCTTAATGTAACCCATATGGTTTCATCTGACTTTTCTAATGAGTTTATCCTGAAAAAAGAAAATCATTTTGATCTACATTTAGTAAACTTTACTCTTTAATCAGTGTGGCTGGTTTTATTACATGGTTTGAATTTTGCTGATCTGTGACTCCTGCTATCACACTGTTAAAAAAATATATATTTAAGGGCATATAAATTACTAGCTTTGCTTACTATGAGTTAATTTTCTGCTTTTTTACTTAGCTAATTCTTGCTTTAGAAGCTTAATTTTATGAGTTTATCTTACACATTTTTGCCACTTAACTCTTCTTATTGAAAGTTGAACTTCAGGCTTCCCAAAAGGAACATGATCATTAACGGGTGCTCAATGCCAAAAGCAAGCAGCATTATGAAATTGTACTCTGTCTAGCTTGCTGGCTCTAGCATCCGTGAGGTCTGGATGAGGCTCATTTCACTCAGCACAGTGCAATCGCTCTGCCAAGGGACAGTCAGACTGCTTCTTTAAGTGAGTCTCCAATCCCATTCTTCCTGACTGGGTAAGACTTCCCAACAGGGGTCTCAAGACACCTCCTACAGGAGCATGTGGGAAGCATCGTGTCTGTGCCCCACTGGGACAGAACTCCCAGAGGAATGAGCAGGCTGCCAGTATTGTTGTTTGGCAGCCTTCACTGCTGATACCTCCAGGTGTGGGGGGGACCAAGGCAACTGAGGTCTGGAGTGGACCCCCAGCAAACTGCAGCAGCCCTACAGAAGAGTGGCGTGACTGCTAAAAGAAAAACAAACAGAAAGCAACAACAACAATAACATCAACAAAAAGACTCCAAAAAACCCCATCCAAAAGTCAGCAACCTCAAAGATTGAAGATAGTTAAGCCCACAAAGATGAGAAAAAAAAAATCAATGCAAAAATGCTAAAAACTCAAAAAACCAAAGTGCCACTTCTCCTTCAAATGACTGGAACACCTCTCCAGCAAGGGCACAGAACTGGGCTGAGGCTGAGATGGCTGAAATGAGAGAAGCAGGCTTCAGAAAGTTGGTAATAAGGAACTTGGCTGAGTTAGGGGCATTTCCTAACCCAATGCAAAGAAGCTAAGAATCATGATAAAACGACACAGGAGCTGATAACCAGAATAGCTGGTTTAGAGAAAAGCATAACTGACCTGACGGAGCTAAAAAAGACAACATGAGATGTGCAATCACAAGTATCAACAGCAGAATAGACCAAGTGGAGTAAAAAATCTCAGAGCTTGAAGACGACCTTTCTGAAATAAGATAGGCAGACAAGAATATAGACAAAAGAATAAAAAGAAACAAACTTTTCGAGAAATATGGGATTATGTAAAAAAAAACAAATTTATGACTGACTGGAGTACCTGAAAGGGATGGGGAGAATGGAACTAAGCTGGAAAACATACTTTTAGATATTATCCAGGAGAGCTTCCTCAACCTAGCAAGACAGACCAACATTCAAGTTCAGAAAATCCGAAAACTCCAGTAAGATACTCCACAAGATCAACCCCAAAACACATAATCCTCAGATCCTCTAAGGTCAAAATGAAAGAAAAAATGTTAAGGGCAGTCAGAGAAAAAGGCCAGATCACCTCCAAAGAGAAGACAATCAGACTAACAGTGGACCTCTCAGCAGAAGCCCTACAAGCCAGAAAAGATTGAGAGCCAATATTCAACATTCTTAAAAAAAAAAAAAAAAAAGAGAGAGAGAGAGAGAGAGAGATTGCCAACCTAGCATTTTACATCCTGCCAAACTAAACTTCATAAGTGAAGGAGAAATAAGTTCCTTTTCAGACAAGCAAATGCTGAGGGGATTCATCACCACCAGACCTGCCTTGCAAGAGCTCATGAAGGAAGCACTAAATTTAAAAAGAAAAAAACTGGTACCAGCCACTGCAAAAACACACTGAAGTACACAGAGCAGTGACACATGAAGCAGCCACGTAAACAAGTCTGCAAAATAACCAGCTAACTTCATGATGACAGGATCATATCCACACATAATAATACTAACCTTAAACATAAATGGGCTAAATGCCCCAATTAAAAGACACAGAATGGCAAGATGGATAAAGAGTCAAGACCTAACAGTATACTGTCTTCAGGCAACTCATCTCATGTGCAAAGACACACAAATGTTCAAAATAAAGGGATGGAGGAAAATTTACCAAGCAAATGGTAAACAGACAAAAGCAGAGGTCACAATCCTAGTTTCTGACAAAACAGACTGTAAACCAACAAAGGTCAAAAAAGACAAAGAAGGGCATTACATAATGGAAAAGGGTTCAGTTCAACAAAAAGAGCTCACTATTCTAAATATATATAGACACAATACAGGAGCACCTAGATTCATAAAGCAAGTTGTTAGGACCAACAAAGAGACTTAAGACCCCCACACGTAATATTGGGAAACTTTAACACCCCACTGAAAATATTAGATAGGTTATCAAAACAGAAAATTAACAACGATATTCAGGAACTCAGCTTCACTCTGTGTCAAGCCAACTCGATGATATCTACAAAAATCCCCACGCCAAAACACCAAAAGCAACAGAATAACCATTTTTCTCATCGCCACATGGCATTTACTCTAAAATTGATCACATAATCGGAAGTAAAATACTCCTCAGCAAATGCAAAAGAACTGAAATCATAACAGTTTCTTACATGCCAGCACAATCAAATTAGAACTCAAGAAGTCTACACTAAAAATAAAAAATAAATTAGCCTGGCATGGTGGCACACACCTGTAATCCCAGCTACTCAAGAGGCTGAGGCATGACAATCTCTCGAACCCAGGAGGCAGAGATTGCAGTGAGCCAAGATTGCACCACTGCACTCCAGCCTGGGTTATAGAGTGAGACTCTGTTTCAAATGAAAAAAAAAAAAGGAAGAAACTCACTCAAAACCATTCAACTGCATGGAAATTGAACAACCTGCTCCTGAATGACTCCTGAGTAAATAACAAAATAAAGGGAGAAACAATAAGCTCTTTGAAACTAACGAGGACAAAGAGACAACATACCAGAATCTGGGGGATGCGGCCAAAGCAGTGCCAAGAGAGAAATTTATTGCACTAAATACCCACATGAAAAAGGTAGAAAGATCTCAAATCAGCAACCTAACATCACAACTAAAATAACTAGAAAACCAAGAGCAAACAAACCCCAAAGCTAGCAGAAGACAAATAACCAAGATCAGAGCTGAACTGAAGGAGATAGAGACACACACACACACACACACACACACACACACACAAAATCAACAAATCCAGGAGCTGGTATTTTTGAAAAATAAAATAAACTGCTTGCTAGACTAATAAAGGAGAGAGAAGAATCAAATAGACACAATCAGAAAAGATAAGGGGAATGTCACTGACCCTACAGAAATACAAAGAACTGTTAGAGAATACTATAAACACCTCTATGCACATAAACTAGAAAATCTGGAAGAAACAGATAAATTCTTAGACACATACATTGTCCCAAGACTGAGTCAGGAAGTAATTGAATCCCTAAATAGACCAATAATGAGTTCTGAAATTGAGGCAGTAACAAATAGCCCATCAGCCAAAAAAAAAAAAAAGCCAGGACCAGACAGATTTACAGCTAAATTCTACCAGAGGTATAAAGAAGAGCTGGTACCATTTCTACTGAAACAATTCCAAACAATTGAAAAGGAGGTACTTCTCCATAAATAATTTTATGAGTAATTTTATGAGGCCAGCATTGTCCTGATACCAAAACCTCACAGAGATAGAGCCAAAAATAGAAAACTTCAGGTTAATATCACTGATAAACATCAATGCAAAAATCCTCAGTAAAATACTGGCAAACTGAATCCAGCGAGCACATCAAAAAAGGCTATCCAACATGATCAAGCTGCTTTCATCCCCAGGTTGCAAGGTTGGTTCAACATACACAAATCAATAAATGTAATTCATCACACAAAACTAAGGACAAAAACATGATGATTATCCCAATAGACATAGAAAAGGCCTTTTGAAATGGTTCAACATATCTTCATGTTAAAAACTCTCAATAGACTAGATATTGAAGGAACACATCTCAAAATAATAAGAGCCATTTATGACAAACCCACAGCCAATATCATACTGAATGGGCAGAAGCTGTAGCATTCATCTTGAAAACTGGCACAAGACAAGGATGCCCTTTCTCACCCCTCCTATGCAACATAGTATTGAAACCTCTGGCTGGGGCAATTAGGCAAAAGAAAGAAATAAAAGTTATTCAAATAGAGAGAAAGTCAAATTATCTTTTTTTACAGATGACATGATCCTATGTCTAGAAAATCCCATTATCTCAGCCCAAAAGCTTCTTAAGATGATAAGCAACTTCAGCAAAGTTTCAGGATACAAAATCAATGTGCAACAGTTGCTACCATTCCTATGCACCAAAAACAGGCAAGAAGAGAGCCAAATCATGTATAACCTCCCATTCAGGCTACAAAGAGAAAAAAATACCTAGGAATACAGCAAACAAGGGAAGTGAAGGACCTCTTCCAGGAGAACTATAAACCACTGCTCAAGGGAATCAGACAGGACACAAACAAATGGAAAAACATTCCATGCTCCTGGATAGGAAGAATCAATATCATGAAAATGACAATAATTTCAAAATAATTTATAGATTCAATGTTATTTCTATTAAACTATCCTTGATATTCTTTGAAGAATTAGAATAAACATTTTAAATTCATATAGAACCAAAATAGAGACCGAATAGCCAAGACAATCCTAAGCAAAAAGAACAAATCTGGAGGCATCATGCTACCCATCTTCAAAGTATACTACAAGGCTACAGTAACTAAAACAGCATGGTGCTGGTACAAAAACAGACATATAGACCAATGAAAGAGAAAAGAGGATTCAGAAATAATACTGTACACCTACAATTATCTGATCTTTGACAAACCTGACAAAAATGAGCAATGGGGAAAGGGAAGGGGAATAATTAATTATTTAATAAATGATGCTGGGAAAACTGGCTAGTCATATGGAGAAAATTGAAAGTGGACCCCTATTCTTATACCTTACACAAAAATTAACTCAAGATGTATTGAAGACTTAAATGTAAAACCCAAACTATAAAATACAAAACACAAAACTGTAAAAACCCTAGAAGAAAATCTAGGCAATATTTCTGTATCTGTACAATGCCTCTGTAGCTATCACTGTGTGTGACTTTACCAAAAGACTCATGCACATTGAATCACATATGCAGGAAGTTTTTTCCTTAGACTAGAGGCTATAGCCTGACTAATAGTTATTAAACCAGTCTGTTGTTAAGACTTGGTCATTTCATTCAGGACACAGGCACAGGCAAAGATTTCATGATGAAAATGCCAAAAGTAATTGCAACAAAAGCAAAAATTGACAAATGGGATCTAGTTAAACTAAAGAGTGACTGCACAGCAAAAGAAACTACCATCAGAGTAAAAAGTCAACATACAGAATGGGGAAAAAAAAATTTGCAATTTATTCATCTGACAAATGTCTAATATCCAGCATCCACAAGAAACTTAAACAAATTTACAAGATAAAAACAAACAACCCCATTACAAAGTGGGCAAAGAACATGAACAGACATATCTCAAAAGAAGCAGTCATGCAGCCAGCAAACATATTTTAAAAAGCTAAACATTACTGATCATTAGAGATATGCAAATCAAAATCACAATGAGATACCATCTAATACCAATCAGAATGGCTATTATTAAAAACTCATAAAGCAACAGATGCTGATGTGGTTGTGAAGAAATAGAAACACTTTTACATTGGTGGTGGGAGTGTAAGTTAGTTCAACCATTGTGGAAGACAGTATGGCAATTCCTCAAAGATCTCGAAGCAGAAATACAATTTGACCCAGCAATCTCATTCCTGGGTATAGCCCCAAAGGAATATAAATCATTCTTTCATAAAGATACATGCAAACATATGCTTGTTACAGTACTACTCAAAATAGCAAAGACGTGGAATTAACCTAAATGTCCATCAATGATAGACCAGATAAAGAAAATGTAGTACATGTACACCATGGAATACTATGCAGCCAAAAAAAGAAATGAGATCATGTCCTTGGCAGGAATGGAGCTAGAAGCCATTATCCTCAGCAAATTAATGCAGGAACAGCAGAGCAAACACCAAATGTTCTCACTTATAAGTGGGAGCTGAATAATTGGAACGTATGGACATATGCAAGAGGAGCAACTTACACTGGGGCCTCTCAGAGGGGTGCTGGAGGGAGGAGGAGCATAAGGAAGAATAGTTAAGGGTTTAATATCTAGGCGATGGGTTGATCTGTGCAGCAAACCACCAAGGCACAGATTTACCTATGTAACAAACCTGCACATCATGCACATGTGCCCCAGAACTTAAAATATAAGTTGAAGAAAAAAAAAAGAAACTGTAATTTCAAGTTCAGTTTTATATGTTTTAAATATTGAACCCTGATTATTAAAATATATGTAATGCAGTAGTACCTTACCCCCTGACATTTGGCGACATCCAAATCCCAGATTCTTAATTAGTACAGAAAGGGAAGACAAGAAAGAATAAGAGACAGAGAAGTAAGAGACATCCTTCATTTCAAATGATTCTGTAGCTATCACTATGTGTGACTTTACCCAAAAAAAAGACTCATGCATATTGAATCACATATGCAGGACGTTTGTTCCTTAAACTAGGGGCTGTAGCCTGACTAATAGTTGTTAAACCAGTTTCTTGTTAAGACTTGGTCATTTAATCCCAGCAATTTCATTGCTGAATATATGTCCAAAAGAATATAAATGATTCTACCAGAAATCTTGAACTCTACTAAACAGTGCTGTGATAAACTTATGAGTCCATGTGTTTAACCCCTAGATAAACACATGGACTCATATATTTATCACAGCACTATTCATAATAGCAAAGACATGGAATCAACCTAGGTACCCATCAGTGGTGGATTAAAGAAACTGTGGTACGTATACATCGTGGAATACTACACTCATAGAAAAGAATAAAATCATGCCTTTTGCAGCAACATGAATGCAGCTGGAGGCCAGAATCCTAAGTGAATTAATGCAGGAACAGAAAACCAAATACTGCATGTTTTTACTTATAAGTGGCAGCTAAACAATGGGTTTTCATGGGCATAAACACAGGAATAATAGACACTGAGGACCACTAGAAAGAGGCAGGAGGGAAGAAAGCAAGGGTTGAAAAACTATTGGGTACTATATTCAGAAGCTGGGTGACAGAATTATTTGTACACCAAATCTCAGCATCATATAATATAACGCAGTAACTAACCCACACAAATACCCCCTGAATCTAATCTATAGGTTAAAATTATTTAAAATCAATGTAATAAAAATGTTAAAAACCACAACTTAGATATTTTTAAATATCTATCTTGCTATAGCTTAAATTGATGAATATCTCTGGTTAAAAATCACAGTGATTTCATCAAAAGATTAACTCTAGATACCACTGTCTAAGTACTTTCAAATAATGCTTTATAGGATTAATAACATGAGACAAATAAAAGAACTTGAATTCATACATCTAATATTTACCCAAAAATGTTTTTTTTAATGTGGACCATTTCAGACAAAAGCAGAATCCAATTGGTTTATTTTATCTGCTAAACATAAGGAGTGAATTTTGTAAATTTTTTTTAAAGTTAAGTGGGGCTGTTTTGCTTGTTCACCAAAATTTAGCTCTTATTCAACACACACAAAAACACACTACACAAATTAGAGGAAAAAAACCCTGTAGTACTTCTTATGTATTTACCCAATCATAAAAAAAAAATGTATAAATACATGTACACTTCTCTATTTAGAAATAGAGAAAAGTATAAGGAAGATAATAAAAGTGACCCATTAGAAACAATAGTGAAATTTGGGAATACGTTCATGTGGTCTATTTTACAATGATTATATGCTTAAAGAAATGTATATACATTTTTAAAAATTGAAATATAACATGACATGTACAGTGTGATATTTTCAATGAAGAAGATATATTTCGAGCAATAGAAAAAAAAGGCTTGGTTGTTTCAGAATATGGAGGTCATAATGCAACTTGTTAAAACAAGTCCCCATTTCTCCTTCTTGAATAAACTGTTACTTGGCATTCATGGCTCTGCCAGGATTAGTTTGGATTTCAAGTCACCCCAGCAGCATTTCTCCCACCTGCCTTTGGTCACCTCCCTCTCATCCTGTCATATCTAACTTCCAGATCAAGTCCACTTCGCCTAAGAGGCCCATGGTATTAGAGAGGACATTTTTTACTAAACACTTGCCTTCCTCTATACCTCTGCTTCTACTTCCTTTCTAACTTGAGGTTCTACTGTACTGTATTTTCTTTCTTTCTTTCTTTCTTTCTTTCTCTTTCTTTCTTTCTTTCTGTCTTTCTTTCTTTCTTTCTCTCTCTCTCTTTTCTCTCTCTCTCTCTCCCTCCCTCCCTGTCTCTCCCTCCCTCCCTCTCCCTCTCTCTCCCTCTCTCTCTCTCTCTCTCTTTCTTTCTTTCTTTCATTTGTTTTATTTGAGATGGAGTCTCACTGTG
>NW_016107324.1:2715616-2765956 GCF_001604975.1 Cebus imitator
TCCATTTTTTGTAGAGACAGAGATTCACCATGTTTCCAGGCTTGTCTCAAACTCCTGGGCTCAAGAGATCCTCCCACCTCAGTCTCTCAAGGTGCTGGGATTAAAATACAGTATACAGCCACTGGATTCGGCTGTACCCTATATTTTTGACAGCATCCTATCTATCCTCAACTGCAGTGGAGAGAGGTAGGGAAAGGAGAGAGGAATTCTTTTCAAATAGATTCAGCAGAGTCACAGGAATGGCTCCTGTTGGACAAGTGTGGGTCATATATCTATTTGTGGATGTATAGCTTTGGTGGACAAGTCTACGTCATGTGTCCAGGGCCTAAGGACATCCAAAATGGATGAAGAAAAAAATGGCTGCTACTCAAAAGGAAAATCTGGTGCTATTTGTACAAGGGAAAATAGGTGCTGGGCCAGTAAACACAATTTTTGCCTACTCTAACTCCTAAGCAAAAATTTTTAAATCCCAATGTGTAATTAAAATTATATATGATCCTATATATCTCTTTAAGCCACATATTTATTTTTTAAAAGATAATATAAATTAATAAGAAAAAGATGAATAACCCGCTAGAGAAAATGAGCAGGTCTATAAACACGCAGTTTGCAGTGAGAAAAAAGCACAAAGACCCACCAAATTTAGAAAAATGTGTTTAGCCTCATTCATAATAAAATCAAAACAAGAAATAGAAAATGAAGAACTATGCTCCTCAAAATGTATATCATATGATGCCATTTTTTCATCTTGAAAGTGATTATAATTGGAGGAACTCAGAACATACAAGGGCATGTCAGCTAAAATGCGTGAGTCAGCAAGCCCACTGCTAGAAATTTATCTTCCTAATGTACTTACAAAAATTATCCAAAACATACATACAGGGGTATTCACTGAAGCATAATTAAAGTAACTAAAAACAGCTCAGTGTTCATCAATAGTTAACAGGATGAATATATAATGACATGTCTCTATTATGAAATACGAGGAGGACATTAAAGAGAATTAATTAGACCTATATTTGGAATGAGCTCTCAGATATGAAAGTGCAAAAAAAACAAATGCAGAATACTATCACTTGTATAATATCTTATGTGTGAAAAGAAAAAGCAGATGCCTATATGGGAGAATGTGTATCTTTTTATGGAAATAATCATAAATGATTAATAGAGATTATTTCCAACTTTCCATATAATATGCTTCTCTACTATTTGACATTTCTAATTTTATAAATGTGCTTGTTTTTAAAACTATCAACAGAGATTATTCAGTAGAAAGATTACACATCATTTTTATATTTTCTTCTTTGTTAATTTCTGATTTATAAAAAAAGTTATACATTTTAAAGTACATACTTAAAAGGTTATTCAAACATATATTAACATACCAGAAAATAAAATGTAATTAAAACATAATAATTGGGAATTCATTGTATAATGGGCTATATACTAGCCATACGATATATATATGTTATTTCATTTAATCCTGACCTGAAAACACTATGAAATGAATACTTTTATTATCTTCATTTTTCGAATGAAATGAGACTTAGAGAAGCTAAATAACTTGACTAACAGGCCTCATTGAGTGAAAGACAAGATTTAAATCCAGTCAGTCTCAAAGATTTCATGACAAAGATACCAAAAGCAATTGTAACAAAAACAAAAAATGACAAATGGGATCTAATTAAACTAAAGAGCTTCTGCAAAGCAAAAGAAACTATCATCAGAGTGAACAGACAACATACAGAATGGGAGAAAATTTTGCAATCTATCTATCTGACAAAGGTCTAATATTCAGCATCTACAAGGAACTTAAACAAATTTACAAGATAAACATAAACAACCCCCATTAAATAGTGGGCAAAGGATATGAACAGACACTTCTCAAAAGAAGGCATATATGTGGCCAACAAACATATTTTAAAAAGCTCAACATTATCATTAGAGAAATGCAAATCAAAGCCACAATGAGATACCATCTAACACCAGTCAGAATGGCTATTATTAAAAAGTCATAAAACAACAGATGCTGGTGAGGTTGTGGAGAAATAGGAACACTTTTACACTGGGGAGGGGGAGTGTCAATTAGTTCAACAACTGTAGAAGACAGTGTGGCGATTCTGCAAACATCGAGAGGCAGAAATACCATCTATTACAACGATACATGCACACATATGTTCATTGCAACACTATTCACAATAGCAAAGACATAGAATCAACCTAAATGCCCATCAATGATAGACTGGAGGGCCAGGTGCAGTGGCTTACATCTGTAATTTCATCACTTTGGGACTCCAAGGCAGGTGGATTACCTGAGATCGAGTGTTTAATACCAGACTGGCCAACATGGTGAAAGCCCATCTCTACTAAAAAAAACAAAAAGTAGATGGGCATGACGGCACACATCTGTAGTCCCAGCCACTTGGGAAGCTGAGGCAGAAGAATCTCTCGAACCTGGAAGGCATAGTTTACAGTGAACCGAAATCACACCACTGCACTCCAGCCTGGGTGAGAGCAAGACTGTCTCAAAAAAAAAAAAAAAAAGGTTGACTGAATAAAGAAAATGTGGTACATATACATTATGGAATACTATGCAGCCACAAAAAGGGATGAGATTATGTCCTTTGCAGGGATGTGGATAGAGCTGGAAGCCATTATCCTCAGCAAACTAATGCAGGAACAGAAAACCAAATACCACATGTTCTCACTTACAAGTGGGAGCTGAATAATGAGAACACATGGACAAATCCAAGGGAACAATAGATACTGGGGCCTGTCAGAGGATGGGGAGTGGGAGGAAGGAGAGCATCAGGAAGAATAGTGAATGGACACCGGGCTTAATACCTAGGTGATATGATAATCTGTATGGCTAATCACCATGGCACACATTTAACTATATAACAAACCTGCACATCCTGCACATGTACTAATAAACTTAAAATAAAAGTTGGAAATCAAAAAAAAAAAAAAAAAGGATTACCTGCCTCTGACGTTCATGCTCTTTCTAGTAGGTGATGAGTAAATAATTACAGTGTTTGGAAACAAAACCAAGATATAGAAACACTGAGTAGTTTGGCTATCACTCACCTCTATGAATTATTCTCCAATGTTTCAAAGACAGAATAAAATAGTTTTCTCCTTATGATTCCTAAAAAAAATAAAAAATAAAAATAAATAAATCCAGTGACTCTGATTCTAGAGGCAACATACTTCTGAAGCATAATTCATACTAAAAGTGTAAATATTGCTGAAGGAACTGTCTTTCCATGTGATGGAGTGGCTGTGAGGATGCTGGCTGCAATGGGGGAGGTGCAATTGGGGCTGGATACTTCCTGGAACCAATGGTGGCAGCGAACAGGCAGGAGCCCTGCCCCACATTGAGTTGGTAAGGGAGGACCCCAGTGCTCCGTGGCACTGCTGCAGCCACCCAACCATGGCTCTAGACCCTAGCACCCCTGAGCTCTTGGGGACTCTGGAAGCCCCCTGACCCTGCAGGCTTGAAAGTGCAGGCTCCTACTCCCTGGCCTCTGTCCACTCCTGCCACCCACTTCAGGGTGGAGCAAAGTTATGGCCCAGCGTGGGTGCTGTCATACCTAGCCAGGTGTGCACACACCAGCCTCCTTCCTCCTTGGCCCCCTCCAGACTTTGGGCACCAACAGGCATGGGAGAGGGGCTGGGGTCTGAGGGTGGCTCAGCATGGGCCTGTGGGCACCTCTTGAAGCAGACAGCCTGGGCACCATGGACAGCATATTAATGGCAGACAGGTTCCTGGGCAGAAAGGGGATGGCCCCCAGTGAAACCTCTCCTTCAGGCCATGTATGGCCTGAAGCCTGGGGGCTGGGCTGCCAGTTCTGGGCAAAGTCGGTGGCCTGGAGTGAGAACTTCACTGATGATGGTTTGGCCAATTGGATGATGCTTTTTCCAGGCCTGCCATGGCTGCCCATGGACCAATCAGCATGCACTTCCTCCATTTTGAGGAAGTAAAAACTCCAGACTCAGACAGACACTCATCAAGATGACCTTCCTGCCGATAGGAGCTATCCACTTTGGGTCTCCTGAGACCTATTCTGCTGTTCAATAAAGCTACTCCCTGCCTTGCTCACCCTCCAGCTGTCCATGCACCTCATCCTTTCCATACATGGGACAAGAACTCAGGACCCAAGGAATGGTGGGACTGAAAGAGCTGTAACACAAACAAGGCTGAAGCACACCGCCTTACCCCCAGCACTCACCATGTTGCAAGCGATGAGAAGGAAAGAACTGCGACCCTTTGGGGAGTCCAGGCCTAGGGGCTCCCCAAGCCAGGGTAGTGACAGCCTCTTTAAGGCTCTGCATTTCCTGGCATGTCAAAGCTTTTGGGTGCCACCACATCCCCCTCATCCAGACAGGAGCACCCACAGCAGAAGTCACTTGTAGTGCATCTGATCCAGCTACAACATGGACAGAGCTGGTGCCTGTGCCAGCACATGGAGCTGCCCTCCCTGCCACAGCAGCCAGCGTGGCTGGCTGTGCACAGTGGGCAGACCCCATGCTCACTCACTCACACACTCCTTGCCGCTGCACGCCTGGTCTGCCCTTGGCAGGTGTGGTATCTGAGTCAGCAGCATGAGCCAAGTGCAGCCTCCCAGGCCAAGGGGGCAGAATGAGCCCAGCAGACCCAAGCAAAACTTGGGCAAAGGAGCTACTGTCCACAGAGGTTTCCAGCTGGAAGAGCGAAACCCTAAGGATCCTGTGACACATGAGACTAGATTATGGATGAAGATATGTTATCCTATATATTACTGAGTCTACAAATTAACCCTTAACACTTCTTTTACATTCCCTGCCCTAAACTGATTCAATATAATTCAAGTGATAATAAATCCCTCCTTCCCCAGGATAGAGAAAATTAAATGAGAAAATCAAATATATAACATCCTTTTAAAAATCATGACATTTCTCAAATATAAAGTATAGTCAGTATGAAATAGGCCTCCCAAAGGACTGCAGACTGATAGAATTAGTCATTGTGCCCCTCTGAACTGAGCAAGGGCCTTCCGCATCAGAGAGCAAGCAGAGTGTTAGCAACCTTTACCTGGGGGTCCCATTGGGCTTTAGCTTTTTATTGAGCTTTGAGCCCAGACAATGAGGTAATAGTCTGATCCTCATTTTAAAGCACATAAAACCCAAGGAGGTTAACTAATTTCCCTAAGGTCATACAGAAGTCACTGGTGAAGTTGGAATTGAAACAGAAGTCTCTTAATTTCCAGCCACTGCAATGCTCCCAAGACAAAGCTTCTTGTGGAATAAATTACACATTGACACAGGGGCACTTTACAATTCCATGGAGAAGAATCCCCAGAAGCAAAATATTTCATTTTAAATTGAAAAATCTCAAACTTACAAAAGACTGATGTCTTCCCCAGCTTGCAAATTATGCATCTCAGGGGGAGAAGAATCTCTCAGGAAAATCTCCTAAATATTCTACATAGTAAAGCCCAGCCCTAGCAAACTACCTGAAAGACTGGTTAAAAAAAAAAAAAAAAAAAAACACACACACAATCACTTGGGTGTCTTTCATTGGAGGAACAACAACAAAAAGATTACTACAATTGTTTGCCTACAAATGTGTGTGAATTTGTGTACAAGAAGGCTTCTCCCTGAAAACATGGATTTGGCATGTGAATATAAATGACCAATGCCTTTATGTGAAGCTGTAGGAGGAGCCCCCAGACCACTCTCTGAATTGAAATGAACCTGAGGATAAAGTCTAGAGAAGTCTGCTCAAGGTTAGCTGTTCTTCCTAAGGCTCACTAACCTCAGATCCTTAAATAATGAGACCACTTTATAAATTATAAAATAATTGTTTTGATGGAAAATAATGCAAAGTAGTATACCAAATTTAGTACAAATCCACCTTGAAAACTGTATCAAGCAATGATAATGCTAGCTAAAAATTAGACTTCTCCTGGGTAGCCTTGTGCAGACAGCCGGGTGGAGCAGGAAGGAAGGACACTTACGTACCTACGTGGTGACTCAGTGGGAAGGAAGTAGGCGGGGAGATCCCATCCCCAGCTCCTCCCCAGCCCTAGCCCTCCTAAAGAAACCAGAGAGAAAACTACGAGAGCTCCTCTCTCTCTCTGATGTAAACAGTATGTCCCAGGCTACACTAGATGGGAACAAGATTTAAGGGCTCTGGGTTATCCAAATATGATCCAGATGTGGTCAGGCAGCCTGCCCTGCTCTCACCCAGGACAATTTTGCAGAAAAAAACACCCACCTTACTCCAAAAGCACAGAAAGGTCTATGACTTTTTCCCAAAGTCGTGGAGAAGCAGAGGAAGTGATTACCTCACTCAGTTTTGTTTTGTTTTTTTTAACATCAATTCCTTTCCCCACATTCTGCACTTTCCACCCATAACAGTTGCTACAACTCCTTCCCTAAAGAATAGCCTCCAGCCAAGCTCTCCTCCACTTCTCTAGGCTCTTTCCCCAGCTTCCTTTCCTGTCTGGACTCTTTCCTCTTGCTTTTGCACCCCCTTGCCACACGACTTTCCCACCTATCTGTAACCATGGGAATCTGCCAGGGAGAGAGGCAGGTAGAGCCAGAGGCCAAGACAGGGAGACCCAAAGTGATCAGTGGGGACCAGGATCCAACTCAGTAAGGAGCACAGACCCCCATGAACTGGAAGAGTTGCAAAAGAGGTAAGGCTCACCCTGGTTACCCCTCAGGATGGAAGTCTAGTCACAGAGTTATTACTTATGTCTCCTGATCACCAGTGTTCTGGTATGGAAATAATAATGGAATAATGGAGCAGAGACTGGTGGCTCACACGTATAATCCCAGCACTTTGGGAGGCCAAAGGAAGGATTGCTTGAGCTCAGGAGTTCAAGACCAGCCTGGGCAACATCAGGAGACCCTATCTCTACAAAAAAATTTAAAAATTACCCAGGGCATGCTGGGGCACACCTGTAGTCCTAGCTACTGAGAAAGCTGTGGTGGGAGGATCACTTGATCACATGAGGTCGAAGCTACAGTGAGCAGTGATTGTGCTATTGCACTCCAGCCTGGACAACAGAGCAAGACCCTGTCTCAATAATAGTAATAATAATATAATGTATGGAAATTGTAGTGGTATAAATTAGATTCGTTGATATGAGTAAAGTACTTAGCACAGAGCCCAGCACTGAGTGCTCAATTAATGCCTGCTATAATCATTTTTCTCCTACGCCCTGGTCCTCCTCCTTCCTATCTCAAAGTCTAATGTAGTTGAAGGAAGAAAAATGCTTAAAAGCATTAGTTTGCTGCAGAACTTCTCACTCAGTGGCTAAGGACTAATTTATTTTCTAATTTTCAATCTTTCCTAATCCTCCCGAACATCTAGAATGCAGCTCATGACACATTCAATTCTCCATCTGAACTTGACAATTGAACAGGTGAATTCACTTGGGGTTCAATTCACAATTGAACTGATGTGAATGAGGTGAGTCCACGGATCACATAATTGGATGTCACACCCGTGGAATTTGCTGACAATGTTTCTAAATGCTTGTTCTCAGTTTCTGTAGCTGAGTAACAAAAGAGCTCTCAGGCCACACTTTGAGTAGCAGTGGTTAGTGGTGGCTAGAGCTCTTGGGCAGAGCTCTGTCAGGCTGTGTAACTCTAAGTTCCAGTGATGTTTGAAACTTGATTGCTTCAGAGATGATAAATATACCCCACGTATTTCTTCAAGGGGCCATAGTTATGCTCATCTACCAAACTTCCATGACCCTGTCTCCATCCCAGGCCTTCAGCTAACCCATCTGTAAAGTGCTCAAAGTCCTCTGGGCCTCATGCTCCTTTCAGTGTCTCTTCTCTCTATTACTTCTCCCAACACAGCCTGGCACAGATGTGCACTACAGTAAAGAAAACACAAACAAGAAAGACACTTGACAAATGAATTCCTGCTATCACATTAGGGATGTGGTAGGAAAAAGGAGGCAGAGGGGACAAGAAAGCGATTTGAATTGCAAAGAGCAGGAAAGGAAGAATAATGGTTACTATAAAGAAATAACAGTAATGAGATTTCATGCTGTACCAGAGGACATGTTTCATGTTTCATGGGGGACAGGAGTTGGGAAATGATAGAGATACTTCCAGAAGCATCACGTCATGTGACGATAATCCTTACATAGAACACATATAAATAAAATATTTAAACTGTAGAAACAAAAAGACTAATTTCCTTCATAATGGGTAAAAGTACTGGTTTTCTTTAGTGGGATTAAAAGTTTTCTTTCCTTTAATCTATTCTATTTTAAGTGTTTTCCTTTTTTTTTTTTTTTCATTTTATAATGAAAAAGCACTGTCTCAAAACATATAGGAAAATATTCTCTGTACCTGACCTTAATCTACCTCCATGTTTAGACATTTGTTGACAAGAAAGTCTAGTTCTTGAAAGTCTTTAAGACATTGTTTTAGCACAGAGGGATTCTGTTCCCTTCCTTCAGAAAGTTGTAGGTAACGGGTTGTAGGACACAGGGGCTGGGCACTGTGGGGGCCCTACAAGGAGAACCCCCCCATGACACTATGGAGACCCCTGTCGTGAAGCCAGGGCCAGGCTGTCACTGACTCCCCTCAGAGACAGTTTGCACTGACAGTTGGGGTTTACAACTGTAGGTTCATTTAACCTGCCAAGAGAGAGACTTGGAGGAAGCATGCATTTGGGATTCATTTTGGGGTGGCCTCTTAAATATCTGCCCTGGCAAAGGGAGGTTCTGCAGGAGGTTTTGTGTTTGTTTTCTTTTTAATGGTACTCCTCTCTCTTCCAAAACTCACTTCTCTCCTCCTCTATGAATACAGTGTCCTCAAATAAAAGACAAATTTTAGGTACACATAACTGCCTTGCTATTTACAGAACATTTGCAATGTAAATATGATGAGCTCAAGAGTATTCTTGTGTAAAGTGCTAACAAATATTTGTTCTGCTGAGGAGTGGCCTGGCCCTCCCAGCCTGGGATGGCTTCAGCTGGCCAAGAACAGCTCCTGTGAGGGCCCTGGGCCTCTATCCCGGTGCTCCCCTCACACCTTGGCAGCTTCCACAGCTGACCTCTTAACTCTGAAATTAAAAAACAGTCACAAATGGATGTACAAACAGCTCCGTTGCTTTGGCTTATCTCAGAGTCTGTGTTTCTAAAACAAAACAGCTTAGGAATAAAATTGTGCTTTCCTTCATGTGTTGGTGCGGCCAGAAAGACCTGTACTAGAAGCTGTCCTGTGCTAGTGGTGACAGTGTCTGTGAAACCCTCCAGGCTCTTTCTCCTGAGGCTGAGGAGCTGAGGCATCATGAAGTAAAAGTGTCACTAAAAGCTACTATAAAAGGAATAACAGAGGTAACTCTCTGAATGACATAAGTCTGGGCACAGTGTGATGTCTGCAGAGAGAAAGAGAGACAGGAAGAAGAAAAGGAGAAGGAAGTCCGGGTGCAGGGGCTCATGCCTGTAATCTCAACACTTTGGGAGGCCTAGGTGGACAGATCACTTGAGTTCAGGGGTTCAGGACCAGCCTGGCCAACATGGTGAAACCCAGTGTCTATTAGCCGGGCATGGTGGTGGGTACCTGTAGTCCCAGCTACTTGGGAGACTGAGGCAGGAGAATGGCTTGATCCCTGGAGGTGGAGGCTGCAGTGAGCTGAGATCATGCCACTCTACCTCAGGGAACAGAGCAAGACTCATCAAGAAAGAAAGGAAAAAGAAAAAGAGAAGGCAAGAACTTCTCCACAACCGTTGTATGGTATCCCACTGCTATGAAGACAAAGACAAAACTTAAGGCTGTCCTCCAAGCCCTGTGTGATCTGGTCCTGTCACCTGCCCATGGCTCTCTTCTGCTCACTTTTCCCTAGCTCTCTATTACCCAGCCAGACTCACCATGCTCTGTCCAGAGCTGGGTCTTTGCTGCTGCTTCTGCCTAGACCTCATTTTACTTCCCCTCTTTGCCTGGATAATGCTCTGCCATCCTTCAGATATCAGCTCAAGGGGCACTTCCTCAGAAAGCCTTGAATGATTTCACTATCTAATTCAAATGCCCTAGCATCAGCTCTCAGGAATTCAGGGGTTCTGGTACCTCTTCTGGCTACATTTGTCATTATTAACAATTTCACAGCGTGTGAGTAAATTGACTGTCTCTCTTCCCCCACTAAGTTGTAAACCCTTGAGGGCAAGAGCTGAAAATATTGTTGCTCACCACTGTGCCTTCAACAGTGTCTGGGCATAATAGGATTTAAAAAGTATTGAATAAATGAAGTTAGGACTCAACTCAGCTGGTCTCTGCCCATTTCCAAAGCATGTTTTCTTAACTATTATGCTGGAATGAGAAAGACTACTAGCAGGGAAGAATGAGCAAGGGAGCATGTTGGGAGGCCATAGATCCTTGCAGGCAATGCTACTTACTAGCTGTGTGAACCTCTCAAAGCTTCCTCTGAAAATGAGGATAACGTCTACTTTATAGCATTGATATAAGGATTATATAAGATGATCCATAGAAGTACTTAGGTGGGCACATAGAAAGCACACAATAAAAAGTAACTAAAAACTAATGTCTGGCAGGATCTCCTCTTGACCTGGTATCTCCGAAATAAACCGACGCTTATCGGAGAGATGGTCCCTGTCTCTGTGTGTGTGTGTCTCTCTCTCCCCTTCTCTGAGACTCATCCCCTCCCAAGCTACTGGAGTATATTTGCAAATACCCTGCTTGTGACCCTGCCATAGCCCCCATCTCACACCATCAAACCTCCCCACCCAACACAGACACACACAGACACACACACACACACACACACACACACACACACACACACACAGATATGCTTTTTGGCAGTGTAGTCCTGATAAATTCCAGGTTCCTATGGTATTTATCTGTTTACTGTTTTAATATAAATCTAAAACACAGAAAGGAACATACTAAATTTACTTCATTTAACTTTGAGATGTTTTAAATATTTATCTGCAAATATCTAGGATTTTAAAATTTCTCCATCCTTGCAGTTAAGGAAAAAGTAAGCTAATAGGGAACAATAGAGAAAGCATCAATAAGTAAAATAGCTTATTTAGCAATGGTGCAGAAATGTGCTGCCTGAGGCTACTACTTGCATGAAAATACATTAAAAAGAGATGTCAGAAAATCCTTACAACTACCAGGTAAAAAATGTATGAAGTCCTGGGTTTCTTCCAAAAAAAAATTTTTTTTTCTTTGCTTAAATGTGAAGGAGACATCCCAGCTCATACAAGTTTTTAGAGCATTCTGGCAACTTGCTTGTCAATTCCAGGGACAATCTGTAAATATTCCATATCAGTTTTCTTAATTTAAATAGCTAGTGGCAGCAGAAAACTTCAGTTTAAAGCCCATGGATTTTCCTATTTGCTGCTCTAAGAGCTCATAAACATATGTATCTTTGGAAAACTATCATGTGTTTTCAACTTCCTGAAGAATTCTTGTAAAATATAACTGAACCACATTACCCTTTGTCCTTAGCTTTTATTCCACTAATGGACAAATTGGGAGGAGGCTGAGAACAAATGTGCTATTAATTACCCAGATGGCTTTTTAATAGAAACTTGGATTATTCTTTAGCCACTAAACATTGTCCAGAAATTTCTTAATAATGCTTGTGTGCAGGCATTCCTTCCAGGAGAATAAAGATCTCATTGACCGGCAGGCTCGGTTATGTCAGGTTAGTCTAAGAGATGGTAGACAAAGAGTGGGTATTGTATAGACCAGAGAGAATGACATGCCATATCTGAGCTGCCCAGTCTCCCCAGCAATGACAGATTTTCTAATTCACTGCAGATTCTCACAAAACTGGGTGGTCAGCTTTGGAGAGAACCAACAGTGGGTCTATTGATTCTGGGTGGGAGCAACATAATTCTGAATTAACCTGAATTGATTCAATAACAGCAAGTCTTGGTATCGGATTAAAATTAGGATTAATACATTAAATGTTAGGTCAGAATGTTAAGTCCCAGCACTGAAAGACCTACATGAAGTAAGTCAAAGCTAATGCAGGCAGGTAGGGTAGCCAGAAGATAATTTGTACTTTTAGACTCTAGAAATACATCATTCAAAATTCACTGGCATGGATGATGCCTTTTGTGATACAATGCTTTGTGTTACAGTTTCTGCTGCTTAGGTCATAAACAGTCATTTGGAAACTGTGCCTCTTTTCTTACGTTTATCATATATATGGGGCAGGGTGGGGGTGGGCAGGGGCTTTCATCTGACACACTAATGGCTGAGAGACAGCCTGGCTCATTATTTGTTCCTGCTTTTGTAAAATTATCTTGCCAGGGGCAAAATCTGCTGCTTCAAGCTTTCCAAGTAGACAGCAATTAACTTTCACCATGCTCTTTAGCAGACACATGCTCCTACTAAATCATAAAGGATGCAAACTACCATTTTGAATATGTTTTCCCAACTGCTAGATGAATGGATTTATATTTAGGAAAATAAGAAGAGAACAAAATACCTTGCAGTTTCCTGAAGTGATTATTTTAACATAAAAATGTTAAACCGTCTTGATTTTCAAATCATATTTTAAAAATCCAAATGGCTATATCTACAAGAAGGAATATGAACATTTGTTGCAAATAGTCCTTGTAAAACCAAGCAAAACAGTTCATAAATGAGCCTAGGCAAAAAGCAAAGTATTTGGAAGTAGCAAACTAAATGTGACATTTTTTTAGAGTATGCATTTTCTTAGATATTTTAATATCACTTGGATATTTTCCTCTTACTGCATATGTCATCTTAAAGGAATGAAGAGGTAAAGGATTGAAATGCCTTTTTGAAATTATTTAACACATTTGGGAGTACTTTTTTCATTGTAAGAAATGATACTTAAATCTTGAGAGTTTATAAAATATTCTTCTCAGTCTTCCTCATTCTTTTGACCTTCCTCTAGTCTCCTTGTCTGAAGTTTCTCTATTCTCCTTTTCACACGTTCACCCTGAAGGCAATCAATTGAAAAGGGGATTTTTAATATATTTGAAAGGACTATTCTCAGTACATTTCCAGATGCTGCAACTTAATCACATTGTCCTCTAAAATCATCGCTTATTAGCGATCCTTACCGTAGCAATCCTTATGCATCTACGCAGGGTTCATGTCTTCAGATAGACTTAATCATAAACAACTTATGATTTATGATTTGGGTTTGGGCTTTAAAATGCCAGGGACATTTTGCCAAGTCTTACTAACTAAAATAGAATTTTCATTTCCATTTTCCATTGTGATCCGTTTGCTTTCCCGATGCTGCCTTATGCCTAGATTTCTAGCACCTGCACACTGGCCCCTGGTGGCAGAAATTAGACCTCACAGAGCCTCATGAGCTTCCAATTATACACTGCTTTCAGCTGTAAAGTTCCCTTCTGGACTCACTTCATATTAAAACTCATTGGTCTCATATCCCATTCTCAAGAGTCCTGCTTGACAAACCACTCAACTAATTAAAACTAGTTGTGAATGTGAATTTCAGCCCCTCCCCAGTGTTGCAATGCTATAAATCAAAAGAGTTTCTCATATCTAACCAGAGAGAGGAGAAACTCTTAAGCAGAAGACATGTATAGGCAAATCATACTATGGAAGTTTTCTACTCAACACACCCTCAAGACTGGCCTGAACCGTGATACCTCCTAGAATCCTGTAATAAGAAGAACAGGGGCTTTACAGTCAAGCCTCATTTTAATCCCAGTTTCTCTATTTACTGGTTGTGTGGTCTTAGACAAGTTACCCAACCTTCCTTAGTTCTCAGTTGGACTATTTGTAAAACTAAGATAATTATACTTTACTCTGAAGGATTGTTGTAGGGTATATGCATGCAGCGCCTAGAATATAAGTTCTCAATCAATGTTAGACTTTATTCTCTCAACGGAAAGATGGAGGAGGCCTTATATTTTTTATCATTTTCTTTTCTGCAGTATTAGAGAACCTCTTTCACTACAAGGCAAGGTCAACTGTAAGACTGCCTGAAAACATGAACCCAGAGAGCAATTTAACAGAGTAATTTTGTTTTGAAAATTGTGCTTTCAGGATATGACAAATATAAATGACACAGGGGGACTAAAGGATAAAAATATAATATTTGAAATTAGGATTGACCCAAAAAGATCTGGGTTCTCTAGGCACGTATCCATAGCGTCTGCTGCATGCACAGTTGGGAAAGCACTACTCAGAGTTAGAGGATTTCTTAGCCAGGCTGGAACTGGAGCACTAAATATAAAACAGCATGTCTGTTTTTCAATGGTAGTAAGTCTGTGAGTCAGTGAGCTACTGGCTGCAGCCTCCAAAAGCATAATAGTTAACACCAAATCAGATTTCTAAATAAGCCCAGGAAACAGGCAACTCTGACAAATAGACAAGTGTTCAGGAGATGTTTGTTTACACAGACAACTTCTAACACTGTAAATAAGATAACAAGAATGCATGCTCCTTTGCAGCAGTCATAAAAGCTAGAATGGAATTAGGTAGTGTCTAGACACCTTTGATCAAAAAAAATAGCGATTAGTGGTCGCTGAATTTACAAACACAATTTTCTTCCCTTTTCTCCAATTATTTCTATTTTCAGCCTTCACTTTTAGGATTTAGTTACAGCATCTTGCACTGCTTAGTCAGCAGACATGTGCCGTTTGGGGGATGCCATGATCCCCTTTTTTCAAAATTAAATTTTGAAGACAGAAGTGTCAAGTTTCATTTCTCATTTAATGTAATTCTATGAGACTTTACTCAGCAGTATAAATCCACTGATCATCATCTGTTTTCAAGCTTTAGGCACAGAGTAACTTGTCCCAAGGCCTTGCTATTGTTTTCCCAAGCACCATCCACTAAACCTTTATCAATTAAGTAACTACTCATAACAAAACATGAAGAGATACCTGCTTAGATCTGT
Source organism: Cebus imitator (assembly GCF_001604975.1). NCBI lineage: Eukaryota > Metazoa > Chordata > Mammalia > Primates > Cebidae > Cebus > Cebus imitator. Next base: position 2,730,513 of record NW_016107324.1, read on the forward strand.
AATGAACCTGTTTAGAGAGATTCAATATATTCAAATTAACAGCGATAAAGTATTACAGTGTAAATTATACCAAACATTCCTATAACCCTTTTTAATCATTAAGAAAATAATCTGTACCCAGTTCTATACTGGGAGGTATTTTCTTTTGTTGCATTTTTTGTCTTACCTAATGTTGTATTCCCTATGGATAAGGATGTAATAACAGGTCCTCCATCTTTGGTGATCAAGCAATTGCTATTTTCTGCAGTATTAAAGAACCTCTTTCACTACAAGACAAGGTCAACTGTAAGACTGCCTGAAAACATGAACTCAGAAAGCAATTTAACAGAGTGATTTTTGTGTATATGTTTGTATGCCAGGGAGATGGGATAAAAATAGATGGCCTTGTATGATCTTCCCCATTAAACTGCCTTTGCTAATCTCTTTCCTCTTAAGTTGTGTAAGTAAATGTCCTGATTGTGTCTTCTCTCCTGGAATCCTTCCTTACTTGCTGCAGCTAATTGGTCACTCCTTTACAGAGAGGTGGCTCCTAAGATCTAACTGTTGCCGAGCGCAAGAAACTTCCTCTTTCAACCCCAGCTGCCAATAGGACGTGAGCTGAGACTGATGCGGATCAGAGAGCATAAACAAGATAAGATGTGTTTGTAGAGATGATCCCTAGCCGCAGTAAACTTTTCCATAAGACCCCTCACACTCTTGTACTCCTCTTTCTTGGTAATTTTTCCCCTCATAACTTTATATCAACAATATTCTAAAAAATATTACATTTGGTTTTGGTTTTTGGTTTTTGACTCACAGAGATTTCCTGTGTTTGGCAAAATTATTTGTTCTCTAGAACAACCTGATTGTTCTCTCTTAGGCCAGACACATATTTTACACGGTGAACTGAGTTATCAATTGCTTATAAAGATGGACTCACTCTCTTTTTAACACTTATGTAACAGCTCCCTCCTCAAATAAATATCTGGTTTGGGTGCAGCTCTCTAAGAGGAAAAGCAATTTTTTTTTTTCAGTGGAGGGGAATAATTCTCTCAATCTCTGTGAAGCACAAGTTTGTCTGACGTATGCAAAAGAGAAACTGGAAAATTTGCAAAAGATTCATAGAAACATTTCAGTATTATAGACTATTTCACACTTAGACAATTAAGCAAATTTCTTCTTTTGAGAAACTACTCAGATGTACAAGACTGAATTCTTAAAAATATTTACATGTGCTACTTAATAAGTAATTTAGCCAGAATATAAGAACTAAAAATGTTTTTCCTAGTCTGGGAAAAAAATAAAATCTGAAGATAGTATTCACTAGAGTAACAAAACTACCAAGTTTCAAAAGTAGGCTTTAATCTAATTTAAAATGTCATTTTTATAGTTCCTGATTTTTGAAGGTTTTCATAAGTCTTTAACTAGAAATATGGTACCCAAGTCTCCAAGCTCCCAGCCCAGGATTTTAACACTGAAGCTTTACTTAGAATTTCTTTCCTCAAGATCTTTTAATCATATGGGAAAGAGAAGGAGAAACCTGATTTTGAGTAAAGAAAGACCTTTTACCTTTCATTGTCATTTAAAAGAAAAAAATATTTTGGCATTTGGCAATGGTTTTTAAAACTGAAATATTTGAGTTTGGTATTACTTTGTATTTAGCCAAATATTTACCTTTTTAAAAGAAATGCCTTCAAAAAATATTTTGTCCCAGTTTTCTCTTAATTTTTGAGTCAAAATGTATTTCAACGAAAATGAAATCCACATGCTCCTACTTTATTCCTCTTACTCCCTTAACATTTTGTTTGAGATCATCTTGCAGCTAAAAAGCCTTATTAGTCCATTTTCAGATTTTGTCCTCTACTTACTACATTGTATTTGACCAACAACTGTTAAATCATGGATTTGGAAAACCAAATATTTATTACAATCCTGAATACTTTGATCTTAAAGAAACACTTCAATGAATGAATGAATAACAAGCAGGGGAAAAGTAAAAACCATGCAGATAATACTTAAATAGGTTTTTCAACTCTATCAGTAAATCATGATTGAAAACTTTATCCTAATTCCAAGGAAAGCCTTTTCTTCATTCCTTCAGTTATTAATTCGGCTAATAAAATACAATTTTCATAAATTTTTAGGCTGTATTATAAATTTCCTTATGCTCTATGTAAACCATTTTTGAAATGTAAATCTCTCCAGGCTTTGAAATAAGACACGTTTTTACTAAAAATATGGAAGATTGGCAAAAATGACCCTTCTCTCTCAAAATGGAAATACAATAGAAAAAGTAGGTAAGACTTACAGGCCACAAATTGTGATTCTAAAACGCTAATAACTGCTAACATCTACTAATTAAGAGCTTATTTTGTGCCAGGCAGTATGCTCTGTGTACCGTATACATTATCTTATTTAATCCTGATAACAAGCCTAAGAGGTTGATAATACTTTTAGCCCCAATTGCAGACCCAAAAATTGAGTTTTAGAAAGGCTGACTAACTTGTCCCAGATTACATGGTCAATAAGGTAAGCTGTGATTTAAACTCCAGGCCCATGTATGTGCAGTGCTGGCACACATGGGCACTCGTAAGTGAAACTGCCACGAGAAAGGCCTTTAAAATCATGGAACGGGCTGTGACTGCAACGATCTATCACTACCCACATATGGGATTTTCCCCAACTCACCCTACCCCTTGGACTATAGCTTCGTTTTTGCCTGTGGGCTGTTTTTAGGTTACCAGGGTAGATAAGTAAGAGATTAATGTCAAGGCTCCTGTAAAATGTCATGCTGCAAGGTAATCTGAATCCAGGTAATATTTAAGCAGATCATAGAAACGTTCCTGGGGAACCACAAAATTCAAATATAGTTATCAACTAAGATCGCTTTTAACTAGCTGCAAGGTGATGTGTTTCCAGGATATAAGGAAGCATCTCATGTCTCTGTTACCCTAGGATAAGACTGCTCCCACTGTTAGAGCAAGAGATTGCTCATGACAATATCTTAACTTTCATGGAGACTAAACAAAGTTGTAAATGAAAATATAACTGTTAAACTGTTCAATACATTACCCAAATAGAAAAAAATAAAATAAAAACCCCTTCCATTGACAGAAACTGTGATTTGAGAGCATCAGGTGTATAGCTTCTTACTAGATGGAAGTCCAAGGCTTTGGGAAAGGACATCATTATTTTCTCAACAGATATATAGATTATTATTTCAAGTCCACAACCAGTATAATTTCATTTCTTCAGGTTGAAAGTAAATACTTGATAATTATGCACGAAAATTAGCAAAATTATGGAACAAATATGTATGCTCAAATAAAAGACAGCTCAACAGGTAGACTCTGAGGCTGATTTTGTGCTGTAGACAATTTATCAAAGGGAGGCTCATACCCCTGTGTCTAGAAAGATAGAAAACATTAACTTTCAGTAAAGGTAGCCTTTATAATTACTCTCACAATTTATATAAGAAGAATTTAGAAACGTTTAAGATTATTAAACTTTTTCACAGCTATTTCCATATCTAGCTTTAAAACCTAAAACACCCAATTTCCAAAGAAACTCAGTTCCTTCCCCTGGAGTTCCTTAGCAGTAAATCACCATGGTAAAATTGAATTAGCCACACTTTCCAATCCAGATTTCAGGTCTTTGTTTTATTAAAGAAATCCATTCCCCTCTTCCGATGTACTGACTCTTTTGGCTTGCTCTAGAGTAAAACCAAAGTTTTCTAGAACTGCTGGTATTGGACTTGTTTTAAGTATAGCTATCTCCAGACCCTGGCTTTATCTTTAGGTTTGACTTGGGCAGCATTTTGAAATAAGAAAATAATAAAGTTAGCATATATAACTGGTACGTACCTGCAGTGGAATATTACTCAGCCATAAAAAAAAATGAAATATTGATACATGCTACAATATGTAACCTCAAAAGTATTACACTTTTGAGTGAAAAAACTCAGACACCAAAGGTTACATATTATATATTTATATAAAACATCCAGAATATGTAAATCCCCAAAGACAGCAAGCAGATTGTTGGTTGCTAAGGCTAGCAGGAGGGGGAAAGGGAAGTGACTGCTTGATGGTTATGGAGTTTTTGTTTCGGAACTAGATGGTAGTGGGTACACAACATTGTGAATGTACTAAATACCACTGAATTGTTTACCTCAAAATGGTTAATTTCATGTTATATGGACTTCAATAAAATAATAATAACAAAGTTTGTATGGCACCTATAGTTCTTGTGGTCCAAGGTGCTGCAGAAGCAATGTTTCACCTTAAGCTTTCTAAATTCTTCTTACAAAAATTGTGAGAGTAATTATAAAGGCTACCCTTGCTGAAGCACCTAGAGTTCCTATGGCCCAAGGTGCTACAGAAGCAGAGAGAAGGAGAGCCTAACTCAACCAGGGAAAACCCTGGAGAAGACAACATCTAAGCTAAGACCTGAAAGGCAAGTCAAATTTAAGGTAAGTAGGTAAAGGTAGAAGTGGTGAGGTGAAAAGAAAAAGGAAGAGAAATATATTCCAGGAAGATGTCATGTATATGATCATTTAATAATATAATACTGACATTTTCAATTGTTTCTCCATTCCCATAAAATCAAATCAACAAACATATTTTAGTCATCTACTTTGGGGAACCATAAAAGATGCTGAGAGAAACAGAGGCAAAAGAGTCACAGTGTTACAAGAAAAATAAAACCAGTAACTTCTGTGTAATGAATACTTTATATACATTCTTTCAACAGACCTAAGAGTAGGTATAATTAACCCTTCTTACATATCAGAATATATAAGCTCAGAGAAGTTAGGTAACTTGCCCAATATTGCACAGCTTGCAAATGGAAGAGGCAAAAATCAAACCCATGTGTCTGACTTCAGAGCCCCAGTTCTTGCCACCAAAGTGGGCTGCTGATCACAAAGTGTATAATATATCTGTTTAATGGTAAATAACTATTTAAGGCGTCAGTAGTAGAGATATCATGAAGCAGAGCATGATGCTCCCTGGTGGTGATAACGTACATGGAAAGAACTGGGACCAGACCTGGAGAGAAAAAGAAGTCTCAGATTCCAGATCCCAGTGACAGAAGTAGGGGTAAGGAGGAAAAGGCTTAGAAATTACCTCCTCCCAAAACTCTTGGTCAGTCCCCATTACACAGAACCTTGGGTGTCTCCTTTCTGCACCATGTACTTACCCACCTAGAGCACTCTACATATTCAGTGTTTTTTTTATTTTCATGTCTTATTTTTATTCATATTCTAGATCCATACTAGCTTTGGGTAAATTACACAAAGTTGTGTAACTCTCTGTGCTTCAGTTTATACATATGAAAAACTGGAATAATAACTGTGGATTAAACAAATTAACATATACAAATGAAAAGTGTCTCAAATACAGCAAGTGCTCAAAAACTGTTTTTGTTCTTAATGCTGCTGTTGTATGGCATTTCCCTTGCCAGGAATTCTTAGCTTTTTAAAACATAGGACCCTGTCTTTTTTCTTTTTTTAATCTCCATCCTTTGGCACAAAGCCTGGAACACAGTTGATAAATAGAAAGTTTTGAATCGAGGCGATGGTAAACCTAGTATTGTATTGATTACTAGAATTCTCAGGAACCCTTTGACAACTATAAAATAAAGATTGTCAGTCCTTAAGTATTTATTGAATACCTACTTTCTGGCAGCCCCAGCACTGCCAGAGGAAACAGGATTCTCTAAATTGCAAAGACTAGAATTCAATCCCAATGGTTAATTCAGGTTAGGTGGGGAAACAAATATGAAGGTATACACTTAAACGGCCTCAAGAGAAATACCTGTGCAGTGTCAAAGTTTTTACTATTATTACAAAGAAAACATTGCTACTCATGTACAAAACAAACTATGATCCATTAACTCAACACAGAAGCTCCTTTTGGCTCCATAAAAGCTGGCACCCAAACAAGTTTTGTAGTCACACTGCCAAAAAATACCTGACTGATACACTTTGACGTTCTTGGGTTTGTTTTTTTTTTTTTTTTGGACATATTTCAGTAATTGCCTGTCTGCAGGTACAAGACACTTACAGGAAGTGATTAATCTTTCATGAGACTATTCTACTCTTCCTTAATTCAGTACAATAAAAGCTTGAAGGAGCAGGCACCCGCATGTCAGTGCATGCTTCAAGGACCGGTAATTTTAATGAGAGGTAAGGCCCATCACATGATAGCTGTCAATGATGAAATCTCTTTCTTAAAAGAAAGCAACACAACAGGACAAAACCTCCCCCTGGAAAAAAAGAAAGCCCACCTCTAAACCTAAAACCTAACTCTTTTTTTTTTTCCTGGTAGTAGTCCAGATGGGATCCTCAGACATCATGAAACACTACAGCTGGAAGCGGAATGGTTGATCTCTACCCCTAGCCCCCTACATGAAGATACTAGAGATGAGAAAGGCTCTTGTTTGCTGTATGAAGCAGGTGTGGTTGAACTAAATGGGGAGAAGATGTCCAGCTGGAAGAACCCATCAACCAGCTGCCCTGGGCAGTCTGCTTAGATAAATACCACCTGTTACTAAACAGCCAGAGAAAAATTAGTCATATCCCAGGAACCTGCTGATTCTCTGTCTATTGTGCTGAGGCCTTTGTGTCTTTCAACGTCCTAAATCCCATGTGTGTCTCAAAGCAATGGTCATATTCCCTGTGCTTAATTTGATTCTGGACAATGACAGAGGCTTTTGCAGCATTAGATTAAAGGATTTTCTTGGGGCTGGGAGCACATATATGAGAGAAGAATAGACAACACATGGAAGAAGAGGACAATGCTCCCAAATAGCACCTTTTAACACAACAGTCTCAGTGCCCGGTGGAGGCTGGTCACCTTGGAAGATGACGCACGGCCCTATGTTCTATACCCTATTCCATCTCTCTCACTGTTTCCAAGCAGGACCAACCTTTTCTTGAACAGTGAGTATGACTAAATACACAGATGACAAGCACACCTGCATTCACACAGTCACTCTTTTGCTTATGCCATTCTCATACCTGGGAATGTCTTCTTCTGAATTTTCCAAACTCCACTCTTCAAAACCAAATCAAAGCCTGCTTCTCCTGGAGTCATCCCTAAAATTACTGGCCCAAAATAATTTTCTCTAAACTGATAACAGCACTGAAAATCCACATTTTACATTTTGTCACTTAAACCTGATGCTTTCTACTCTTGTCCCAAGTAAGCCTCATGTCCCCAGCAATGAGGACATTGAAGATAGAACCCATTCCTCTGTGGCCTAACCCATCATCTAAAACAAAGTTTTGTCAACTCAATAAATATGTTTTAAACAGAAAGGGTGCTAACTTCAAAAATTATTATAGGATGATGGGAAGATAAAAATGGTAGATCTACATAGAGAGCCCACTGGAAAGGCCTTTTGCTTCAAGGTAAATAGACGTCAGTGTGCTGGAAGCTCCAGACACATAGTCACAAAGATTAAGACTGAATTCTGGTTTTCCTACTTATTAACTTTACAGTATTGATTATTTTATTTTTAACAGTATTCATTTCTTCATTTGTAAAATGGAACCAATAATTAGAAAGATAGGGGACCACTGGAAATCTCCAGTGAGGTAATTTATAACTATAGTGTTCATATGCATTACCAAAATCAAGCATTAACCCTTAATTTGTTAGTAAATTGCACAATTCCCTCAACATCACACAAATCAAAATTTGTTTGGTTAGAACAAAATGACATTCTAGACTGAATTTTTAGCCTTCACAAATTTGGCTATCAGAATCACTGGGGACCTTATTAAACTACAGATTGTTAGATCCTAATTTCGGAGATTCTGATTTAGTTGGTCTGAGTAGGCCCACATGAATCTAACAATTAGCCAATTAAATCATGTTTGTTCATATTTATTTTGTCTAGTATGTAACTAATAAATAGTTTTTGGAGTTGTGGGCTCTTAGAAATATATCTTAAACCCTAGTAAACTTATCAATAATGATGTATGGTGCTATCCAGCTTAGAAACAGGTTTTATCTCCTAAATATTTTGTATAATTAAAATTCACAGTCACATACACACATACATACGCATATGCAGGAGGTTACTGTGGGGTGTGTATGTGTGCATGTGTGTGTGTGAATTTCCTGGAGGTATGTGCTGTAATTACCCACCATTCCGGAACCTCTCATATATCAATTTATCTCTGTAATCTGATCATTTGCTGCAGTTAGGGTATGTCCCATTTCTATTCCTCCACAAAGTTCATTCATGTTTGTAAAATAATTGCTCCAACTAAGAAATGAGACAGTACATTTTTTAAAAAGAAAAAACAAACATATCAAAAAAAAAAAAAAGGCAAAATCCTAAATGTGTGAAACCTACTTTTTAAAGAAGCAGCTTTGGACACTTTTCTACCCTGACATTTGCCTGGATCAAGCAGGCTTCAAATGAGAATTCAGGCACTTCTAAGGATGCTCTCAATCCAGGACATTTTGTCCCTCAGTCAGGTAGGAGTCAAGGCAATCAACAGTGGTTTAGACTAAACAGGAAGAGACCCAGCTCAATAAATAGGACAGACACAGAATTAGTCATCTCATTTAGAAACAATGAAAATTTGAAAAGGATTTGTTTGCCAATAGTCAGCTAATACACACAGCTAGATAATTACATCGTCCATCCTTTTCTGATATATCTGGTAAATTCACAAGATTTACAATCACTGTATTGCATCTAAGTTCTCCCACAGAGAGTTTATGAAAATTAACTCAATCTCTTATTTTAAATCATCGCAGATATGATTATGATACAGAGAAAACCAAGCATCCCTCTGCCTGGGACCTTCCAGTGTAAGGACAGCCACTAACTCTTTCACAGGAGCAGATTGTTTCAACTTAATTGAATGAAGTAAACTTGGGGAAATACCTCACATTGCCAACTTGACCTCTGCTAAGCCTTTTGAACTTCAATCACTGTCCTCCAACACAAAGCCTTCTATTAGGCTTTCAGCTATTTCCCCTGATTACACAGGTAGCTTATCTTAAGGATTCCATGGTTTCAGTTATCATTTTTGACCTTACTGTGAGACAAGTATTATTTCCGTGCTGGGTTTTATAACTAAGCCTGCCTAGGTATTTGCTGGTTTGATTGAGTAAAGAGCATCTCATTTCAGTTTCTTATTCACCAAGACCCAATAACTTATTCTAAAGAAAGAAAAAGTGGTTTTAATTTATAAGAACACTAGTGAAAAAACTCAAATAAATTAGCACTAGTTATAAACTGTCCAAAATCATAATCTTTGATTTTTTGTATGGATTTCAAAATTAAAATTGTAATTTGGAACAAGGGGCAATAAAGAAGAAAATTGTTCCCAATAACATTGTGCAGATGGTAAAAGCAAAACAAAGTAGCCTGAATATCTCTAACAGAATTATTTTTCATCTCATTCTTTGCAGAAGTACTTTTGAATAAATTACCCATCATGGTAAATAAAAGGTGCTTCAAATCTGAGGTTAAGAATGTGAATGGTAGTTAAGTAATGTTTAGTCCTAACTAAACAGCTATCTTTCTTATTCTTAACTCTAGATTACATGTACCTCTTAGAAATATACCAGACAAATTTTAAACATGGAAAAACATTTAGAATTTATTCAATTCTTAATTGCAAAGTAAAACAAATATAATCTTCTTTCAGTGGATTGTCAGTGATTAAAAAGATTGCTAACAGCCAGTGCCAGCAAAAATGTGGGGGAAATACATTCTCATATACTGTGGGAGGAAAAACTACTACAAATTCTGTGGAAAATGATTTATTTGTAATATCTACTGAAATGCAAAATATGCATACCTGGCAAGGCTGCTCAGTGAAGAATTGTTTACAATACCAAAAAGAGAAAAAAATTTAAGCAGGGATTCAATGGTTCAGTGTTCAATAATAACAATACAAAGTGTTAATAGTACATTTGTAGTAAGTAAAATTCAAAATACATTCTAGATAAATACATTAATAATGTTCTAATTTAGGGTATAAAATGTGTGTGTACATATATATATATATATATATAATCTCAACTAACCAGTAGTTATTAACCTAGAGAGGAGAAAATGTATGTAAGGAATCCTCAACTTCTTATTTTATAAAATCCAAACACATCTGAGATGACAGTGAATTTATTTTTATATTTTAGTACATTTCAAAACATTTTTAACCTAGAAAAGTACTTTAGAAATCAGAAACCTATATCCAAGTAAATATTAAAAGAAGTAAATATTTATTCTTGTCATCAGCAGGTAAAACTTCTGTGAAATAAATGACCCCTTAATTTTGGGGAAACTGCATTTGTTAAAATAAGTTATATCAAGTTGAACTCTGCCTTTGCCAGTTAGTCTAAATAAACATGCATAATTCATTTATTTTTGCATATATGAAATACAAATTTGCTGAAGGGATACATGCATTGCTTAATTCTCTTCTCTTGTGTTATAATAAGCTTGCATAGTAATTGCAAGGGTTTCCTCAAGAAACTTTATTGTGTTGTTTGGCCCATTGAATGAATATTTTATCTTCTTTTAAGTGAACTTGTGGAGGATTAAGGGATAGAATATTAAAATAGTTGCAATAAGCCTTTTGTCTATGAGTTGTATTGCTTTACAAAATTAAAACATTGTATTTCTTGACTCAAATCTTACTGAAATAGATTGTCACACAGCAGGTTTTTGTTCATATTTTCCAAAACTATATACCTTATTGCTAAGCTGCCCAAATTTCTTATCAAGCCAAAAATATGAACATCAGCCAACCAAACAAGTCTCTATAGCCCCATAAGTGTCATAAAGAGATGTTAGTATTGGCAAGAAAAGTGCATGAAATCTATCACTTCTGCCAAAAGTGCCTGGAATTTCCTGGCATTCCATTTCATCAGAATATCAGTTTAACAGCATGGCTGAGCAATACTCAACCAAGCAAGGGTCTTAAGAGTTAATATTTATTATAACATCCACACAATTCAGACAACATATAACTCTAAAGTAATTTTATGCATACAAAAATACTTGCAAACTAATATGTTTATCGATTTTTTTCTTCTCTTTTTCTCCTTCACTTTTTAAATACTACTACTTATGAGGCCTTGGAAAATTTGTTTAACTTTTCTGAGATTTGGTTTCTCATCCACAAGATGGGGGTAATATTATCACCATGAATGTTTAGCATGAGAATTGGCTAAGTATGTTGCTTAGAACAGTTCAATAAGTGCTCCATAAATGGTAGTTCGTGATATAACTGACAGATACTATACTGATGGTAGCAATATGCAATTAAAAGGCATATTTTAATGTGCTTACTCTTGTATAGATGTAGAGCAGTCCCTAGAGAGTATAAAAATCAAATCAGAAACTTTTGAAATAACGATTTCTGGGTCCCAACCACCAAACACTCTAATTCACTCAGCCTGCGATTAGGCATAGGAATCTTCATATTTCATAAGCACCCCCTAAGTGGTTCTGGAAAGAAACAGTGATACAAAAGGAAAAGCAGAGGAATGTAAAGGGAGAAAGAGGAAGGGAATATATTCCCCTACTCCCCAGCAGCCTTCGTTCTTTACTATCATTAACTACTTTCTCCAGACTCTAAGAAATCTCTTCCTAAATCTAACTTACATGTACATTATGCCAAGAAAAACAAAAAAAGAAAAAAAGAATTGTTCTTCCCCTTCATCTCCAACTCTGACTACATTCTCTTCCAACTTTAACAAGAAATTCCTCTGTGCCCTAAATGCCCTAAGTGTCTCATTCTTCCTTTGGGTTTCCATCACTGTTGGTTTCTTCTGACACTCGTGGTGTAGGAAAGGGAAAAGTAAGATGATTCTTAAAGACCTGTACATTTCATTTCTATGCATTGATTCCTAACCTAAAAGCATCCATAGCCCTATCAGAACTTGGAATTCACATCAGCCCATACGTCCTCTGTTCGATAATAGAGGAGCCACTCATTTACCCACTTCTCCTTTACAGTATCCTGACTCAAAGCTGCCTCTTCTGCTGAACAGTAAGCCTAATGAATATCTTGCCTTAGGCAGTAGGTCCATCTGGGTTTGAGAGGGTCTGAAACCTGTCCCATTTATGGGACATATTTGAAGACAAAGAGTATAAAAATAACTCACTTTCACACACACAAATATGATCAAGTGAACTGAAAGCTAGGGTCCCTTCATAGCCTTAAAAGTTGTTATGAACTGAATGTGTTCCCCCTAAAATTCATTTGTTAAAGACCTAACCCCCTGCTGTGTCTGTATTGGGAGACAGAGTCCTAAAGGAGGGAATTAAGGTTAAATGAGATTGTAAGGGTAGGCCCTAATACATTGGTACTGATGTCCTTACGAAAAGAGGACAAGCACCAGGGATGTGAATGCAGAGAGAAAAGGCCATGTGAGAACACAGCAGAAGGTGGCACTTCGCAAGCCAAGAAGGAAGGCCTTGGAAGAAACTAGTTTACTGGCATCTTGAACTTCCAGCCTCCAGAATTGTGACAAAATATATTTCTGTTGTCTAAGCAACCCAACCTGTAGTACTTTGTTATGACGGGCCTAGCAAACTAATACAGAAGTGGTCCATGCAATTGAGAGGTCCTTGTGCAGAAATGTCATTAACTTCTCCCTACCTCCTTCTCTTCTACCAGGCAAGCTGAATTTCACATCACTATTATGGCAACTCCATAATAGTGACCTGACTAATGGTTATCAAATTTTGCTGAATATTTGCATTTTTTAAAGTTCAGCTCAAATACCATATTCTATAAATTATTTAATCTTTTGAGATGCAATTAATTTTTCACTGCTCCATATCCTATCTCACTTTGGTCTGTATCTCCACTGATGCCCTTATTTAATTCTACCTTATATTGTCATCAGTCATTATTCATATTATACTATCATATTCATATTATTCATATTCACTAACTTTATTAATTCATAATATTAATATTTTATTTAATCATTTAAATTTCTCATGGGAAGAGACCATGTCTACTTCCATGCTTAACACAATAATTTGCATAAGAAATTATGCAAAGTCCTCAACAAATGTTTATTGAATTGACTAATATGTGTAAAAAGCCTTGAGGTCTTTAGTAAACAGAATCAAGAATATTAGTTATCTCACTAACTGCCCACCTGCCTGTTATGGTTAGGATATGTGCCTCCTTCAAATCTCATGATGAAATGTGATCACCACTGTTGCAGTTGAGGCCTGTGGGAGGAATTGGATCATAGGTGTGGATCCCTCATTAATGGCTTAGCACTATACCCTTAATGATGAGTGATCTCTCACTCAGTTAGTTCACACAGATCTGGTTGTTTAAAGGAGTCTGGGACCTTACCCTTCTCTCTCTTGCTTTCTCTCTCACCACATGATACACCTGCTCCCTCTTCGGCCTCTGCTATGATTGTAAGCTCCCTGAGGCTCTCACCAGACAACAAACAGATGCCAGTGTCATGCTCTGTCAGCCTGCAGAACTGTGAGCCAAAATAAACCTCTTTTCTTTCTAAATTATCCAGTCTCAAGTATTCCTTTATAGTGACACAAGAATGGACTAATACATGGCCTGTAGAATATGTACGTAAAATCAAAGAATTTTATTGCTGAAAAAGTTATAAAGACCATTAGTTACTAGCTACTCACTTTATGCATTTGCTAGGCATCATTCAATAATTAATAACAGATCCAGATCTAAGAAAGAGGTCAGTCACGATCCTGCCACACAACCTGGCTGGTCATACAGACTTGAACAAAAACTATACAGGGACACATCCAGCCACCTTAGAATCATCTTAGAACACCATGCTGACCACAGGATAACCTTCTGATTATGATTCCATGCCTGTTGGAGCTCTTCCTGTGTACAGAATGCACAGATCTCATTAACATCAGCATTGTAGATTATAGTTTTGTTTCTCATTGTGGTTAAACAAATTGGCACTCCAATTTTTTTTAACTTAAAGCTGAAAGAGATTTCAAACTGCTTGGAAAGAGTTCAACCACTGTGGATATTTATTTAAACAAGAAAATGAATTTCTCTCAGTCCAAATTCAAATATCACAAAGTCTACTACCCAGAGTAATTAGCAATTTGCCCAGCCAAACTTGGAATTAACTGGCTCAGGTCAGGTGAATACCAGATTTAGCATCTGTGTTTAAAACCCTAACTTCTTCACCAGAAAGCTGAAGAAGGTTCTGATGGTGATGCTCTTTGGCATATGGACTGCAACATTCTAAACCATACCCAACTGTCAATTCCACCCATGCTGGTCTCTGAATCTAAGTGGCGATGACAGCCATTAGATAGACACTGCTAAAGATGAAGTGCTGACGAGAGAGAGGATTTATATCCCATTACCGATCCCCTGAGCCACGCCATGAACCTTTAACTAGACATTTTATCATGTTGGTTACTGCTCTCTGAATTTTCTCTAATTTGTCTCTTTTTCAACATGTGGTATCCCAAACTAAAAGCAGTTGAAATATGTTCAGGAAAAACTAGTGCCAAGTAGCTTGAAATAATTTTTTCTTGTTTAGAACATAATGCTTCCATTAACACAGCCTGATATTACTTTGAAGGGATTGAAGAATCTCTTTTAAAAAAAAAATTTTACTGTTTTGTTGACTTTAATAGCTTTAAAAATATGCTAAGTCATAGAGTGGCAAACTATAACCCAAATACCAAAGTGGTAAATAATTTTGAGACAGATAACTAAGTCATCTGTGGTAGCCACTAATTCCTCTCATTAGACTCTTCCATCCTAGCCCTTCTCATAAGGCTTTCCTTCCTACTCCCCAAAAATTCAGCCAGCCAAGTATTAGCAGCCCATCTCAGCTACATGTTACCTCATCTTAACCAGATCATTAAAAGCTAAGATAAAGTCTTCATAGATATAGGCTTACATTCACCTACTCCACCCCACCTACAACCACCCCACAGTAGCTCCCAGGTTTCTACGTTTTTAAGTGATTATTGAGAACAGAAAAAATTCAAAACCTAAAGCAATGACATTATTCTACCCACTACAAGTTCATATTTTACTTGAGACTGGTTTCTAAAAGCTAGTGTAAAATACGAAAATCAAACCTGGTCAAAATTAGCATTGGAAATCTTAAGAAGCTCCCTGTGACAGGCAGAATTCTGGATGGCCCTCTATTATTGCCAGCCTAGTTATTCAATCAGACACTAATCTAAGTACTTCTGTGAAGGGACGTTGCAGATGCAGTTAAATCCCCAGCTGAGTTGGCTTTAAAATATTGAGATAAACTGGGTGGACCTGACCCAATCATGTGAGCCCTTTGAAAGCAGAACCTTTTTCTCAGGCTGGCAGTAGAAGAGAAAGTCATAAAGATCTAAGTACCAGAGAGACGCAATGAACCATTGCTCGCTTGAAGATGGAAGGGGCCATGTGCAAAGAATAGAGACTAGCCTCTAGCTGCTGAAAGCAAACCCTGGCCACAAGCCAGTAAGGAAACATAACCTTAGTCCTACAACCACAAGAAATTAAATTTTGCCAACAACCCCAATGAGCCTAAAAGGAGATTCTTCCCCAGAGTCTCCAGATAAGAGCCTAGCCTGGCCAACCCACTGATTTCTGTCTTGTAAGGCTCTACACAGAGAATCCAGTAAAGCCAGTCCAGACATCTGACTTAACTAATTAGTAGGTATTGCATAAGCTGCAAAAATTATGGTGATTTGTTACACAGGAAGAAAAAATGCCACACTGGAAATTCTCTGGATCTGTATTCTTCAACACAGTAGCATAAAGTATTTAAATAATTTTAATTAATTTAAATTCATCCATCAGACTTGACATACTTCAAGTGCTTGACAGCCCCTTGTGTCTGCTAGCTACCATACTGACAACTACAGACCGTAGAACTTTTTCATCACCATGAAAAGTTGTATTGTACAGCTTTGGAAGATCCAAAAGAACAGTTTTTCCTGCAGTTTTGGCTCATACAACTGTTTCTCTGGTTGAGCAGCTCATTGTGTTGCACTTATGGGTCAGATGGTAAGGAAAATTTGTATCTTTAATACTGTAGTCATATTCGGCCCTCGGGATGTTCACATCAGGAGAACAAAAGGGAAATAAGATTGATCAAGGAAAATCGACTTCTGCCTTCTATTTCCTGCCCACTCCCAAAGGCATAATCAATTTGCAAAATGGTGTGCAGAGTCTGATCATTTCTACTCTGTCTCTCTCAAGTCCTGTAGTTGGGTTTGTTTTAGTTAAATGTGCATATGATGTGATTCGACATACCCATTCTACCTGCTCTTTGCATAAGGCTAGCAATCCTATATCTGTGCCAGTTGGAAGATGAGAACAGGCTGGAACTAACTCTGGACTCTGACAAGCTTGGCCAGAGGACGGTCTTGCCATCTAAGACCAAATGCAGTAAAGTATGGCCCTGGCTAATGGTGCAGGGACAATTTAGGAGCCCAGACTAGGGACGAGCACCCGGGCTTTACAGTGATAGCAACTATAGATATCAACTAAAGTATAAGGGATAGGCCAAGGAATTCCTTTCCCAAAAGTTGGTAAAATTTTGATCAATGTCACGTCAGGCATTTTTGTCATTTGCACATATTTCGTTAACCTAAAAAACAAATCAGATGATAAGCCTTAAAAAAAAAAACAACAACTTTTCAACAGATATTTTTATCCAATGGGCTGTGCTTAGTAATGGCCACAAAGCTATGGCAAGACCACAGAGTCAAATGCCAAAATATCCTAATAAAAATCAAGCCTGGTGGGTGGTTCACGCCTTTCATTTCAGTACTTTGGAGGGCTGAGATGGGAGGATCATTTGAGTTCAAGGCCACCCTGGGCAACATAGAAAGACCCCATCTCTAAAAAAAAACCTTAAAAATTTGCTGGGCATGGTGTTACATCCCTGTAGTTACAGCTACTCAAGAGGCTGTGGCAGGAGGCTGGCTCAAGCCCAGAAGGTTGAGGTTGCAGTGAGTTACAATTACTCTACCACGCTCCAGCTTGGTTGACAGAGCAAGACCCTTTTTCTAAACACACACACACACACACACACACACACAGAGAGAGAGAGAGAGAGAGAGAGAGAGAGAGAGAGAGAGAGAGAGACAGGAAATTTGAATTTTGTTTGAGCCCTGATAGAAAAAGAAAACCTAGAAATTGGATAAAAGGCTCCAACCTGGATTCAACTCATTTCAAGGAGATATGGGGAGGAACGAGTCTAGGACCCTAGAGAAAATAGGAAAGCAGAAAATATGCACAAAAGACCCAAAGGGCCCAACACCTGCACCCAGTGCCAAGCAGGCCATAAACAAGGATTAATGGTTAGGAAGGCTACAACTCCAGGCTCAAATGGGCCCTGGATTTCAGTTCACTCTCATGAGGTAGTTGTAGGATAGAAGACAATTTCCAGACCATTAACTTTATAAAGAGTGGAGAGGGTTTCCTATCTACCACCAGATACAGCACCTACTTGTCCATAACCTAAGCCAGGAAGCATAGACATCACCATAGGCAACCAGGATAGAAACAAGCTAACACAGAAAAGGTACATATATGGACAGTGTTATGTTTTGAAAACTCATGTTGAAACTTAATTTTCATTGTGGTGAGACAGGTCTTTTGGGGAAGTCATTAAGTCATGAGGGCCCTCCACTGGTGAGTAGTATTAATGCCCTTATAAAAGAGGCATCAGAGACCTGCCTGGCTTTTCCATCCCTTCTGCCATGTGAGGTCATAGACTTCATCCTCTCCAAAGGACACTGCAAAAAGATGGACACTGCCATCTTGGAAGGAGAAAGTAAGCCCTTGCTAGACAGGGAATCTGCTGGTGCAGATTAACTCTGGACTTTCCAGCCTCCAGAATCATAAGTTTCCATTATTTAAAAATTACCCAGTCTCAGGTGTTTTGTTATGGCAGCACAAACAGACTAAGACAGGTAGAGACAAGAAAAGAGATGCCACCAACTGCCCTGCAGTTCTGATTTAGCTGCCTGGCATCCAAAGAGGATCCCCACCCAGAAAAATTGTTCAATGATACACTTCCCTCTCCTCAGTTAGCTCCTGTTTCTATCTTCCTGGCTACTTTCTGCTGGTATCCCTGGACTGAGCATTTATACAGTGTCTCATCTTGTTTTTAGCTTATTGTCAAATAATCCCTGCTTGGGATCTGACAACTCCTTTTAGACCAAGTTCTTTGTATGTGTGTATGCATATACACATATACATTTCATAAGTATGTATAAAATACATATAAAATACATATATATGAAATGTATATGAAACAAAAATATAACCCTAGAAATAACGGTAGAAGCTCTTGGTTTTCATATACATGTAACTTTCCTAAACCCACACCCTTAATGGCAAGATTAGTTGTAAAATCCAAGTGTCCTGTGTCCCCTGACTCCTAGTCTGTAGTCTGGTCATGCTGCTGTCCTAAATTTTTCCAACGCATTTTCAAAGGTTCTGTTCCTATTTTCACAAGTTGGTAGGGCAGTTATCTATCACCATATCAAAGAGGAGAAAATCTTCAGATAGTAAGTGATTTGTGCATATTTTGTCTTTGTGATTACTAACAATTAAGATTAGTCGAAATAAACAGTTCTCCTCCATGTCACACTCTGGACCCTCCTTGAAGTGAATCAGATCAAATACATATTTTTGTCAGACTATGTTCTAAAGAAAACTATTATCCTTTCATATCTTCGTAAATGTTTTACAAAAGAAGTGTTCAGTGGTTGGATGTGTTCTGGAAAATTTGGGTTAATAAAAAGGAAAAAGCTTTTCAATGAAGAACTTCTCAGAGCCCTTAATATATATGTAAATATAATGAATCTATAAGTAATTGGTTATGGTCAGGTGTGGTTGCTCATGCCTGTAATCCCAACACTTCAGGAGGCTGAGGTGATCAGATCATCTGAGGTCAGGAGTCTGGCCAGCATGATGAAATCCCATCTAAAACTACAAATTAGCCAGGTGTGGTGGCTGGCATGTGTAATCCCCACTACTGAGGAGGCCAAGGCAGGAGAATAGCTTGAACCCAGGAGGTGGAGGTTGCAGTAAGCTGAGATTATGCCATTGCACTCCACCTGAGCAGTAAGCATGAAATTCCATCTCAAAATTAACAAACAAAAAGAAATTGGTTATAATATGTGTGGAATATTTTTCCAGTGTAACAAGTATACTCTTGAAGACATTAGTGTTCCACAAAACATAGTTTTGGAAATATCAATTTATAGCATGTACTTCTAATGTATAAGAATGTGTCCTAAAAAGGTCTGAAATTAGTGCTTCCAATCACATTCATTTCAGAAATTCATTTTGTCACTTAGTTTACCGGATACCTTTTTGTTATAAATATTTGGGGTTTTTTCCTCCTTCCTGTGCCCAATCCCAGCTCTTTCTATATACCCAGTAACAACTGTTTTCATCTTATCACAAATGCCTCTTCTGCATTTCCTTTGCATGGTGCTTCTTTTCCTTCTCCTTTGTCTTAGCTTATCACGTGTTCTTCCAATTGGCCTTGTTTATCCTCCTCTTAACTCTTAGTTTACTTGAGATGCACATCACATAACCACTACGTGCATAAGCCAGGCTTCTATTCTAGTGAAGTTCCTCCTATTATCCCAACCATATATGTTTTATAATGTTTAAATTTTATCATATCAAGAATAAAGATTAATTTTATAAAAGTGTTATATCTGTGAACATTAATAGTCACAATGTTGTGGCTTGTATAGACATGAAAAAACTTATCCCTCCTGACCACTGCCTTATCTTCTTCAACTTTTCTTTTGTTTATCTATCTATTCATTTTTTATTCAACGGATACTTATAAGATGCTTATATATGCTATTGAGGACCCATTTTGTCAGGCAGTAGGAATACCTAGATTAACATGACAAACTGGTATTCTTGAGGAGCATATAGTCTAGTCATAGAGGCTAGATAAATTTAAGCACATGATTGCATATATCTTCATGAGTACTATAAAAATTATGGAAAGAATCTCACAGCAGAACCTAAGAACATTATGAAGTTGGGGGATCTTCACAGGAAATGAAAGTGAAAGTACAAGAGAGGCATAGAATGATCTTTGAATGTGATAATGTGATACAGCTCATGAGTTCAATAAGCAGAGGGCATTATTTTAATGACTATCCCTGAAAATTTATTTGGGCAAAGAAAATTAAGGTTAAATTTTGATACTCCTGCCTTGGAGAGACCATATCCCAGCTCAGTTTCTTTCAATCCTTCAGGTGACTTGTTTTAGAGCAGCAGTGAAGGCAGTAGTCACATACAGTGTGACAACATCTTATTTTGTGCTATTCAACTAGGTACACAGGAAGTTTGAAAAAACGTAATTCTTAACATCAAGATATTTTGTTCTCTTGTCCCTCTTTTTGTCCTGGGTCTTCAAGCAAACTTGCGAGTTTAATGAATTCCCACAGAAGACATCCTTGAGTTTGCCTCAATGGAAAGAAACTTTTCCGCAGTCTGAAAACAACTAGTGTATATACAGATGTGTAGCTATCTGTCACATGGAGAAAGGAAAGAAGCAGAATCCAGGCAGAGATACAAGAAAGTGATGGCTTTGATATGTTTGGGAAATACTGAGTTGAGTCAGGAAGCCTCAGTAGCATGGAGGAAGATGAAGCCAGATGATAGGTTAAGAGTTAGAGGATGAAGGAGATTATAAACCAATTTGAGTATTGACATTTCCTCCCTGTAGATAATAGAGAAGCCAGAAAAGATTAAAACCAGAGGCTCATATGGTCAAATTTGCATTTTAAGAAGTAAATCTTGTGGTATTTTAGAAGATGGACTTGACTCAGAACAGCCAGGTGGCAGGAAAACAGGATAAGAAGCTGTTACAACGGTCTTGTGGGGTTAGAGTTGAGGAGAGATGAAAGTCTAAACTAAGGTAATTAGAAAGGAAGACAAACAAAAAAGTCCAGTTCATGGAACTATTTCTGAGGCAAAATAAGTGGCATATAGGAGCCATTGTTTCATCTTGCAAGCATTAGTTATTACATATTCAGAAATTCTGTGAGCTGGTTGTTAGACCATTGATCACTGGGAATTAGCGATGAAATCAGGCAAAGATATTAGCAGATGCTGTAAATAAGGGCTTTTTAGTTTTTAAGAGAGCCAGTTCACCAGAAATGCCACAGATGGAATTGACAGGATTTGGTGACTAGATACAGGAAGCAGGGAGATGTCAGATTCGGTGGGGCCTGAAGCTTTTACAATTTGGGGGATCCACCTTAAGATAAAGAATATAGAATTTAAAATTCAAAAATAGGCATAAATAATGGACACTACGAGTATTCCTGGAAGCCAGAAATATAGACATAAGAGCCTGCAAACCACAAAAAAAAATTCCACTAAACCCAAACTAAATGTGTCCCCAACTCAGCTTCCCCTTAGCCAGACACTAAAAGTGCCCACAACCACTTCAACACCACATCACATGATGGGAAGTATGTCAGAGGAGAAGTCAGTGTGGAAAGAAACAGCAGGCTTAACCCACTGTGGTTAAAATGTCTTACTTTTGCACATTTTACAAAAACATAACCATGTGAACCCCTCGCTAGGGCAACTCTCAGAACCTGGGAAGGGCCCATGCAAGTGCAAGGATCTGAAGCTTGAGCTTTATCAACTTCATGGTGAATTTGCCTCTGAGAGTGAGACAGGCATCCAGAGTTACACCAAGGTTCAGGAGACTCTCGGGAGATGGCTCATTGATTTACTTGTTGATACCCCTATCTAGTTCCAAAACAGATTCAAAGTGGCTGGACGCATACTGATAGTATTATCTGAAGAACAGGCAATGGCCAAGTGTCACTAGAAGATTAGAGAGCTCTCTCCCTGATTCATGGAGGAAACCAGCACTGTTCATATATCTCTGTTAACTGTTGTCAAGAACCAACCTTCACTGATAACCTTGTCAGCCTCAACATCCCAGAGCCATTTTCAAAAGGACGCTGGCTTCTTTCTTTACTGAGTCCTCATGGAAGCCTCCTGGTCTTCAGGCTGTGATGCTTCTGCAGGTTGTCACTGTGAAGAAAGGTGAAATGTGTTTGGCACAAGCCAAAATAATCCATTCCAGACACATGTGTAATGCAGGGGAAACAGGTGCAAACAATTGAACCAGCTGTCAGCAAGCTACAGGGATTGCTTTTGATATCTTAATCGTTAGTTGATCCATGAGCCCCGTTGGCAGCATCACTGTCATAGCTGACTGCACATCTGTAAACCCTTTCGAGTCTTTTCTGATGTCCGTGTGAGTCCATGAAAAGCCTGACATTATGAGAGACTTAAATTGAGCATGATTGGTGCTGTTTCCGTTTTCTCGCCACAGAACCAGAGTTGACAAATGCCAATAATTGCTAAATTTTTACTACTGGTCGTCATGTGCCACACAAGGCAAGAGCAGAGAGAGATCTCTCTGTCCCTGTGAGCATCCTGTTACTGCTGGTTTGAGGAACTGCACATAATGTCTCTCTGTCAGATAAAGAAGCTATTTGCCCAGTAGCCAGTTGAGGGAGTTTATGTGTTTATCTTGGCCTCTTCATCTCTTCAGCAATGATAATACCCCATAATTGCTGGGAAAAGACTTTAAGTGGATGGATGTTTACATTGATAAAATATCTTTATTCTCTTTTCTGTCTAAGGAAAAATGTCACCATCATAATTATCAAAGTAGGTAATTATCCCCCCCACCCCCTACCCAAAGGGGACTGCGAATCAATGGCATTATCTGTAGAGACCCATTATCTAAGATATTTGGGTTAACATCCTCTGGAGCTCAACAAACTATAGTATATATGCAAAGTGGCAAATGAAAATTTCGAATGGCCCTTCTAAATTTTTACCATATCAGCTCTGTCAAAAAGACTACGTTCTGTGGAATTGTTGGCATAATGACAAGTTATTGGAATGAGGAAGGGAGAGAAGAGCAAATTGTGTTCTGGTGCTGAGTTCATAGCATGAAGGAGGAAGAATATGGATATCCCTCAGAGGTATACAGAGGATAGAGGAGGTAGATTCCCCAACTCTGCTCTTGTTTCCACGACATCTTTACCCATTGCGTCTGAACCCACAGTTTCTCTATATCCACTACCTGCTTCCTCTTCCCCTTTCCTTTCCCCCACATCTCCCCAAGATCAGTCATTACAAAGTCACTTCATTTTCCAGATATCATCATGTATATTTAATAAACAGCATCCACAGTGCAATCTTACTTCAATTCTGCTAGTCCTAAGCTGTATTAAAGTTCCCAATTTCTGGGGATTTGAAGAAAGGGTATTTGGTGTAAATAAAACAATTTTTGGGGATTTTGCTTTATTTTGAAAGTAGGTATCGCTGCCACCTAAAATGTGAAATTAGCAAAAGCAGAGACTTGGCACATCTCTTCTGAAAGCCTGCCAGCCACTACTTTGTACTTATATTAAGATATAAGATATAAATATTGTCTGGAATAAAATTACACGTCCCATCACATTTTTGACAGCAATTTTTGGTTCTTCCTTTTCAAAAATTTGTGTAAAGAATTCAACTGAAAGAACTTGTGGGAGAACTAAAATAACAAAATAAAACTAAATTTTTTGTAAGTAAAAGAAATTAGCTTGATATTGACTTATTTTTGCAAAAATTGAAAAAAGGACACTAGATATTAAGAAAGAAAGCCATCTCACAATCCTGACAGTTTAAAGTCAATTCCCTTTAACACTGAGTTTATTTTAGTTTGTTAGCCAAAGAGCAAACACACAGAGTGCGAATACATACAACGAAACCAAAGGTAGGGAGTAGATGGAGCTCTCAGTCTCCCTTCGTCACGGAGGGCCCCTGAAGGTCAGACATTGCAGGAGCTTCCACAGAAAGGGCATTCTCTAGGCCAGAGGGCCCCAGTATGGCAGCCTCCTTGCCTTTAACTTGGGTCATTGGCAAGAAGCCATCTCAGCACTCAAGGAATTGTTCTTTTTGAGCTCCTATTACATTCTTCCATTTTCATATGCATCATTAGGCCTACAGATTTCTGGATTTCTGGCTACAGCCAACCACAATTAGGGCTTGCATTTATTAAGTATGAAACTTTTCATTTGCTGGTTGAGTGTATGGAATGAGAGGAACTGATGTGGAATGAAATGCTGGTGTGTGGTTCACAGCAACCCACAATCTGGTTGCCTGCAAGAGAACCCTGCAAGGTGATGTGGCTCAATGGTTTGTCTCATACCATCGTTTCCTGGGTTTGTCTATTCATCAGTGTTATTGAAACAATGCTTCTTGCTTAATATTCATTTTTGTAAATATGTTTTAGTTAAAAAAAGAAAAGAGAATTACTAGTCATAGAAACCTAAGTGGCTTTTTATTTTTAACAACAAAATTAATACATACAAAATATAAATAGGTTGCTTTTTCAACAGCTAACAAAAAGAAAGGGAAAAAATAAAAATATATATATAAAGAGGGGCTGGGATCGGTTTTTATAGGCATGCAGTATAGAAAAGGATATGGCCATGTATGGTCTTTTAAGCTCTGCTTAAAATCAGATGGTTTATTATCGAAGCACTTCTTATGATGTATATAATGCGGGACATGTAGACAAGTGTATCCCACAAAAAGGGCTTTGAAAATTCAACTAGTGGTTTTTTTCAGGTTATTTTTCATGATTGAACAAACATTTTTTCAATTATTATTTCTTTTAAAAATGTATTAAACAAAATTGTAATGACAGTTAAAATAGAAACACAGTTTATTGTAAATATGCTTTGTAAGGAAGTGTTTTATATTTTCATTCTTCAGTAAATCTCATACTTCACAATATTAGCTAAACTTTGTTTATTTTTAATGTAATGTCCAATTTTCAAAATCAGATTCCACTCTTACATGCTGTGAAGGACATAATTTCATTGATTTAAAAACATGTATTCCTAATAATTATAAATCTCCAAGACCTCTCAAATAAAACAATATCTATATACAATTTTAACAACTCTAATAGACCTATGAAAAATTTTTAGGAACGTATATTCCTAAAAATATAGGATAGATGAAGCTGCATTATTATTAAGATAGCATATTTTCCTAAAGTTTACTAAGGCTAAGATAATCTTATATTGATTCTCTTTAAAACAGCTACAGCAGCCATAAAGTATAAGCATTGTCTCATAAGCATGCACTGCTACTGAGACCAGGAAAGATTTTATAAATAACTATGTCAAAACCATCCAAAAAAGGAAATGATCCCCATGATATAGACAATGAGCAGAGTTTATAAATCTCCAAGACTTTTCAAATAAAACTTAATATCTGTGTACAATTTTAACAACTCTGACAGCCCTATGCAAAAAACTATGAAGGAAGAAAAGTTGATTTGAAATGATCTCAATACTTCCCATTTTTTATGTTCTTCTTGATCTGGTGCCCTTTCCTGCATGCCTGGTGCTGCTTTAGTTGCTATGTATCCTGTGGCCACACTGCATACAGATTATTCCTGACCCTCATGGAGCAGGCAGGCAACCCAGGAAGATAGCCAGTCACCAAAGAATCACAAAAGTAAATGTATACTCTGGGATCATTGTGATAGGGCATGGAAATAAAAAAAAGAGAAGACTTCTAGAGAAATTGAAGGGAAAGATGAGAAGTTAAATAGGGCATATGCAAGTCACCCTTCCCAGTTGTTAAAGCACTATCGTGGAGTACCCTAGAGCAATACCCCACTGGATATCTCACCCACACCTGATATTCAATATTATCTATTCTTTGTTTCTTCTCTAATTTCACCTAATCAAACTATTCATTGTTAAAATATTTTTACCCTTAGCAGGCAAAAAGAACTGTCACTAGGAGAGCAAACCAAAAACACTCACCCTAATATAGATAGTAGGGAGATAAACTATCATTTACTGAGCATCTATGGGATTCTGGGAACTCTGATGCATGTTTTTACACATCAGCTCACTTCATCTTCCCCCTGAAGAAAGTATTCTATGATATATATTATTTCCTTTTCACCAGATAAAGAAACTGAGACTCAGAGAACTTAATTAACTTTCCCAAAGACAGACAATACACTGCAGAGAAACAGCTGACTCTAGCCCCAGTCCTTGTCACTGTACAAATCATGCTACCACTGTAAAGATCCCATCATCTGTTTGGATGCTAGCTCTTCAAAAACCTCTAGATTTTTTTGTTTTTGTTTTGTTTTAGTTTTTGTTTTCTGATACAGAGTCTTCCTCTGTCACCCAGGCTGGAATGCAATGGCACAATCTCAGCTCACTGCAATCTCTGCCTCCTGGGAAACCTCTAGTTTATTATTGCCAAATGACCACATCTGAGACTAATATTGTTACCTTTACAGGAGCTCTGGAAGACCTATTGCCTCAGCCTTAAGGCCAACTGAGTTCACGCCCCAGGTGCACTATCTTATACACCAGTCCGCAAACTAGATTTTATCTAGGCCTTAATTCCTGACTTGGTTCCTGAAATCCAGTTCCTTTGAATCTGAGGGCTTTCTTTCCTCCACATCAATCCAAAAACAGGAGCTCTCCTCCTGAAATAAATTCTCTCACCCATGTTCCCATCCTCTCCAGATCTCCCTGATAGAATCTACCTTCTACCTGCATTCATCTTTGTTGGGTTCCTTCTACGTTGGTCTCCCCTGATTTCTGGATATGTTTTGTCTTCTGTCTTCCAACCCTGATCATTCTTTGTTTAACCAACGTAGCTGCTTGGTGAGGACAAACCATGACTAAATCCACAAGAAAAAATACCCAAAGATAAAATGTGAAGGAATTTAGCAGCCATGTAAAACTTTCGAAGCAGAACTTTCTCACTGTCCCTCCAAGCTTTCCACACCAATTTCTGCTGATCCTACCCCCGTTTAAGGCAAGATCACATAACTCTGTATACTATCCTTATATTATTACAATTAAAAACCAACATATAAGAGTACTCACGATCTATCTGGCTTTGTTCTAAGTGTGTTGCATGAATTATCTTTTATAATCCTCATAATAACCCTTCAGGTAGATACCAATATTATTCCCACAGGAAGAAGAGAATGATGAAAGAAGTTTGCAGAGATATGTAACTTGCTCAATGTGACACCATTTAATAATCTATAAAAGTGGTATTTGAATTCGGTAACCTGGCTTAAAACTCACATGCTTAACCTCTTCTGCACTTTTAAAGATTATGACAATTGATGTTTTTAAGATGCCAACATTTGGAGAAAGCTGAATAGATTCAGCCATACCATTCATTCATTGTTTGAATAAATATTTATAAAGCCAGGAACTATAAATGTTCTTCCACTTATGATGGGGTTACATCCTGATAAACCCATCATTAAGCCAAAAATATCAAAAGTCAAAAATGCATGCATTTAATACCCAATAAACCCATCATAAAGTCAAAAAATCAGAAATTGAGCCATTATGAGTGGGAAACCATTGGTATGCTCTTTTAGGAGCAGGGCATAGATGTGAACAAAATAGATAAGGGACCTGACTCCTGTAGCTTATATTCCACCAGAGTGAGATAGATAATAAGCAAATAACAAATAAGGTAATTTCAAATAATTAAAAGTGGTATAAGGAAAATGTGATAAAAAGAGGAAAACCATTTTTTGTAGGATAACCACGGAAAGTCTTTCAGAAAAGGTGTTATTTGAACTAAATGGTGAAACTGAACCAGCCAAGGATCTGGGCAGACATTCTAATTAAAGGAAAGAGGAAGAAAAAGCCCTGAAGCAGGAACAGGTTGGGTTGAGGAACAGATGGACCTTGCGTAAAGGGAAAAATAATAGAAAATAATGCCAGAGAGGAGAGCCCTAGTCAGTTCAGACAAAACCTTGCTAGTGAGCAAGATTTCTAGACACTAAAGCAACATACAGAAATAAACAACTTGTCAAATATATTAACATTAAACAATTAGAAAATAAAAATATTTTAATAATACTTTAATAAATATTTTAATAATATTATTTTAATATTATTAAAATTTTAATTTTAATATTTTAATAATATTATTATTTTAATATTAACATTATATATTAATATTATATATTAATATTTAATATATATAATATTTAATATTATATATTATTTAATATTATTAAAATGATATTATTTTAATATTATTAAAATGATATTATTTTAATATTATTAAAATGATATTATTTTAATATTATTAAAATGATATTATTTTAATATTATTAAAATGATATTATTTTAATATTATTAAAATAATATTTAGAAATAATTTTAATAATATTTTGTTTTAGCATCAAAAACAAAGTACCTAGAGATTAATCTCATGAAAGATATATACATTAAAAAAAAGCTTTTTCACAGAAAGATACAAAGTATGGCTTTGGGAAATTAAGGAAGAATTCAATACTTGAATCAATGGAATAAATGATATAACCTTTTCATAGATTAGAAGATGCAATATTATTAAAAATTCTTCAAATTTATCTATAGATTAAATAAAAAGTCAATTCAAAATCCAACAAGATAGCTTATGAAAATTATTAAACTGATCCTAAAATTTTTATAGCAGTGCCAAGGGTCAAGAATAGGAAGGAAAACAAAGTTGAAGGACTTATACTATAAGATATCAAGAGTTATTATAAAGCTACAGTAATTAAAGTGGGTAGTTTTTAAAAAGTCTATAGCACCCAATATTCTCAGGTGATCTCCCATTCAAGTAGTTAAAAAATAGATCAGTGGAACAAAATAGAGAAGAAACAGATCCATATATACATGACCACTTAATTTGTCAAAGATGGCACTGTAGTGCAATGGAGAATGTGCAGGGGCCAAGGGAAAACTTATGCTTGCCCTCTAAAGGTTTGCTGACAATCAACTGACAAAGATAAATTAATAGGAGAAAAGGCACACAAACTTAATTTTAACATGCATAGCATGGGAAAATTGCAGGAGGATAATTATGAAATAACCCAATGGGATACAGAAACATATAATCTTCATTGGGGAGGGGGAAACAGGGAATGTAGACAATTCTTTTGAGGAACAGTAAGGGATTTTCCTGGGAAATGAATGAGTCCAAAGAGCAATGGCCTGAGATCAAGTTTCTCTGGGCTGTGGCAGGCGTGGCATCACAGGTTATGGGATAGTAAAGGGGAAAAAGCATGTCAAGCAAAGGCTTTCATTCATCTTTTATACACATGAAAATAGCTCAGGTAATCTCAGAGCTGCACTCGGAAAGAATAGATGGTAGCCTGTGGTTGACTTAATCATTCCTAGATCTGGACAAGGGGTGGAGTGACTCAGAAAAAGCCTGGCTGTTTATTGCACTAATGTAGATTTTTCTCTACAGATTCAAGTCTCCTCCACAAAAGGCAACCTTTCAGGACGATTTCTGTCTGCAAGTCCTCTGAATAGCCATTTCAAAATATGTCAAAGAAGTATATTTTGGAGTGTAATATTTTAGTTTCCTTTAAATGTACAGTGAATGATACTGATTCAATTAAATATTCCTATGAAAACAAAGCTTTATCTATACTTCATCCTATGGACAAAATCAGTTCTAGGTGGAATATAGATTAATATGAAAGGCAATAAAAATTAATCAAGAATGTGATTGAAACTACCTTTGCAAAACTTTTAGCAGTAAGAAAAATCAGACATAGAAAAATTATGACAATGAAAAAAATCTGACCTAACTGACCCCATCTTGCTTTTAACCTCCAAGCTGCCCTGTTAATTCCTGGACATAGACTGAGCTAACTATAGTAGGAATTTAGTTTATAGTTTAACTTTGAAACTAAAATGATAACAGCCCCCTTCCCTAAACAATCCCTCTTCTTGCCTGGGGACCAGACTACCTTTGTAAAACTAACAAACTAACCAGCAGGTTAGAAATTATGGCCCTGGAGTCTTGCAGCCAGAGGCCCACAAGAGTCCCAATCTCTCCAATTGCCCCTATGGATAGCATCACTATTGTAAAACCTAAGATTAGTGTTCAAGATATTTTTCCAGACCCTGTATTCTAATGGACCTGTTGGTCCCACCCAGGCTGGTAAACTAGCTCGACTTGTTCTGCAGGCCCACCAAGAAACTGAAGACAACAAGAACCCACTTCAACCCCCAACCCGACCTAATCAATCACATTCCCCATTCCCTAGCCCCCTGCCCACCAAACTATCCTGAAAAACCCAACCTTTGAGCCTTCAGGGAGAGTGTTTTGAGTGATAACTCCAGTTATCCTGTGTGGCTAGGCAAATGTCAATTAAACTCTTTGCTTACTGCAATATCATGGCCCTAGTGGATTGATTTTGCCTGTGGAGCAGGTAGGAAGAATCCATTTGGTGATTATGTAGTTTTGGAAAATCTGACTTCATGGCTTTAAGGTAGAAAAATATCTTTTAAACTGTTTACAAAAGCAGTAGCCATAAAGGAAAAGATTTATAAATTGGGCTTAATTAAAATTAAGAACTTCTTTTCATTAAAAGATACCACTAAGGGAGTAAAAAGGCAAGCCAATGACTGGTAGGAAATCACATACATATATCCAACAAAAGACATGTGCAGAATGTATACAGAAGTTCTACAAATTATTAAGAGAAAAGCAGATGGTACAATAGAAAAAAAAATGGGCAAAAGATTTGTACAATGCACTTCATAAAACAGGATATCCAAATGGCCAATAAACCTCATAAACCTAAAAGTTAAAGTCACAATAAGATACTACTACTTACCTTCCAGACCTAAAACTAAAAGGACTGGCAATGCTAAATATTGACAAGTACACAAAACACTGAAATTCACATGCATTACTGGTGGAAGTAATATATGTAAATTGGTTCAACCACTTTGGAAAACTGTGTCTACTAAAATTAAACACATGTATCTGCTATGATGCAGAAATTCTACTTCTATGTATATACTTAATAAAAATGTTTGGCTAGGCACAGTGGCTCATCTCTATAATCCCAACACTTTGGGAGGCTGAGGCAGAAGGATCACTTGAGCCCAGAAAACAAAGGCTATGATGAGCTATGATCATGCCATTGTACTCGAGTCTCAGGAACAGAGTGAGACCCTATCTTTTTTAAAAAATAAGTGTAAATATAATCACCAAAATATATTTTTAAATGTTCATATTATAATAGCCCAAACTGGAAACAGCCCATATGTCTATCAACAGTATAATAAATTATGGTATATTGACACAAGGAATACTATCAGCTATAAAAAATGAATAAACTACTGTTACACACCACATAGATAAACCCCAAGCATAACATTGAATATAAGAGGCCAGATACAAAGGAATACATGAATAAAAAATATACCATGAGATCCCATTTTATATAACTTTCCAAAATAGGGAAAATAAGGTACTAGACGTCAAGTTACCTACCATCGGGAAAGAAGGATGCTAGTGACTGGGGAAGGAGAGGCCAACATAGGACTCCTGGAGGGCGAGTAATATTCTGTTTCTTAATCTGCATCCTAAGCTCACTTTGTTACAACTCATCCTGCTGTATGTTTATGATTAGCATACTTTTTATATGTTGAACTCAATAAAAATTGATTTAGAATATAGGCTAAAACTATGATGCTTTCCTATTTCTAGTTAATTTTTCAATTACGGAAAACTGTTCTCCTACTAAGTTTTTCTTTTTGATAAATTCTATGCCATGTTACCTCTTCTAGAAACACATAGAGGAAGTATTATTATACAAATCTTATATGTTTATTGTTATATACCAGAAGTATAATACTTCACCGGTACTCTAGTATTTCTAATATTCTCAATTGCAGTTTCCACTATTTAGTAATTCTTTGTATTTTATTCAAATCAACTTTAATATATCTACTTTTTGTTTGCCCTTCTAAGTCTCTGAGCATAGATTTTCAACATTTAAAAAGCTATTGCATTTCTTGAAGACTAGTGGCTCTCAATTGATAATGTTCACAAAATTCAACTGGTAAACATTTAAAATAAATGTTTCTTATGCTCAGCAGAAATTCTGACCACAGGATTTAGGTTAGAAACTAGGAATTTTCATTTTTCACACATACTTCAGCTGATTGTGATGCAACAGGTCTTCCTTCAATCTTTGGAAAACAGCCATGAACCATCCATTTTGATGATTTTTAATTTCCTGAATTCTTAGTTTTCTTCATGTGCTAGAAAACTTTCCATTAGTCTGCATTATTTGGGGGAAGTTAGTCAAGAGAAAGTTGGTATTCTTTGTTATTTGAATTTAATTACTTGATCTTTGCTGTTTAATTACTTGGTTATTTCAGAAAATGTAGATGACTTTTTTAAGGTATTAAAAATAAATAATTCTTGAAATTCCCCTGGCTTCTGCAACACTACCTCTTAATTCTTCCTGGTTTCTCTTTTTGCACTTCTCTCTTAAACTCATTTTATCTTCCCATCCTATACATTTTTTCCTAGGTGACAGGAGTCTGCAGTTTCAACTATTGTCAATATAATGACAACCCCTAATTTTTACAGTCTGAGCTCCAGACAATAACACTCAATTGCCTGTTGAAAATATTCATTTAACTATGCCTTGAAAATCCAGATTCAATGTCAAAAACTTAATTCCTCAATTTTTACCCAAAATCTATTCTTCCTCCAGCATTTCCTATCTCCATGAATTGCTATACCCAGTTAACCATGGCAGATACTTGATTGTGTCCTTTCTCATCATTCACCTCCAGAAGACTCAAATCCTATCTATTAAATGCCCCTATTGTGTTTAGATTCTGCCCCTCTTCTTCACTCTCAGCAGAGCCCCCTTGTTCTAGTCTTCATGTAATGCATCTATAGTTTTTCTCCCTTCCTTCTGGTCTTGCCCCATTTGTATTCTTATTTCACACTACTTCTAGTGATGTTATGAAATTATGAATCTGATCATGTCACAAAATGTTTTCAAGCCGTCTTCTGTATAAAATTTCTAGTTACACCAAACACCATCCTTATTATTTGACTCAGCCTACATCACCAGCCTCACCTCCCATCATTCTCCCTCACCCTAAACTCCTGCAGAGCCATTCTGAACCATATACAATTTTCTCTCTGCCTTCTGTAGCATATATACTTTTGCCACATACTGCTTACTTGGCCCTCAACACCTTCCTTCTCCACCCAAGTAGCTAATTCATATCCATCTTTCAGGTGTTGACTTAGGTATTAACTCCTACAGGCTTCCTGCCCCTGGTTTAGATGTGTCCTCTGTGTGCCCATATTCTCTTACGTGTATGTTCGCCTCTCTCATAGCCTTTACTGCACTGTGTGGTCATTGTCGTCCTATTTTTCTGTCTTCCCAACTAGAATTTTCTAACTTTACTCAGGTTTATATCTAAAAGGAGCCTTCTCTGACTATCCTTTCAAACACAGCACTCAACACCCTACCTTATCACTCTCTATCCCATTATCCTGTTTTATTTTTTCTCATGACATTCATAATCACCTGCCAATGTAGTCTCCAATCACTTGTCCACCTGTTTAGTTTCATACCTCTTATTTTGGTGTATATTTCATGAGAACAATGTCTTATTCCACCACTCTATTTTCAGAACCTAGAAGAGACCTTACATATAAGTGCTAGCTAAATATGTGAGAAGTAAAAGAATGTGTTCTTTGTATGTAAAGTTTTCAACTTTTACATTATTTTATCCACAGCACTTACAACTAGTATTATTGACACTAAGTAAATATTTAATAAGCAATAAATTAACAATGGATGGCCCTAATAACTGAACCATCAAAAATACATAATACATTTGTAATATCTTATATATATGAGGTTTGTTAGGAGGGTATATTTGTAAGTTATATGAATAGACAAGATGTTGAAAATGATTGAATACCAAGAAAATCAAACTTGTATTAGGATATAAGTAATAAGGATATAGGATATAAGTAATAATGGTAAGCACCTGTTTTTGAAGATCAAGTAATTTGGGCTTTATTGAAGGTAGGATTCTAAAGATGTCACCCAAGATTCCCATCTCCTGGTTATTCCATCAACAGTAGCCTAGGCACTGCTATGAAGAGACTCTGCAGATGTCATAAGGGTTACTAATCAGCTAACCTTAACATAGGGAGCGAAGCTTGGATTATACAGGTGGGCCCAATGTAATCACATGATTGCTAAAAGCAAAAGAAGCAGAGTCAGAAAAGAAGTAACAGAAGAGAAGGTCAGTAAGTACACCCTACGTGCTAGACTTGAAGATGGGTGAAGGGGATTGTAAGCTAAAGTATATGTAGCCTCTAGAAGCTGAGAACAGCCTTCAGCTGACAGTCAACAAGGAAATGAGGAAGTCAGTCCTACAAGCACACGAAACTGAATTCCTTTAACTTGGATGAGCCTGAAGACCAATTCTTCTCCAGAACTTCCACATAAGACACTTTGATTTTAGCCTCGTGAGACTTTAAGCAGAGAAGCCATCTAAGCCACTGGAACTTCTGACTAGTAGAACTGTGAGATAATAAACTTAAGTTGCTTTCAGCTGCAAAGTTTGTAGTAATTTATCATGGCAGCAATAGAAAAGTAATAGAGGATTGTTTCTGAGTTCTACCCCCAGCTTGCAGACAGTCTTTGAACAAATTGTTTTACATTTCGGTGCTGTCGTTTGGTAATAGGGCTTGAAAACTAAGTAAAAATAACATTTGACAGAACTTAATTTTTTTATGAATTAAATAATCTTAAAAATCTAATTGAATCCCCTTATTTTACATACTAGGAAACTGGATTCCATATCCCCAATTAGTAGAAAAGCTGAGATTTGAGGCCAGATTTCATGGCTGCCAATCTAGTGCTCATTCCACAACAACATGTAACTGCAGTGCTCACAGATGATTTGCAGCCATACTAGAGAGGCCGCTGGGGTAACAGGAAGAAGGCCTAGAACTGGCAGTAGAGAAACTGGAAATGTGCCTTTCACTCCCTGACTTAGTAGCTGGGGGAGCCCTTAAGAAGGTCATTCATTGCCTCATAACCTCAGTCATCTTGTCTGTACAAGGGTAACAATGAGAACCTGCCTGCTTTCTGTATTACAGGGTTAGGTTAATAAGCGTTTGTTAAGCACCTACTATGTATCAAAAATTTCACTAAGTGCTGTGATATGAAGATAAATCCCCCAGTCACAGTGCCTCATGCCTGTAATCCCAGCACTTTGGGAGGCCAAGGTAGGCAGATCACTTGAGGTCAGGAGTTTGTGACCAGTCTGGCCAACATGGTAAAAACGCTGTCTCTACAAAAAGTACAAAAATTAGCTGGGCATGGTGACACACACCTGTAGTCCCAGCTACTTGGAAGGCTGAGACATGAGAACTGCTTGAATCTGGGAGGCAGAGGTTGCAATGATCTGAGATCATGCCACTGTACTCCAGCCTAGGCAAGAAAGTGAGACTCTGTCTCAAAAAGAAAAAGAGAGAGAGAGAGAGGGAGGGAGGGAGA
>NW_016107324.1:2765979-2811583 GCF_001604975.1 Cebus imitator
GAGGGAGAGAGAGGGAGAGAGAGGGAGAGAGAGGGAGAGAGAGGGAGAGAGAGGGAGAGAGCGCGAGAGAAATCGAACTGGGTTTTTGGTTTTTTTTTTTGGTTGAGACAGGGTTTCAC
This sequence comes from Cebus imitator, assembly GCF_001604975.1. NCBI lineage: Eukaryota > Metazoa > Chordata > Mammalia > Primates > Cebidae > Cebus > Cebus imitator. The sequence continues at coordinate 2,766,099 of NW_016107324.1, forward strand.
TCTGTCTCCCAGGCTGGAATGCAGTGGCAAGATATTGGCTCACTACAACCTCTGCCTCCCAGGCAAACTGGGTTTCTGATCTCAAATAATTTACTTATGAACATATTACTTCAATATCAAGTAGTACATGTTATACAAAAGGTAAACAAATGGCCTATGGGAACACAGAGGGGAACCATCTAACCCACACGTCTAACCCAAACATGAAGAAAAAGACACTAGAGAATATTGCTGCATTTTGAAGGACAAGTAGATATTTGCCACCAGAAAAGGGCTTTTCAGACAGGAAGATCAGTATGAGACCAAACATACAAACAAGAAATAGCATGTTTGAACTATAAATAGCCCATTTGCCAAGAACCAAGAGCATGAGGAGACAATTCTTAGGAAAAGGCCAGACAATGAAAACCATTGTATCACTTGCTAGGCAGTGGAAGCCACTGGAAAGTTTAAAGTAAGGTAAGAAATGTGGCAGCGTAGAAGACTGATTAGTGAGAATCTGGACTAAAAACATAGGTAAAGGACTACATGGTAATATAGTCCAGGTGCAAGGTAATAAAAACCTAAAATGGGGAAATGGTGGCAGGAATTTGGAAGTAAACAATATTCAATATATCTTTACAACAGAAATTAAACCCTGCCTGCACAACATACAGACCTCTTGAATCAGAATCTCCAAGGTCAAGGCCAGAAACTTTTCTAAAAATTCCTCATATGACTCTTAGGTTTATAAGCTGTCCTAGAGCAGGGGATGGCAGACTATGGCCCAGGGACTAAATCTGACCTAATGCCTGTTTTTTATACAGCCCATGAGCTAAGAATGGTTATTACATTTTTAAAGGTTTAAAATAATCAAAAGAAGATTTTATGACACATGAAAGTTAAATGAAATTTAAATTTCAGTGTCCATAAAGTTTAATTAGAACGCAGCCACACTCATTTGTTTACATAGTGTCTATGGCTGCTTTCCCACTACAGTGGAGTAATCGAATAGCAGCAGCAAAGACCATATGGCTCCAAAAGCCTAAAATATTTACTACTGGGTTCCTTACAGGAAAAGTTGCCAACTCCTGATCTAGAGCAACCATTCTCATTCTTGGCTTCATACTGGAATCAACTGTATGTTTCAAGTCAGGTCTCTGGGAGTGAAACCCAGGCATCAGCATTTTTTTTAACTCCCCATTGAGCAAACTTGTGTAGTCAATGTTGAGAAACACTAATTTAGAAGGTTATATTCACAGAACTTCATGATCATTTAGATGTGATTCTGAAAGAAAGATTATATGAATTTAAAAATATACTTTTGAGGCTTATAGTTATAAAATATAAAATTTCCTTTCGGTATACTCAGTACCTAGCATTGTATCTGATACATTAATGATAGTCAGTAAAAGTTTACTGTACTGTGAATGCATGAATTAATTACTCCTCATTGAAAGTCTCTCTCCAAGGCACTTGGGATATAGTTTATGTTTATTTCAATGCCACAGGAAACATTTTTTAAGGAACCTTATCCATTTATACAAAAAATATATATTTAACTTGAACAAGACTCCAGAGAGTAACTTAATAATGTTTCAAAGAATTAAGAATAAATTATGCATAAGATTACAAGACAATTGTTATGAAAAAACAATTTTTTGTATATACTCAATTTTCTGAAACAAAATCATTTCCTTTTAACTCTGGGACAAATTATTTTTATAACTTTCTATTTTGAGGATTTAAACTAATTCAAATAGATCAGATCAGATTAGATAAGAATGTTGTTGGTTTTGGCCAAAGGCCATTGCAAAACTTAGAAAGCAAAGAATAAATATGACATGATATTTAAAATAAATGATAAAGATCAAAACAGAATAAAGTTGGAGGTCATGTTTAAGTACAAGAAAAAGTAACAGCTTTTCAGAAATTATTTTTGTGGTATCTAAAGTAGGTCTAAATATCAATAGCAGACAGTTAACCACCATTTCTTATTGTAAAGGAGTTAATACTAATTGAGGTATATCCCCCTTTCCCCCGAATCTGTTATGCTCATCAATATTTTCTACCTTTCTTCTGTATACACATGCTGTTTTAGAGACAGGGAAAGAAGCAGAAAGTGGGCAGAATTCTAAATATATTAATACAGCAAGGTATAAAAAGGTCTTAATCATAGCAATGGTTGTGGTTTCAGAACAAATTGTCATGAAAGTATGCCTGAGTTTTGAAAAGTTATGTAAAATAGGAAGTATGATCTATTCTATCACTATTAACTGCTTTTAACTGCACAAACTTTTACACAGAACAGCATAATAGCAATGCTTTGAGCAAAGATCTTAAGATTACTCACTCTGAGGAAATATCTATTAGTCCACAGAGATTGAGCAGAGATGAAATAGTCCATATAATTTCAAATAAGTTCCTTATTGGTAACTAGCAGGCAAAACATAATTTTTATGATGAACAGTGACTAAAATATATTAGCATATTTTACATTTCAATTTTGAAATGTATATGGCTCTGGAAGGAGCAAAGCTTTAAGGACAGATAACAGATCAGTGGTTGCTGGGTTGGAGACAGGAAAGTTTTTATGTGCAAAGGGGCAGCTCAAGTGAAATTTGGGGAGTAATAACGGAACTACATGTTGGTGGTGGTAGTTATACAAGCTATGCATTTATCAAAGCTCATAGACCTGTGTGCCAAAAACAATTAATGTTACTATATGTAAATTTTTAAATAAATTTTAAAATTTTAATTCTGTGTACATACAAATCTACTTATATTGGAAAAGATTTTACAGCATTCATTGTAGGAAAGGACACATCATTTACATGGAGGCCAATATGAAAAGGCATTTGCATAAAAGGAACACATTTATTCTCTTCATATCTCTTAAGCCAGTATTTCAGAGTGAATACAGAAAGGATGGAAAATCCATTTTCTGCTTTCTCAGTTTATCATTCAAGCTGAATGGTACATAATTTATGTAGATAAGTCTTTACCTTTGAGCCAATGGCATGCATGGCCAGCATTCACTATAACCATCAAATAGCTGCAGAGCTCCCTGCAGGTCAGTAAGTGATGTAGAATAGCCCAGCCTTGGAAACCACACATACTACAGGGACCCCTTTTTCTAGCCCTATAACCAAAAGGATCACATGCATGGACAGAAGCTAATACGTTACAATATTTTTCTTTCTATTTTACCCTGTCAGTCTTCATAGGCTACCCTACAAAGTTTAATAACATGCTAAACTCGAGTCTAGAAATTAAATGATTAACTTCTTTCTGTTCTGAACATTAGACTCAGACCTGTAAGACATGTATGAAAAATCTACTCAAGGATACATGAGCCAAATATGCTAAAATATTGAAGTTCCTTTATATTTATTTATTTAATTTTTGAGACAGAGTCTCACTCTGTTGCCCAGGCTGGAGTGCAGTGGCAAAATCTCACCTCACTGCAACCTTTGTCCCCTGGGTTCAAGTGATTCTCCTGCCTCAGCCTCCAAGTAGCTGGGATTAACAGGCACATGCCACCGTGCCCAGCTAATTTTTGTATTTTTAGTAGAGACAGGGTTTCACCATGTTGGCCAGGCTGCTCTTGAACTCCTGACCCTAAGTGATCCATCTGCCCCAGCCTCCCAAAGCACTGGGATTACAAATGTGAGCACCACACCCAGCCTGGAGTTCCTTTTTAATTCACCATTTTTCCATTGGCTGCCAGGGGTAAAGAATGCAGACTGAATAAAACATATAAAGTAACCAGTGGGAGATCTGGGTGAATTTATTAAAAATCTCTATTAAGAGTTTGAGAGTGGGAAGTAACCTTTCTAACAAAACATGAATGCCAAGCAGTTATCTGAAAAAAAGACTAATTTTTTTTTTTTTTTTGAGACAGTTTTACTCCCATCACCCAGGCTGGAGTGCAATGGCAGGATCTCAATTCACTACAACCTCCACATCCTGGGCTCAAGTAATTCCCCTGCCTCAGCTTGCAGAGTAGCTGGGATTACAGGTGCACGCCACCATGCTCAGTTAATTTTTGTATTTTTTGTAGAGACAGGATCTCACCATGTTGCCCAGGCTGGTTTTGAACTCCTGAGCTCAAGTGATCTGCCCATCTCCCAAAGTACTAGCATTACAGGCATGAGCCACCTTGCCTGGCCCTGAAAGACTAATCGTTAAATCAAAGTAAGATACTTATTAGACTGCAATCATTTTTAAGCATCTATTCAAGCATGAGCGTAGAGAAATAAGCATTCTTGGGCATTGTTCATAGAAGTATATATTTTTAGATGCTAATTGTATATGCACATATTTTTGAACCATTATTCTGTAGCTAGAAATATACCCTACAGATACTCTTACAAAAATATGTCAAGATACATGTATTAAAATAATGTCTCAGCTTTGTTAATAGCAAAAAAAATTAAATAATTTATTATATAAATGATAATACATATACAAAAAAGGGAAGACTCTGTCACTTTAAAATGAGCAAAGCAAATCTGTATGTGGTGACATGGAAGCATCTGCAAGATGTATTATTAAATTTTTAAAAAATCAGTGGTGACATAGCTAAAAGGAGTACGCATACTACAGCCCCTCTCTCCCATGTATTGCAACTAAAAACTCTGGACATAATTAAAAAACAACCATAGGGAAACTGAAAAATCTGTAATAGGAGCCAAAGTGCAAAGAGAGCTCAAGCTTAAAGAATGATTTACAATAGGGGTGGGCTGTACACCTTTATTTCCACCTTTATAATCCAGCTTTTACTCCCAAATAACCCCCATGCAAAATTGCAAAATTAAGCAGTGGGTACAGGCAGCAAAATCTAAAAAAAAAAAAAAAAGCCCGTCTTTCTGGCAAAGGGATTGGAAAAAGGGATCCCAGTGAGCTGAGGAGTACGGGAAGATGCTCAATTTCTCTTGTTTTTCTCTTGTTTTGTCATTAAAGTCACTAAAGAAAAGGAAAAAAATACTGGTGCAGAAATAAATCTTTGAAAAAATTCAATGAAAGTAATAAATTTGGAGTCATGAAGTTTGGCAAATCCAAAAAAGGGTAAACTTAAAGAAAAGCATGCACAGACAGAGCACAATTAAATCCCTTAGACCAAAGATACATTTTTTAAATCTTGGAAGCAGCCACAGAAAAATGATACATAGCCTGAACAACATAAGTGAGACCCCATCTCTACACAAACAAAAAAATTAAAATTCTATCTAGGCATGGTGGTGTACACTTTTAGTCCTAGCTATTTGGGAAGCTAAGGCAGGAGCATCTCTTGAGCCTGGGAAGCCAAGTCTGCAGTGAGCTATGATTGTACCACTATACTGTAAGCCTAGCCAACAGAACAAGACCCTGTCTCAAAAAGAAAAATGGCACATCACATATAAGAGATCAAAAATTTGACTGCAGAATTCTCATCAGAAAACATGGAAGCCAAAAGAGAGTAGGACATCTTTAAAGTGATGAAAGAAAAGAACTATTGAGCTCTATATCCAGTGAAAATATCCATTGGAAATTATGATAAAATAAGGACACTCTCAGATAAAGAAAAATAAAATAATGTAAAACAATAACACATTTAAAAGAAGAGAAACTTTAAAGGATGTTCTTGAACCATAAAGGTATTAAACTAGATATCAATAACAGAAATATGTGAAACTTAGACAACTCATTTCTAAATAAGCCATAGGTCAAAGAGGAAGTCTCTGAGAAAATTAGAAAATATTTTGAACTGAATTAAAATGACAGTACAATATACCAAAGTTCACAGTGAAATTCTATGCAATCCACATCAAAATACCAAAGACATCACAGAAATAGAAAAAATAAATCCTAAAATGTATATGAAACCACTAAAGACCGAGAATAGCCAAAGCTATCCTGTGCAAAAAGAACAAAAATAAAGGAATCACATTACCTAACTTCAAATTATGCTAGAGCTATAGTAATCGAAACAGCTTGGTACTGGCATAAAAACAGACACACTGACCAATGGAATAAAATAGAGAATCCAGAAACAAATCCATACATTTACAGTGACTCATATTTGACAAAGGTGCCAAGAACATATATTGAGGAAAGCACAGCCTCTTCAATAAATACTGCTGGGAAAACTTGATATCCATATGTTAAAGAATGAAATTAGACCCCTATCTCTCACCATATATAAAAATCAAATCAAAATGAATTGTAGACGTAAATCTAAGACCTCAAACTATGAAACTACTAAAAGAAAACATTGGAGAAAATCTCCAGGACATTGGGGTGGGCAAAGATTTCTGGAATAATCCTCCACATTAAACAAATGTAAAAGTAATTACATTTCTTGAGTAATACCCCATTTGATTGCATAGGCAACCAAAGCAAAATGGTATCACATCAAGTTAAAAAAGTTTCACATAGCAAAGAAAACAATCAACAAAGTGGAGAGATAACCCACAGGATGGGAGAAAATATTTGCAAACTATTTATCTGACAAAGGATTAATAACCAGAATATTATAAGAGCCCAAAAAACTCTACAGAAAAAAAATCCAATAATCCTATTTAAAAATGGATAAAAGGTCTGAATAGACATTTCTGAAAAGAGATATACAAATGGCAAATAGGTATATGAAAAGGTGCTCAGAATCACTGATCATCAGAGAAAAGCAAATTAAAACTACAATGAGATATTAGCTTACCCCAGTTAAAATGGTTTTTATCCAAAAGACAGACAAAATAGTAAACGTTGGTGAGGATGTGAAGGAAAGGAACCCTGGTATCCTGTTGGTGGGAATGTAAATTATTGTACAACCACTACGGAGAATAGTATAGAAGTTTCTCAAAAAACTTAAAATAGAGCTACAATATGATTCAGGAATTCACTGCTGGGTATATACTCAAAAGAAAGAAAATAGGTGTACTGAAGAGACATCTACATTCCCATGTTAATTGCAGCACTATTCACAATAGTCACATAGGTGTCTGTCAACAGATAAATGGATAAAGAAAAAGTGGTACATATACACAATGGAGTACCATTCGACCATAAAAAAATAAAATAAAAAAGATATCCTGTCATTTGCAACAACAACTTGGATGGAAGTGGGAGTCATTACGTTAAGTGAAATAAGCCAGGCACAGAAAGACAAACATCAGCTGTTCTCACTTTTCTGCAGGAGCTAAAAATTAAAACAATTAAACTCATGGAGATAGAGAGTAGAATGATAGGTAGAAGAGACTGGGAAGGGTAGTGGGGGGTGCGGTGGGGAGGAAGGGGGCATGGTTCATGAGTACAAAAAAATTAGGAAGAATGAATAAGATCTAGTATTTGCTAGCACAACGGGGTGACTATAGTCAACAATAATCTAATTGTACATTTTTAAATAACTAAAAGAGTGTAATTGGATTGTTTGTAACATAAAGGATAAATGCTTTGAGGTGATAGGTACCTCATTCACCCTGATGTGATTATTACACATTGTATGGCTGATTCAAAATATCTCATATACCCCATTAATATATACACCTTACACCTACCATATACCCACAAACATTTTAAAAGTAAAAAAAGAACAATGTAAACTCAAACTAAGCAAAAGGAAGGAAAAGATAAATCTAAGAAGAGACGAATAAATATTTGTAAATTAAAAAATGAAGAAAATCATTGAACTGAAAGCTGGTTCTTTGAAAAGATTAAATAAATTTGTAAGCTTGTAGACAGACTGACAAAGAAAAAGAAACAGACCATATGAATTACCAATATCAAGAATGAGTCCCTACATACATTAAAAGGATAATAATACTACAAATGATCTTCTGCCCATAAATTCAACAACTTACCAGTGTTTTGAAAGACAGAATTAACAAAACTCATTCAAAAACAAATAGAAAATCTGAATACTACTGTATATATTAAAGAAATTAAAAATATTTCTATAAAATCCAGGCCCAGATAATTTCATTGGAGATTTCTATCAAATATGTATGGAAGAAATAATATTAATTCTACACTATCTCTACTAGAAAATGCAAGAAGAAAAAACACTTCCCAACCCATTTTATGAGGTCAACATCACACTAGTAACAAAACCAGAACAAGACATTATATTTTTAAAACTGCAACCAATATCCTTATGACTATAGAGGCATAAATCCTCAACAAAATATCGAATCCAGCAACATATAAAAGTACAATTCAACATGAGCAAACTGCAGTTTGTCTAGGACTGCAAAGCTGGTTAGAAAATCTACTGATATAATTCACAACATTTAGAAAATAAAGAGAAGTCATAAATTATCTCAACTACGGAAAAATACTTTAACAAAATCCAACATTCATTCATGATAAAAGGAAAAGCTCCAAAAGTAGATATAGAAAAAATATATATATATTTTAAGACAGGGACTTTCTCTGTCACCCAGGCTGGAGTACAGTAGTGCAATCTCGGCTCACCGCCGCCTCAACTTTCTGGGCTCAGGCAATCCTCTCAGCTTAACACCGCTGCTCCCAGTACCTGGGACTACTACAGGTGCACACCACCACACCTGGGTAATTTTTTTAATTTTTTTTGTAGCGGCAGGGTTTTGCCATGTTGCCCAGGAGCTCAAGTAATTCACCTACCTTGGCCTCTCAAAGTGCTGGGATTGCAGGCGTGAGCCACTGCACCTAGCCTAGAAGAGAACTTTCTTCCTCAACCTGATAATGTGCACCTGCAAAAAATCTGTAGTTAATGTGATAATAAGTAATGGTGAAAGACTGAGTGCATTACCCTTAAGACGGGGTTCAAGAAAAGGATATCTTTTTCAGCATAGCTATTTAAAAATTCACCTATACATTCAAAGTAATCTGAATTTTGATTTTAACTTTTTTGTAGAAGTTAAGCTGATTCTTAAAATTACATAAATATTTAGGGCAAAGGAACTAGAATAGCCAAATTAAGAAAGAGTGACATCAGCAAGAGGACCTAGTGTTCGTTCCCTTCACAAAGATATCCAGAGCAATGAATAAACAGCGACATATTAATGAAAATAACTGAGGGAGAGTGCTGGAGTGCATCCAATGAGTAACAAAAAGCCTAGACCGACAGAGAAGAGACGGAAATGCTGGTCCTTCACTACCCCATCCCCCAAATGGGATCAGCTGGAAACTAGGAGAAACCTCTTTCTACAATGAGAAGGTAAGCAAGAGGATCCTAACAACCACCAACAACACATTGAACACCTAGAGAACTCACCACTAGGGTCCCCCTGCAGTGCTCACAAGCAATCAGCCCAACTGAGGTAGTTGCCTGGAGTCCACTTAGCTGTGCTCCCTACAAAGAAGAAGCCAATATTATGCCCCAAACCCTGAGGCCTGTGCAGCTACTGCGCTACACCATCCTGGAACTAGAGCTACAGCTGGATTGTGTCTTGCTCTGAAGGCAAATAGCCACAGATCCCCTTCATCCCTGATGCTAAGCCACTACCAAACCACCCCAGGCTGGTGTCGCAACATCCCAAGCTGAGCTGTAAACAGCTATTACACGTTTCCTCATGGGCAAACAGAAGTGGAGCTATTTCACCTACCAAAGCTGAAGTGATTCCCTGCCTGCTAAAAAAAAAAACTACTTTGGCCACACACAGGGCAGTCATGCCTCTCTGGTACCTAAACTGAAGAATTACCCTTCGTCCTAGGAAATGATGCCTTAGCCACCAAGAGTGGTTGCATACCCTAGCACCCACACTGGAGTGGTAGCCTGTATCCCAGGGAAATGGTGCCTGGGCCACCCAGAATAATCCTACCCCACAAGGCCTGAGCAGAAGCAACACACTGCCCCCTGGAGAATTGGTACCATGGCTGAGCTGAATAGCTGGGCATCCCAGGACTGAAGTAACACAGTACCTTACATCCCAAAGAAACAGAGAAGTGACTGAGTTGAGACAACTCACTCTACAGGATAAAGAATTCTGATACCCTGCGTCCCTGGAGCTGGACTAACTTCCGAGAGACTGAACTGCTGACACATCCCTCTTCTTAGGAAGTGGAACCGTTAGTGTGTTGTTCTCTGTCCCCCAGGGTCCAAACAGCAGCTGTGCCCTGCCATTTTGGGGTACTTGCCGTTGCTGCACCTGGTCTCACAGAATCTAGCATACTGCCAATCCCTAAAATTCCAGGGTGTAGTGTTACTACTACACAGTGCCTCATCCCCTGGTATCCAAGTTGCCACCGAGACCTATTAGCTCAGGTTCCTGAATTGCAGCCCTACCCTATTCCCAAGACCCCAATATTCTAAGCACCTATTCTTCCTCAGAATCAGGTAAGTTCTGTGCCTTGCTTCTCAGAGGTACAATAACAGCTACAACCCAGCTCCCTGGGCCTAAGATGCCAGGGGGTGCCTCAGAGTCACAGATCCTGACTCTGGGCAATCTATATTCAACCCTACCACAGAGAATGAACTTGTACCCCAAGAACCAGGTGCCACAATAGGTTCATGAGACCCTGACCCTATGACTCTGTCCCTGTAGGTACTCTGAGTACCTGTACCTGGAAACAGCATTGTTATTGCTGCTTATAGGCCATGTCAGATCTGACACCAAGATGGATCTCCTTGGCTAAGTCTCACCATTGCAAGGAAAGTAAGAACAGAAGAACCCTAAAAGACCTTGATACCAAGGATATTAACAGCCTACACCACTGCCACTGTTGCCACAAACTTCTACAACCTAGACCACTAAGTTACCCATGGTTATTGCTAATGTTGAACACAGCTGCTGAAGTATCAGCACAGAGGGTATAGCACTGCACCTATATGGAAGCAGAATCACCATACCATTACCAACTGGAGCATTAAAATTAACACAGGTGAAATTCTTTCTCTATGAAAGTCACACTAGAAAGTTTGGAAGAGGTGATTGCTCCACCAGATGCACAATCATGAATGCAGGGACACAAGAAACATGAAAAAGCAAAGAAATATGACAGCACCAGAGGAACATTGTAACTGTCTAGTAACAGAACCCAATGAAAAGGAAATCAATCAATTACCAAAAAAAGGAGGTTAAAATAATAACCCTAAGGAAACTCAATGAAATATAAGAAAATACAGATGAACAATTCAACAAAATCAGAATACAATTCACAATATGAATGAAAATTCAACAGATAGAAATCATCTTTTTACAAAAAGAACCAAACAGAAATCCTACAGCTGAATAATTTGACAAATGAAGTACAATGAAACAATGCAACAGAGTATTTCAACACCAGATTTGATAAAGAGAAAGAAAAAAGTCTCTGAAGATAGGTCATTAGAAATTAGTCAGAGAGAAAAAAAAAAATAAGAATGAAAAAAAAGTAAAGAAAATCTACAAGGCTTATATAATACCACCAAGCAAACAAAGTTGGTATTATGGAAGTTCCAGAAGGAGAAGATATAGAAAAAGGTGTAGAAACCCTATTTAATGACATGATGTTTTAAAACTTCCCAAGTCTGGGGAAAGATATGGGTATCTAGATCAAGAAGCTCAAAGATCCTCAAATATATTCAACTCCAAGGGACCTCCTTGAGCTACATTAAAGTCAAATGATCAAAAGTCAAAAACAAGTGAGCATTCAAGAAAGAGCAAGAGAATAGAGTCAAGCCACATGTAAAAGAATCCATACAACTAACAGCAGACTTCTCCACAGAAGCCTTATAGACCAGGAAAGAATGAAATGATGTATTCAAATTGCTGAAAGAAAACTATTGCCAAGAGAGAATACTAAACCCACAAGGCTATCCTTCAAAAATGGGAGAGAAATAAAGTCTTTCCCAGACAAGTAAAAACTAAGGAAATTCATAACTGCTAGATCAGCCTTACAAGAAATGCTTGAGGGAATCCCACATCTGGATGTGAAAGTTAATAATCATTATCATAAATACATGCAAAAGTAAAAAACTCACTAGTAAAACAAAGGAGAAAGAAAATAACCAAACCTCATCAATACATAAAACCTCTAAACTGTAGTGATACGCAATAAAATAGGAACGAAGGAACAAAACATATGTAAAACAACCAGAAAATAATTAACAAAATAACAAGACTAAGTCCTCACCTATCAGTAATAATTTTGAATGTAAATGGATTAAATTCCCCAATTAAAAGATGTATACTGGCTAAATGGATTTTAAGGGACCTAACCATATGCTACCTACAAGAAACTCACCTCACCTGTGAAGACACATATAGAATGAAAGTAAAGGAATGGAAAAAGATATTCCATGCAAATGGAAACCAAAGAGCTAGAGTACCTTTATTTATATTAGATAAAATCGACTTTAAGGGAAAAACTGTGAAAAGAAACAAAAAGGTTATTATATCATAATGAAGGAATCAATGCAGCAAGAGAATATAACAATTGTAAATATATATATACACACCCAACACCAGAGCACTCAGGTATATAAAGCAAATATTATTAGATCTAAAGAGAGAGAGAGATGCCAAGGAAATCATAGCTGGGGACTTCAACACCGCCTTGCCAGCATTAGACAAATTATCTAGACAGAAAATCAAAAAGAAACATTGGATTTAAACTGCACTTTAGACCAAATGGACCTAATAGACATTTACAAAACATTTCATCCAGCAACTATGGCATGCACATTCTTTTCATCAGCACATAGAACATTCTTCAGTATAGACCACATGTTAGGTCACAAAACAAGTCTCAAATAGCTTTTCTGACCACAATGGAATTAACTCAGAAATCATAACAAGAGGAACTTTCAAAATAGTACAAATACATAAAAATTAAACAAATTGCTACTAAATGTCCAGTGAGTCAATTAAGAAATAAAGAAGAATATTTGAAAATTTCATGAAACAAATAAAAATAGAAATACAGCATAGCAAAACCTATGGGATACAACAAAGGCAAATGCAGTATTAAAAGGAAGTTGATGGAATAAATGCCTACATCAAAAAAGCAGAAATATTTCAAATAAACAACCTAACAATTCATCTCAAAGGGCTAGAAAAGTAAGAATAAAACAAACCCAAAATTAGTTGAAGTAAGAAATAATAAAGATTAGAGCAAAAGTAAACAAAATTGAGACGAATGTAAAAGATCGATGAAACAAAAGGTTGGGGTTTTTTTTTTTAAGATAAACAAAAGCATGAACCTTTTGCTAGACTAACAACAACAACAAAAAGGCCCAAATAAATAAAATCAAAAACAAAACAGAAGACAGTAAAACAAATGCCAGAAATACAAAATCTCATTAGAGAGTATTACAAATAACTATATGCCAACAGACTAAAAAATCTAGTGGAAATGGTTAAATTTCAAGATAAATACAAATTGCCAATTTTGAACGAGGAAGAAATAGAAAGTCTAAACAGAACGATTATGAGTAAGAAGATTAAACCTGTCGTAAACAATCTTCCAACAAAGAAAAGCCAAAAAACTAATTACTTCACTGTAGAATTCTACCAAATATTTAAAGAACAAATACCAAGACTTTTTAAAATCTTGCAGAGAATTGAAGAGAAGGCAATTCTTCTAAAGTCAGTCTAGGAGGCCAACATTATCCTGATACTAAAACCAGACAAAGATACAACAACAGCAAACTATAGTGCAATATCCCTGATATGACAGATGCAAAATCCTGAGCAAAATACTAGTCAACCAAATTTAGCAACACATTAAAAAGATCATTCAATCATGATCAATTGGAATCCCAGGAACACAAGGTTGGTTCAATATATGTAAATCAATAAACATGGTACCTTCTGTCAACAAAATGAAGGACAAAAACCACATAATCATTTCAACAGACACAGAAAAAGTATTTAATAAAATTCAACATCACTTCATAATAAAACTCTCAACAAGTTAGGTATAGGAAGAATGTACCTCAGCCCCGTAAAAACTGTATATAACAAACACACAGCCAACATCATACTGAATGGGGAAAACTTGAAAGCTTTTCTTGTAAGATCTAGAACTAGACAAGGATGCCTATTTTCACTATTTCTATTCAATATAGTATTGGATATCCTTGCCAGAACAATTAGACAAGAGAAAGTAATAAATGGCATCCAAATTGGAAAGGAGTAAGTCAAACTGTCAATTGTTCACAAACTGCATGATCTTATATATAGAAAACTCTAAAAACTACACCCCAACAAACGTGAAAAAATGTTCCACAACACTAATCATCAGAGAAATGCAAATCAAAAATGACAATGAGATACCATCTCACACCACTCAGAATACCTATTATTAAAAAGTCAAAAAACAACAGATACTGGTGGGCTTCAGGAAAAAATGAAATGCTGATACCATTGTTGTGAGAATGTGAATTAGCTCAGCCACTGTGAAAAGCAGTTTGTAGATTCCTCAAGGAACTTAAAACAGAACTATCATTCAACCCCAGCAATCCCATTACTGAGTATATATCCAAAAGAAAATAAATTATTCTACCAAAAAGACACATTCACTCTTACGTTCATTGCAGCACTATTGACAATAGCAAAGACATGGAATCAGCCTAGGTGTCTATCAATAATGGATTAGTTAAAGAAAATGTGGTCATATACACTGTGGAAAACTAAACAGCCATAAATAAGAATGAAATGATGTCCTTTAAAGACATCCAACATTTATACATTGGAAGAATTAATATGTGAAAATTACCATACTACCAAAAGCAATCTATGGATGCAATGCAATATCTATCCAAATACCAATAACTTTATTCATAGAAATTGGAAAAATTCTAAAATTTATATGGAACTACAAAAGATTCTGAATAGCCAAAGTCATTCTGAGCAAAAACAACAAAGTTGGAAGAATCACATGCCAGATCTCAAAATATGCTACCAAGCTATTGTAACAAAGACAGCACGATATTGGCATGAAAACAGAAACATAGACCAATTGAACAGAATAGATAGCCCAGATATAAGTCCATGCATTTACATTAAATTGAGTCCTGACAAATGCGCCAAGAACATTTATTAGGAAATGGACAACCTCTTCAATAAATAGTGCTGAGAAAACTAGATATACATATGAAAAAATTAAAGGAGACCCCTATCTCTCACCATATACAAAAATCAAATCTAAATTAATTAAACACTTACATGTAATAACTGAAACTATAAAAATAGTAGAAGAAAAGATAAGGGAAACATTTCAGTCTGGGTTCTGCGTAAAAGAACTCAAAAGCACAGGCAACAAAAGCAAAAATAGATACATGGGATTACATCAGATGAAAAAGTGTCTGCACAACAAAGGAAACAACAGACTGAAGAGACAACCTGCAAAAATGGAAGAAAATATTTGCAAACAATTTATATGACAAGGAATTAATATCCAAAATATAAAAGGAACCCAAACAACTCAATAGCAAAAATAATAATAATAATCTCATTGAAACCTGGGTAAATAAGCTTAATAGACCTTATCAAAAGATATACAAATGGCCTACAGATATGTGAAAAAAATGGTTAACATCACTAAGAGATTGGTTAAGAGATACAAAAGTACAGCTAGATAGTTGGAATAAGTTCTAGTGTTTATAGCACTATACTGTGATATAATTAACAAAAATGTATTGCATATTTTCAAATAGCTAGAACAAATTTTGAATCTTCCCAACACAAAGAAGCCAATATCATACTGAGTGGGCAAAAGTTAGAAGCATTCCCTTTGAAAACTGGCAAAAGACAAGGATACTCTTTCTCATCACTCCTATTCAATATAGTATTGGAAGTTCTGGCCGGAGCAATCGGGCAAAAAAAAGAAGTAAAGGGTATTAAAATAGGAAGACAGGAAGTCAAATTGGCTGGGTTTGCAGACAACATGATGGTATATTTAGAAACCCCATCATCTCAGCCTCAAAACTCCTTAAGCTGATAAACAACTTCAGCAAAAAAAAAGTCTCAGTATACAAAATCAGTGTGCAAAAATCACAGCATTCTTACACACCAATAATAACCAGAACCAAATCATGAGTGAACTCCCATTCACAACTAATACAAAGAAAATAAAATACTTAGGAATACAACTTACAAGGAATGTGAAGGTCCTCTTCAAGAACTACAAATCACTGCTCAAGGAAATAAGAGAGGGCACAAACAGATAGAAAAACATTCCATGATCATAGATAGGAAGAATCAATATTGTGAAAATGGCCATACTGCCCAAAGTAATATATAAATTAAATGCTGTTCCCATCAAGCTACCATCAACTTCCTTCACAGAACTAGAAAAAACTTCTTTAAATTTCACATGGAACCAAAAAAGATCCCACATAGCCAAGACGATCCTAAGCAAAAGAACAAAGCTGGAGGTCTACCTGACTTCAAACTATTCTAGAAGGCTACAGTAATCGAAACTGCATGGTACTGGTGCCAAAACAGATATTTAGACCAATGGAACAGAACAGAGGCCTCAGAAATAATGTCACACATCTACAACTATCTGATCTTTGACAAACCTGACAAAAACAAGCAATGAGGAAAGGATTTCCTATTTAATAAATAGTGTTGGGAAAACTGGCTAGCCATATGCAGAAAACTGAAACCAGACCCCGTCCTTACACTTTATACAAAAATTAACTCAAGATGAATTAAAGACTTAAATGTAAATCCTAAAACGATTAAAACCATAGAAGAAAACCTGGGCAATACCATTAAGAGCATAGGCATGGGAAAAGACTTCATGACTAAAACACCAAAAGCAATGGCAATAAAAGCCAAAATAGACAAATGGGATCCAATTAAAATGAGGAGCTTCTGGACAGCAAAAGAAACTATCATCAGAGTGAACAGGCATCCTACAGAATGGGAAAAAATATTTGCAACCTATCCATCTAATAAAAGGCTCATATCCAGAATCTACAAAGAACTTAAACAAATTTACAAGAAAAAACAAACAACCACATCAAAAACTGGGCAAAGGATATGAACAGACATTTCTTAAAAGAAGACATTTATGCAGCCAACAAGCATATGAAAAAAAGTTCATCATCACTGTTCATTAAAGAAATGCAAATCAAAACCATAATGAGATACCATCTCATGCCAGTTAGAATGGCAATTATTAAAAAGTCTGGAAGCAATAAATGCTGGCAATGATGCAGAGAAATAGGAACACTTTTACACTGCTGCTGGGAGTGTAAATTAGTTCAACCATTGTGGAAGATAGTGGCAATTCCTCAAGGATATAGAATGAGAAATACCATTTGACCAAGCAACCCTAGTAGTGGGTATATACCCAAAGAATTATACATCATTCTACTATAAAGATACATGCACATGTATGTTTATTGCAGCACTATTTACAATAGTAAAAACTTGGAACCAACTCAAATGCCCATCAATGATAGACTGAATAAAGAAAATATGGCACATATACACCATGGAATACCATGCAGCCATAACAAAGAATGAGTTCATTTCCTTTGCAGGGACATGGATGAAGTTGAAAACCATCATTTTCAGCAAACTGACATGAGAACAGAAAACCCAACACCACATGTTCTCACTCATAAGTAGGAGCTGAACAGTGAAAACACATGGACCCAGGAAGGGGAACATCACAAACCGGAGACTGTCAGGAGGTCAGGGGAAAGGTGAAGGAGAGCATTAGGACAAACACCTGATGCATGCAGAGCTTAAAACCTAGATGACGGGTCGATAGGTGCAGCAAACCATTATGGCACATGTATATCTATGTAACAAACCTGCACATTATGCACACGTATCCCAGAACTTAAAGTAAAATTTTTTAAAGGTATATTGACATAAAAACGTATACAAGCTATCTATGGTATTTTTATTAATAATCAACAGAAAATCAATCAACCCATACGTCATTGCACTCACAGAACATACCTTGTATATTATGCACACTATAGAATACTAATCAGTAACAAAAAGGAATAAACCAACCAAGTTTGTAGTATACAAGGTCAAGATACAAAAGTCAATTGCTTTCCTATTTACCAGCAATTTTTAAACAATTAGAAATTGAAATTTAAAATGCAACATCACTTATATTACCACCCCAGAAAACCAAATAACTAGGTATAAGCTGAAAAAAAATTTATAACATCTGTAGAAGAAAAACTATAAAACTCTGTGAAAGAAATAAAACAAGAACTAAACAAATGAAGAGTTATTCCATGTTCATGGATAGGAAGACTCAATATTAAGATGTACTTCTTCTCAATTCAATTTATAGATTCAAAGCAATCACAATCAAAATCCCAGAAAACTATTTTGTGGGTATCAACAAACTGATTTTAAAGTTCATATGGAAAAGAAAAGAACTAGAATAGCTAACATGACATTGAAGGAGAATTTATTGACACTATCTGATTTTAAGACTTACTATTAAGCTACAGTTATTAAGACAAGGAAGTACGGACAAAAGAATAGATAGAAAGATCAATGGAACAAAATAGAGGGTACAGAAATAGACCCACACAAATATAGTCAACTTATCTCTGACAAAAGAGAAAAGGCAATTTAATGGTGATAGCTTTTCAACAGGTGGTTCTGGAACAATGGGACATCCACAAGCAAAAGAATTTTTTAAAGAAGAATGTAAACACCAACTTTACACATTTCACAACAATTGACTCAAAACTGGTCACAGACATAAATTTAAGATGCAACACTATAAAATTGCTAGAAGAAAACACAGAAAATAATCTAAGTAACCTTGAGTTTGGTGATAATGTTTCAGATATAAGACCAAAAGCTAAGCATAAGCTGTAAAATAAAATTAATAAATTGGACTTCATTAATGTTCAAAACTTCTGCTCTACAAAAGACACAATTCAAAGGATGATAAGTCATAGGTTGGGATAAAATATTTGTAAAACACATTGAATAATGGATTGATATCCAAATATACAAATGACTGAATCTTCAACAATGAGAAACTAAAACCCAATTTTAAACTGGGAAAGATCTGAAAAAATGCATTACCAAAGACTTACAGATTATAAACAAGCATATAAGAAGATATTCTACACCATATGTTCTTAGGAAATTGAAAATTTTTTAAAAATGAGATACCACTACACACCTATTATAATAGCTAAAATCCCAAACACTGACAACACCAAATGCTGGCAAAAATGTGGAGCAATGGGAACTTTCATGCATTGCTGGTGGGATGCAAAATGGTACAGCCTTTTTGAAAGACAGTTTGACAATTTCTTACAAAACTAAGCACACTTTTATCATATAATCCAGCAACGAAACTCCTTGATATTTACCCAAATTAACTGAAAACTTGTGTCTACCAGAAAACCTGAACACAAATGTTTATATTAGCTTTTTCTTCCTAATTGTCAAAACTTGGAAGTAACCAGGATATCCTCCAACAGGTGAATGAAAAAATAAAATATGGTACATCTAGACCATGCAATATTGTTTAGCAATTAAAAATAGGCCATGAAGCCCCAAAAAAGATATAAAATAACTTTAAATCATATAGCTAAGTCAAAGAAGCCAATCTGAAAAGGCTACTATAACATATCGTAGCTATTATAGCATATAATTTCATATAAAGGCTATTTTAACATATAATTTCAACTATATAAAAGCTATTATAACATATAATTTCAACTACATAATATTTTTCAAAGACAAACCTGTAGAGACAATTGAAAGATCAGTGGTTCTATGGAAAACAGTATGCATATTCCTTAAAGAATTAAAAATAGATCTATCATTCCCTCTAGAAATCCTACTACTGGGTATCTACCCATGGGAAAAAAAAATCATATGAAGAAACACACACACACACACACACACACACACACACACACACACTTCTATAGCAGCACAATTCACAATTGCAAAGATACAGAACCAACCTAAGTGTCTATTGACCAAGAAGTAGATTTTTAAAATGTCGTATATATACAGTAAGGAATACTAGTCAGTCATGAAAAGGAATGAAATAATGTCTTTTGCAGCAACTTTAATGAAGCTGAAGGCCATTATTCCAAGTGAAGTGACTCAGAAATAGAAACAAAATACCATATGTTCTCACTTATAAGTGGGAGCTAAGCTATGAGGACTCAAGGATATACAGAGTGATAAAATAGACTTTGTGGAATTTGTTGGAATTGTGGGAAGGGAGGTGAGGGATAAAAGCCTACACATTCAGTACAGTTTATACTGCTTAATGACAAGTGTACTAAAATTTCAGAATTCACCACATTCACACAAGTATACTAAAATTTCAGAACTCATCCATGTAGCCAAAAACCACCTGTACCCCAAAAACTTCTGAAATTTTTTTAAAAGCAGAGAAGAAAAAAAAAACCAATGGCTGCTGCAGGTTCAGAGGGAGAATAAGAGAGCTGACTAGATAAAGCACACAGGATTTAGGACAGTAAAACTATTCTGCATGATACTATAATTGTATATATATTTAATTATACATTTGTCAAAACTCAAAATGTACACTGCAAAAGGAACTCTAATGTAAACTATGGACTTCTGTTAATAATAAAGTATAAATATGGGCTCATCAATTGTAATAAATCTATACTAGTACACTATGTTAATAACAGGGAAAGTATAATGGGAGTGGTGGGGAAGGGAGGAAACATGAATATGAAATTCTGTACCTTCTGCGCAGTTTTCCAAAAACCTAAAATTGCTCTAAAACGTCATCTATTATTTTTTTTTGAGACAGAGTCTCACTTTGTCACCCAGAATGGAGTGCAGTGGCACAATATCAGCTCACTGCAACCTCCACTTCCCAGGTTTGAGCGACTCTCCTGCCTCAGCCTCCCAAGTAGCTGGGACTACAGGCACTCACCACCAAGACCAGCTAATTTTTGTATTTTTAGTAGAGATGGGGTTTTACCATATTGGCCAGGCTGGTCTCGAACTCCTGAGCTTGTGATCCGCCTGCCTTGGCCTCCCAGAGTGCTGGGATTACAGTGATGAGCCATCTCGCCTGGCCTAGGCATCTACTAATTTTTAAAGGTACATCTTCATAGCAAAATAAAGTTTTAAACTCATAGTATACCAAAAAGAGTGAATTTTGTAATACGTAAATTTAAAAGAAACAATTTTTACAAGACAAGGGTCAATGCTGCATATTATCACATTTATATATACATAAATATATGTATATAAAGTATATTCATTGGAAAAATTCTTAACTAGAAGTAGGAGAGGGCAAAAGAGGAAATTTTTCTCTTTTTATGCTTTTCTGCATTTTTTAAATCTTACCATATGCTATAATTTTTTAATAAGACAAATTGTTTTATATTTTTAATAAGACAAATTTTTTAAGACTTTGGAGTCCAGCAAATCTGAGTCTGAATCTTAGCTCTGACATTTATTAGCCAAGTGATCTTGAGTAAATTACTTAAATCTTTAAAATGGGGATAGAGGTATTTGTAATCTTTAAAATAAGGATATAAGTATTTGTCTCTTAGGTTTGTTATGAAGGCTAAAGTAATGTGCCATAATGTCTGGCATATTAAAAATTATGTAAATGATAACTACTTGATATGGTTTGACTGTATCCCCACCCAAATGTCACTTTAAATTGTAATAATCCCCACATGTCAAGGGTGGGATCAGGTGGAGACAAATGAATCATGTGGGTGGTTTCCCATATACTGTTCTTGTGATAGTGAATGAGTTCTCATGAGATCTGATGGTTTTAAAAGGGGCTTCCCCCTTCTCTCAGCTCTCGTTCTCTCTCCCACTGCCTTCTGCCATGATTTTAAGTTTCCTGAGGCCTCCCTAGACATGCAGAACTCAATCAATTAAAACTCTTTTCTTTATGAATTATCCAGTTTTGGGTATTTCTTCATAGTAGCATGAGAACAGACTAATACACTGCTATTATAGACACGATGATAATAAAATGTATGTTTATCACACCGTAGTACTACATTATTTGTTAGAATACTGCATAGTCCAGATCTCAACATGTCTCCAGTATTACAATAAAAAAAAACACATATACAAGTTGTATAAAAATAAATCTAATAAAAAGGAAAAGAAACTTAAAAATAAAAAATAAAAATAATGTACAATGATTACCCATAATAGCAATGAGCATTAGCAGTTACTTCCTAAAATCCATCCCATTAAAGAATAAAATGGAGAACATTACAATAGGCTTGAGCAGAAATCTGGTCACAGAGTTGGCCTTGTAAGAGAATCCAGTGCAAGACTCATAGCTTCAGACTCAGAAACTCAGGGTTTCCTAGTGAGGATGTAACTCGTGGTTTTACTAAATGAGAATTGATTTACTAAATATTATTTTACTAAATCAGAATTGTCATTCAGTAAAGTTTCAGTATTCTGAAATTTGTATCAGTTATGGATTTACTTATTTTAGGGAGTTTACATAGTGATGTTGCCCAGATTTCTTCAAAGTAGAGACTTCTATTAATAAAAGCTAATGACTATTTTTCACAATAGACAGATTAAACCAAAAGTCAAATCTATGCAAGAGTCAAGGGAGAAAAAGTGTGCTTGCCTACTCACCCACTTCTTAAGAATGAATCTTCTGATAAAGAAAAGCAAACATTCTGAGGTTCCTACTTGCTGCATCCAAGACTTATTAGACTCTTAAATAGCTCTAGAAGTTCAGGTAGTAAAAATAGTTCTGATATGTTATGCTTTATTTCAGAGTATGGAATTGAATACCACTCTAAGAATCTAATGTTTTAAACATAAAGTTTAAACTTTTATATTGTGTTTGAATTGTTTTTGTATTAAATATGCTTGTGTGTTTATGTGCCTGGTTTTTCTGATGGAGTCTTACTGAGTTTTTCTTCCTCTACATTTATGGTTTTCTCATATATTAGGAATCCAGCTCAGTTTCTATCACTCCCGTAAGAGTTTTTAAAATAAAATTCAATTATGATTTGGTTTTCTAAATCTTGACTATCTCACATTATGACAAAGTTAAAGAATTTTAGTCTTTCAGAATGCAAAAACTGTTATAGGAATAAATTACTAAAAGGTAGTTAGCAACATAATGAACTTCATTTAATAATATCATATATATTCTTAAATGGAGTAGACTCATCTGGCATCCTCATTTAAAGTTATATTTAAAAGTTTCATACTGTTCTAATTGCTATGATGTACCAATTCCCTTATGACTTCATTGGCAGATATTAACTGTCCTTGAACGCTCAGAAATTCAGTAGACTAAACACAACCACACAATTGAATGAAGCTTAATTTTCAAATAAAAAAAATAATTTCTAAAATAATTCACACAGCTTAATAATACTCTTTCTTTGAGGAGACACCAGTATTAGAAGTTCCTTGTGAAGAGGACACACAATATGTGTCCTGCTCTATAAAGTTGATTTTTATCAACATGAGGGGATTCTGATTATGTAAGAATACATGTCTTCACACCAAGGCAAGTCGTATGGCTAAACAGCACAGGGCAATTTTTCTGCTATAAATGGAAGCATTCTCCACTTAGGGATTTCATATTCCTAAAAACCTCTGGTTATAAATCATGATCTCATAGAGAAACTAGTGAGCAATCCCAATTATGTAAGATGGGGGAAAATGCGTACATTTTCACGAGAGACAGCCAAATGTGAAATCCTCATCTGTGATATAAGGAAGAGAACAAGTAGGACCCCCCTATATTTTCACGTTAATAAAAGAAAGAAAATGAACATTTATTTTCAGTCCCTCTCTAGTAACAGAAGTCTGATTTTTCTCTTTCTTCATCCTCAGTTCATATGGTTTGGGTAATACGGACACTAAACTAGTTCCAAGGATGAGCATGCAACCCAAGGCAGATCAACCAGAATTAATGAAACTCAATCTTCATATTTTGATTGAAACTATTGGGAAAAAAGACATGCTCTTCCACTTCAATTGCTGGAAAAATAGAACATAAAGCTGAATTACTAATACCCACTTTATTATCATGAGGGAAGAACCCACTCAAAATAAAGCCAATAAAGAGAAAAGCAGAGCTGAGTGGGAAAAATAATCTTACTGACATTATATGAGTCTGTGGATCAGACTATGTCTGAAACCATAACCTCTTCAGACATGAAGTCAATACATTCCTTTTTTCTCCCTTTAAGCCAGTTATCAACTGAAAGAGAGTCTTCCCTAAGATGAGATGTCCTAAAGAATTAGTCAAAGAAATGCTCATGGTTCACACCTTTAAATATAAGAGAAGAGTAAGTTCTAATCACATAGCTTTTGTTTTCAACTTAAAAGATTCTTCTGATTGCAATACAAAAAGTCTCTAGCAAGTACCATAATTTTGTTTTATTATCTTACTGTTTATTTAATTTAGGAATGTTCCTACTTATTACAGATACATTAGAGTATTCAAGGCTTTCCTCCTTCACAGGGATCATACAGAATAAATTTCTTCATCAATACAGAAAATATTACATATTAGCAGAAATATCAGAAAAGTAAAAGTAATATTCATAGGTTATTTACTGATGTACATGTTGTAAATATAGGCATACTTCAGAGGTATTGCAGGTTCAATTCTAGACTACCACAATAAATCAAATATCACAATCAAGTAAGTCATACAAGTTTTTTGGTTTTCCAGTGCACATAAATGTTTATGCTATACTATGGTCTATTAAGTGTGCAATAGCATTAAGTCTTAAAAAAAGAATACCTACCTTAATTTTAAAATATTTCACGTTAAAAAGTACTAACAACAATCTGAGACTTCAGTAAGTCATAATCTTCTTGTTGGTGGAGGGTTAGACCTCAGGGTTGGTAGCTGCTGTCTCATCAGAAGGGGCATTGCTGGAGATTGGGATGATGTGGCAATTTCTTAAAATAAGACAACAATGAAGTTGGCCACATTCATTGACTCTTCCTTTTATGAAAGATTTCTCTGTAGCATACAATGCTGTTTGACAGCATTTTATCCATAATAGAACTTCTTTCAAAATTTGAGTCAGTCCTCTCAAACCCTGCTGATGATTTATCCACTAACTTTATATAAGATTTTAAATCCTTTGTTGTCATTTCAATGATGTTTATAGCATCTTCGCCAGAAAGAAACCACTTTTTTCTTATCCATAAGAAGCAACTCCTCATCCTTTCAAGTTTGATTATGAGATTGAAGCCATTAAGTCACATCTCAGGCTCCAGTTCTAATTCTAGTTCTACTGCTATTTACACCATGTCTACAGTTATTCGTCATTGAAGACTTAAATCCCTCAAAGTCAATTATGAGGGTTGAATCAACTTCTTCTAAATTCCTGCTAATGTTGATATTTTGACCTCTCATGAATTACAAATGTTCTTAATGACATCTAGAATGGTGACTCCTTTTCAAAAGTTTTCCATTTATTTTTCCAGATTCATCACAGAACTTACTCTGTAAGGCAGCTATCACCTTATGAAATGTATTACTTAAATAATAAGACTTGAAATTTGAAATTACTCTTTGAGCCCTAGACTGCAAAATAGATATTGTGTTAGTAGGCATGGAAACAACATTTATCTCCTGTACATCTCCATCAGAGTTCTTAAATAACCTGGTTGCATTGTCAATGTGCAGTAATGTTTTGAAAGGAATCATTATCTGAGCAGTAGATCTCAACTGTGGGCTTAAACTATTCAGTAAACTATGCTGTAAACAGATGTGCTGTGATCCAGACTTTGTTGTTCCATTTCTAGAGCATAGGCAGAATCAATTCATCATCATTCTTATAGGTCGTAAGATTTTTGGAATGGTAAATAAGCACTGGCTTCAACTTAAAGTCACCAGCTACATTAGCCCCTAACAAGAGAGTCAGCCTGTCCTTTGAAGGTTTGAAGCTTTGAAGCCAGGCATTGATTTCTCCTCTATGTCTATGAAAGTCCTAGATGGTATCTTCTTACAATGTATGGCAGTTTCATCTACAATGAAAGTCTGTTCTTTAGTGTAGTCTCCTTCATCGATGATCTTAGCTAAATCATCTGGATAACTTGCAGATTCTACATTAACACTTGCTGCTTCACCTTGTACTTTTATGTTATGAAAATGGCTTCTTTCCTTAATCTTTATGAACTAACCTCTGCTACCTTCAAACTTTTCTTCTGCAGCTTTATCAGCACTCCCAGCCTTCACAGAATTGAAGAGAGTTGTGGCCATGCTCTGGGCTAGGGTTTGGCTTAAGAAAATATTGTGGCTTCTTTGCTCCTCTATCCAGATCACTCAAACTTTCTTCATATAAGCAATAAGGTTGTTTCACTTCCTTATCATTTGTGTGTTTACTGCAGTAGCACTTTTAATTTCCTTTAAGATATTATGGAAAGTTCTAGTTGAAACTAGAACTAGAACATGGAACTAGAAGTTTCTTTGCATTCACAATTTGGCTGTTTGGCAGAAGAAACTTAGTTCCATGTTCTAGTTCTAGTTCCAAGAAAGTTCTAGTTCCATGGCAATGATGTGCATATTGCAAAATTTGGAATTTTGGAAAGTTATCTTGGAACTAAAACTACAACTAGAACTAGAACATGGAACTAGGACTTTGTTTGCATTCACGATTTGGCTAATGTTTGGCACAAGAGGTCTAGCTTTCAACCTGTCTCAGGTTTCAACATGCCTTCCTCACAAAACTTAATCACTTCTAGCTTTTGATTTAAAGTGAGATATATGCAACTCTTCCTTTTACTTGAATACATATAGGCCATCATGTGGTTATTAATTGGCCTAATTTCAATACTGTTGTGTCTCAGGGAACAGGAAAGCCCAAGGAGAAGGAGAGAGATGGAAGAAAAATTGGTCAATAAGACAGTCAGAACACACACAACATGTATCTATTAAGTTTGACTTATATGGGTGCAGTCTGTGGTGCCTCAGAAAAATTACAATAGTAACATCAAAGACCACTAAATGCTGATCACCATAGCAGCTATATAATGATAATGAAAAAGTTTGAAATATTATGAGAATTTCCAAAATGTGACACAGAGACTCAAAGTGAGCATGTGCTCTTGAAAAACTTGCACCAATAGATGCTTAACACAGAGTTGCCACAAACCTTCAATTTTTTAAAAACCCAGTTTCTGCAAAGTGCAATATAATGAATGCTGGTGCCTCAATTAATAAGCTGTGCCTAAATTAATAAGATTTTTTTAGATAATGCAAAATCATTACCCAACATCTGAGTTTCAGATTTTTCCCATGAAACATTATTTATTTATTGTTTCAAATTATCTACAAGTAAAGCATAAGATATAACTTACAACGTGAAATAACGATATGTTATTAGCACAAATTTGGAGAATGTAACAATACTTTTGCAAATAGTACACACCTGTGGTTGAAAAACCTGCCATGCTTTCAGGAGGTTTTGCAAATTATACACTTCTTTTTTTTTCCATTTATTTTATTGCAGTTTTAGGTTTTGGGGTACATGTGAAGAACATGCAAGATTGTTGCATAGGTACACACATAGCAGTGTGATTTGCTGCCTTCCTCCCCATCACCTACATCTGGCATCTCTCCTCTTGCTATCTCTCCCCAGCTCCCCACCTCCTACTGTCCCTCCCCTATTTCCCCCAACTGACCCCAGTGTGTAGTGCTCCCCTCCCTGTGTCCATGTGTTCTCATTGTTCAACACCCACCTATGAGTGAGAACATGTGGTGTTTGATCTGCTCTTCTGTCAGTATGCTGAGAATGATGGTTTCCAGCTTCATCCATGTCCCTACAAAGGACACAAACTCATCGTTTTTGATGGCTGCATAATATTCCATGGTGTACACACTTCTTAATGCTACTGTTGTGAACAGTTTCCCCCTTATCTTTCTTTACTTTTGTTATTTAGACTTTTAAAAGAGTAATAGAATCACATGGTACAAGTTCCACTGAAACATTTCAATGAATATGAGCTACAGATTTATTTTTATCTTTTTATAGGATTGGAAATTTTGCAATATGCACATCATTGCCATGGAACTAGAAGTTTCTTGGATTATTCTACAGTCATTCATTATGAATCTCCACAATAAACTAATGATGCAAACACTTCTATCAACTTTTCCAAATGAGTAAACTGAGAATCAAGATGTAACTGGTCTTCACATGGTAAATTACTAAGTTTTGGACTTTTCCTATGTAAGCACAAAGCAGCTGGCTCCCATACTTTATGAGACCAGATATCAGTGGCTGCCATTCCAAACCACAACAAGAGGCAAAGAAATAGTCCCACCAATAGAACAGAATTTTAGAGAACTGTCTTCTCTCTGGTCATGTCTGGGCTGATTTCAATCTGAATCTTTCCTATGCTACATGTGGCCAGATTCTGGTATGTAGTCACTTTTAAACTTTGTCATTAATACTGGTGTCATGAAATTCTTCAGACTGTGAACCTGTGGGACAAGTCCTATTTTCCCTAGAGTGCCCATCATATTTGTGGCATTTGATCAATATTAATTATTAATAAATTATCATAACTCTTTGAAAGGAAACATATGGTGGTGTTATCTTTTGCTAGAAGACCCTTACCTATATCTTACAAAATATCATACTAGTTAAGACCTTATAAGAGATATTGATGTGATTTTCCTCAAAGCATCAAAAAATAAAGTTACTGTGCCTGAGTCACAGAATTTTAGAACTGAAGCAAACTAAAAATTAGCAGTCCCAGGCTCCTCATTCGTATCATATATCATTCTCATTCCTACTATATGCCAGTCACTGCATTAGAAATTGAGAATAAAACAAAACAGATATGAGAATTGGGCTCAGTGAGGTTATGTAACTTGGAGACAGACATGGTCTACCTCTCAGATCAGTGCCACTGTTTTCAGACCACACTGCCTAAGGTACTATATAGAAAGATCAGAAAACAAAAGGTTGTGGGTGACTCCTCTCTAAAACACACTCTAACCTACCTAACATACTGTGTGCTCTTACCAGTACCTCTAGCCTAATATGCAAAACTGATCAGTCTTAAAACATAGTTTTAAGGCATTTATTATCAAATCATACATTTAGTATGAAATGGGTAAGGAAGGGCAAAAATACTTTTTCTCCGAGACAGCAAGAGTTGAAAGAATGCAAATTCAGTGACATAATTTGGCTGTGTCCCCATCCAAATCTCATCTTGAATTCCCATGTGTTGTGGAAGGGACACAGTAAGAGGTATTTAATCGTGGGGGCAGGTCTTTCCTGTGCTGTTCTGGTAGTGAATAAGTCTCATGAGATATGATGGCTTTAAAAGGTAAAGTTTGCCTTTTGTACAAGTTCTCTATTTTCTTTGCCTGCCACTATCTATGTAAGACATGACTTGCTCCTCCTTGCTTTCCACTATGATTATGAGGCCTCCCCAGCCATGTGGAATTCTAAGTCCATTAAATCCTTTTTCCTGTATTAATTATCCAGCCTCAGTAATATCTTTATATAAGTGTGAAAATGAACTGATACAGTAGATTGGTAACAGTAGAGAGGGGAACTGATGAAAAGATACCCAAAAATGTGGATCCACCAACAAGCTTGCACCATGCACCTGAAAAAGCTGCAGACACTCAATGCCACTTTGTGAAAGCAGCCAGGAGATGGACAATACCCTGCAAAGCTACATAGATGGAGCTGCTCAAGGCCATGAGAGCCCACCTCTTGCATCAGTGTGACCTGGATGTAAGACATGGAGTCAAGAGAGACTATTTTGGAGCTTTAGGATTTGACTGCCCTGCTGGATTTTGGACTTGCATGGGACCTATAGCCCCTTTGTTTTGGCCAATTTTTCTCATTTGGAATGGCTGTATTTACCCAATGCCTATACCCCCATTGTGTCTAGGAAGTAACTAACTTGCTTTTGATTTTACAGGCTCATAGGCATAAGGGACTTGCCATGTCTCAGATGAGACGTTGGACTGTGGACTTTTGAGTTAATGCTGAAATGAGTTAAGACTTTGGGGGATCGGCTGGGTGGTGGCTTATGCCTGTAATCCCAGCACTTTTGAAGACCAAGGTGGGTAGATCACTTGGCATCAGAAGTTTGAGAACAGCCTGGCCAACATAGTGAAATGTCATCTCTACCAAATATACAAAAATTAGTTGTGTGTGGTGGCACAAACCTGTAATCCCAGCTACTTGGGAGGCTGAGTCAGGAGAATCACTTGAATCAGGGTGGTAGAGGTCGTAGTGAACCAGGGTGGCACCACTGCACTACAGCCTGGGTGACTGAGGATACTCCAACTCAGTCACTGCACTAGAAATTGAGACTAAAACAAAAAAAAAAAGAAAGAAAGAAAGAAAGAAAAGACTTTGGAGGACTATTGGGAAGCATGACTGGTTTTGAAATGTGAGGACATGATATTTGGGAGGGGCCAGGGGCAGAATGATATGGTTTTGTTGTGTCCTCACCCAAATCTCACCTCAAATTCCCACATGTTGTGGGACAGACCTGATGGGAGGTAATTTAATCATGGAGGCAGGTCTTTCCATTGCTGTTCTCCTGGTAGTGAATGAGTCTCATGAGATCTGATGGCTTTATAAGACAGAGTTTGCCTGCACAAGTTCTCTCTTCTCTTTGCCTGATGCCACCCATGTAAGCTGTAACTTGCTCCTCCTTGCCTGCTGCCATAATTGTGAGGCATTCCCAGCCATGTGGAACTGTAAGTCCATTAAACTCTTTTTTTCTCTATCAATTGCCCAGTCTCAAGTATGTCTTTACCAGCAGTGTGAAAACAAACTAATACACTCAGGATCAAGATGAACCTATTTGTCAACCTAGGGAAACTCATTTAACCTCCATGATAGTTGGCTTTGTTTCTTTAAACATACAACATAAATAATAATACCTATATTACAGAGATGTTGTAAGGTTACAAGTAATTCATAAAAAGTGCTTCACACTTAGGTTAAGTCCAAGAAATGATGACTATTATTTGTATTATTTCTTTAAATATCATACTCCAGGACCAGGCATGGTGGCTCACACCTATAATCCCAGCACTTCAAGAGGCTGAGGTAGGCAGATCACTTGAGGCCAGGAGTTTGGGACCAGCCTGGCCAACATGGTAAAACAGAGTTTTTACTAAAAATACAAAAAAATTAGCCAGGCATGGTTGCATTAGACTCTGTCTAAAAAAATTTTTTTTTAATATTTCCATTAGTTCAATGGTCTGCAAACAAGAAATACTCCTACCAATCTTTAAACTAATCTTTCTAATTGCTTGTGCTTGAAAACTCAGTGAAAATGCCTCTAGATAGTCAACTGGCTCATTCTCTAATTGCCTGGCCCCAGCTCTACAAATTATAATCCAAATATGTAATTGAATGAAAATGCCACCACCTTCACAATCACTTCCTTTCCTTATCCCCATATTCTGGCTTTTTCCATTAATCTCTCCAATTTTATTTTCAAAAGGATTCAACAGGGAATGACTAAGCATTCCATAGTCAAGAAGAGAGTACAAGCTTCAGCGACAGATTGGGTTCCAATTGCAGCTTCACTGTGGGATTTCAACCCAGACTAGGAAATTAAGGCACACGCCTAAGTCTTTTGAGTCTCAATTTTAACCTCTGTTAAATGGAGATGATCATGTTGTGAGAATTAATGATACTAAATACTAATACATGCAAACATCCCACACAAAGGAAATTATCAGGAAATAGAAGCTACTATTATTATGAAAGGTGCTTTAGTCATTCTTTCTAAAGTAAAATTGTTGGATCTTTTACTGTGACCAGCTCAATGTATGTTATAGAGTAAATAAGCAGCAGGATCTTATATTTTGAGAACAGACAACCTCAATACTTTCCTTCGCTCTACATGTAAAAAAGTAACCTAATTAGTATTACTAACTTCATAGGGCTTCCACTGCAGTCAATATTTTCTCACATTCCATAGCTCAAGTGCTCACTTTCAGACTCTATTTTCAGAACCAAATTAATGCATATTGGTTAAAGTGTTCTGGACACCCTGTTTTCAGAAGCACAAGCAGGTTTCAATATGATGAATGCAAAGTGACTTTTTCTTCCATTATCCCTTTTGACTAAGACCATGAAAGTACTCCAGCCATTACAGATATGACATTAGTCCTGTCAGCCACCTCCACTCTGTTCCATCACTTTCAAGTGATTCTAACTGCAGATTCTCCAGAAAATCTGCAGAGAATCACCTGGACTCACCAACTTACAACATTATAATTACAGTTGCAGAAAACAAAACTTAAAAAAAAATAAAAATTGAAAAAATACAATCGCAAAATTATTTTCTTTTTCTACTTTTCAATTTTGAGAAAGTGAGACTTACAGCCTCACACTGGAACTACAAGCTCTGGCCTTATATTATTGACATAATTATTTCTTAGCATTAAATTAGATTTAAAAGAGCAAACATCAGAATGTGGAAGGCTTTAGTGGGACAGAATTTTAGGTTGATCTCAGCTTCAGGAAGCATTTGATTTTTCCTCTTTCTTTAAAAAAAAAGGCCCAGAATGACTTTTGATTGATATAAATGTAAATGAAAAGATTCTTGCTATTGCCAGTCTAAAAGGCAAATTCTTCCTTAGGAAAAACTCTCCACTCATTTAAACAAACTCTTTACTAGCAAATAAACTAACAAAAGCATCCTCCCCTCTTTTCTGGCTAATCAATTTCAAAACTTGACCAAATGTGAGGAGAGAGGCACTTTGATATACAACAACTGTCTTGTGAAAAAAGTAAACAGAAAGAGATGTCAGAATGCCCCACTTTCTAATTAGAATGATTCACATAAGATATTATGCTTTCTTGCCTGGATAAAGGCCACTTTCAAAAGAGCTGAAGTAAGCCTGGTTCGATAGTTGAATTTCTGTTGAAACCTTTTGATAAAACATGGTGCTGGGTTAAAACTTTAAGATCTGTAAAGGTTATTCTGGAGATCATCCACCCTGGGTAATGTGGTATCTAGAGAACCGATAAGGTTAATCCAAATTATCCGGGAGATTACCCTTGAGACAGCAAACGGTTCCATAAACATCACCATTGCTGTCCCAAGCAGAGAAATGATATGCTTCACTTTTGTTAGCATTTTCAAGGAGACTAAACCTGAAAACATGAGTAAAATGAAGACTTGGGTTTATAGGCAAAAGCTGTCACTGAACCACTGAATTATGAGGCTAGACTTTCAGTAGCCGCCAAGTTATAGGTCAAATGCTTTTAGGTCAATTTTCACCTCTTTCAAAAAACCCATGATGAAATTTCAAAGGCTTTTATGTGAACTTTTATTTACCCAGGTTAGTTGGAAAGAAAAAGGTAGGAAGGGCAAAATGTGAGATTTCATTATCTTTGTCCATTGTTTTCTGCTTTTTATAATGTAATGCTCGTAGAATCATACATGGATAATCAATTATTCTGGGCACATGGTGGGAAAGACAGGGTGAAAAGGCTAACAGGATTCTTAAAACACTCAAGACATTTGCCTCCCAATATTGAAGAACTAAAGAGCACAACTTCTTTTTCCTTTTTACTTCTAACCTTTAAGCTATTTGAAACTAAGTTGAAATTTGTTTAAATTTTTTCAAAATTATTATGCAAATTATAAGATTTTAGGGGGAAATCCACAAATGTAAAGGTTATAAATAAAATGCAATTAAAAAAAGGAAAAAAAAAGAAAATTCTTTATTATCTGGCACGTAGTTGGTGCTCAATAAATGTTTGTCGGCAAGTCCTGTTCAATTTCTGCATTAAAAACAAAGCTAAAGTGTATTAACATGTGCAAATTATGTGAATTGCATGCCCAAGTGACTATTTATATATGCAAATAGCTGTTTGGCAAATAAAAATTTAAAGTATAGCCACATATGAGAACATGAAAAGGTATCATTATGTGGAAAAAAAGAATTACTATATTGGTACAGTAATTTTTGTTTACATTTCACTAAAGCTACCAAATTCTAGCACCAGTATGAGGGCATCATTCTATAAAGTCTAAAATTATGGTTGTTCTCTATATTTCATCCTTAAAAAAGATTCAAACAATCTATTTGTTTCTTTCTAGTTCCACTGCTATCACCCTGGTACATGCTTCTATTATCTTTCATCAGGACTACTGAGATAGTATCATAATTGATCTCCCCAAATTCTCACAGGCTCCTGGAAAATAAATTTACATTGAAAGTGATTTTTTTCAATACATATCTCTAACTACCTCACGTTCTCTTGCTTGAAACATTTCCATCGTTTTCCATTTAGAGGCTATCACTGATGCACAAAGGAAGTCATGTGGCCTAAGCCTCACAATCATGAAAGATCACAAATTTAAAGTTCCACCCTACCTTCAAATGGGGATTTACCTATAGTCACAAAGACACAGTGACAGAATTGAGAGAAGATGTTCATCATACAACTTTAAATTAGTGTCCTCTTATCATCCATACCACCTGTAGTACACTTTAAACTGATTTTTTGTAAATTCTGTAATTGTCTTGTGAATAGCATACCTATGTGAATTGTACTTTGTGTATCAAGAATATTAACTTACAGCCTTAATTATTACCCATGTTATTGCATTTCTCCTTCTTCTTCTATTCACATACCAGAAGCCATGGCCTGAGCTTTTCTCAACATCTGACAGGTCTTTCTCCAACAAACAAGTGCTTAACATGGACCTCAAGGCTCTGGTCACTCTGGCTCCTACCTTGCTCAACAGTCTCATCATTTCACCAAATTCCTCCTTGCTTCAGAACGCTGACAATACTAACTTCCTTTCTACTCTTCAAACAACCCATGCTCCCTCCTGCCACAGGACCTTTGCATACACTAGGCCTCTGTTCAGAATATTCTCCTTATCTCCTGCTTGTCCTCCAGATCTCAGCTCAAGTGCCACTGCCTCCTGGGTAGCCTTCCTTGGCCTGTCTGAGTAGACAGAATTTTCTCCTAATATACTTTCTCTCAGTACCATACTCTTTCCCCAATCATGATTACTTTTGTATTTACATGATTCTTAGATTAATATCTGTCTCCTACCAGATGTAAGTTATAAAAATATCTTTATATGAAGAATGGAGGAGGCAATGCACATATAGACACGTATTTACTCTTCATCCAGCACAGTTGGATAGCATTTATTAGATATGTAATATACAGTTGTTTAATGAATTAATGTTCTTTTTATTAAACCATATGCTCTCTAAAAAAAAAAAGAACAGATGTTTAAGTCTAATCTGTGTTTTAAATAACAATCATATTCAAAGCCTAATCTGTACTGGCCCAATTCATGGGAAACAAATAACAACAACAACAAAAAAAAACATTTTACAAAAAATAAGTATTTTATCAAAATAGCATGACACCCATGCAAAAAGACATCTCCTTTGCCAGTAACTTGGAGTCTAGAAAAACACTAACCTTAGTTGCTCTAATCAGCTAGGGGAGAAAAGGCATCAGTGACTTAAAAGAGACTATATGAGGTTTTATGCCACAAACAAAATGGACTGATCCTCTCACCTTCAGTATGCTTTAAAAAAGACAAAAAATAAAAATAAATTTTTAATGAACTGATCTAAAATATTCAGTTGACTTGGTTCTCCATGGCTCTTTCTACATCTGAGTCATGTGGAGACAAGGGGAAGCATCCATGACTGCTTCTCAGCCATCCAGACACCCGCCAATCAATCACACTGGTGAGGTGCTTTGGTCCTACTCCGTCTCACTTGTTCATATGGACAAAGACTAAAGGAAAAAGATCCCTACTACACCACAAACAGTCAACATAGTATTTCAGTAAAATAGAAATGTTAACAAACAAAAGTACATGTATTTACCCACATATATGTATATATATGAACAAACACACACTACAAAAATTTGACTTCCTACATATAAAGGAAAAGAACATCTAAATCACAATAAACAGTAACAATTTAGTTGCGGTGACAGAAAAACCTCCTATGCTTGTGGAAAGGCCATTACAGATCAATAGTTGAACAGCTAATATGTATACAATGCTTACTAAGTGCCAGGCATTAGTCTAAGTATTTTTACATACGTTAACTTATTGAATTCTCACAATAGATTTATTTTACTTTATTTTTATTTTTTTAGGGACAGGGTCTTACTCTGTTGCCCAGGCCACAGTGCAGTGACAAAACACAGTGAACTGCAGCCCTGAAGTCCTCAGTTCAAGCCATCCTCCTGCCTGAGCCTCCCTAGTAGCTGGGACTACAGGTGGGCACTACTATGCTCAGCTAATTTTTTTGGAGCAGGGAGGAAGAGACAAGATCTAGATTTATTGCCTAGGCTGATCTCAACCTCCTGACTTCAAGCTATCCTCCTGCCTTAGCCTCCCAAAATGCTGGGATTATAAGCGTAGGCCACCATGTCCAGCCCACAACAACTTTATGAAATAAGGACTTTACTATCATCTCCCTTTTACAGATTAGGAAACTGATGCACAGAGAGGCTAAGCAATTTTCCCAAGGTCACACAACTACTGAGTGGAGGAAACCCAGGATCCAAACTCAGGCAGTCTGGCTCCAGATTCCAAGCTCTTAAAAAACTCTCAAGAGTTACCTGTCTTTGGTTCCACAATCCCAAATTCACCATGTCACTCTAAAACATCCAAAAATTTAGTTTGTTTTGCAGACACTACTAACAGACAACTGTTAGAAGGTGCATATATCCATTTTTCTCAGCTTTAGGACAAACATTTAAGATATGGAAGAAATATATTCAAGGAAAGAGAAGAAAGACAATGTAAAGGCCAAAATCCCTCTATTTTGTAATAATAAGCATAATAATAACTAACATTTTTTAGTGCTGTGTTTAGTACTTGATCAAATTGTCTCATTTAAATCACACAATAACCCTAAGAGGTAACCCTACTTAGGTTCATTTTACAGTTGAAGAAACCTGAAGCTCAG
The DNA here is from genome assembly GCF_001604975.1 of Cebus imitator. Taxonomy (NCBI): domain Eukaryota; kingdom Metazoa; phylum Chordata; class Mammalia; order Primates; family Cebidae; genus Cebus; species Cebus imitator. The sequence goes on from NW_016107324.1 coordinate 2,802,912, forward strand.
AGTAGTTAGCAACTTGCACAGATCACACAACCAAGTCCAGAGCCCATTGCCCTAGTCTGCAGAGTTGAACTCCCACACAGGGGGATGTCTTACCCCCAGAAATTGAGTAACATTGACATTTACAACAAAAGCAGGAAAAGAAGAGTGAAAATAGAGCAGAGTTATAGGAGTGGGCTGGGGATGGGGTGACTAGGTTAAGTAACTAATTGCCAAAATAATGCCTATGCAGGAGGAGGAGGAAGAGAAAGAAAATGAGAAGAAATCTTAATAATTTATATAAAAAAATAAACATTATAAATTAAGTTTAGAAGAGGTTTGTGTCTTATTTCAGCTGCTATAACAAAGTGCCATAACCTTGGTGGCTTATAAACAAAAAGAATGCATTTTTCATCATTCTGGATAAGGCTGGAAGTCTGGGATAAGGATGCCATCATCCTTGGTTGGTTAGGTTTTGGTGAGGGCTGTGTTCTGGGTTGCAGACTGACAACTTGTCGCTGTATCTTCACATGGCAGAAAGAGAACTAGCTAGCTCACTGGCTTCTTATAAGGGTACTAATTCCATTCAGGAGGGCCCATCTTCATAAACTAATTACCTCCCAAAGGCCACACCTCCAATACCATCACACTGAAATTAGGGTTAAGTCTTTGCCCATGCCTGTGTCCTGAATGGTATTGCATAGCTTTTCTTCTAGGGTGTTTATGGTTTAAGATCTTAGATTTAAATCTTTAATACATCTTGAGTTAATTTTTGTATAAAGAGTAAGAAAGGGGTTGAGTTACAGTTTTCTGCATATGGCTAGCCAGTTTTCCCAACACCATTTTTTAAATAGGGAATCCTTTCCCCAATGCTTGTTTTTGCCATGCCTGCCAAAGATCAGATGAATGTAGATGTGTGGTCTTATTTCTGAGGCCTCTGTTCTGTTCCATTGATCTCTATATCTGTTTTGGTGCTAGTACCAAGCTGTTTTGGTTACTGCAGCCTTGTAGTATAGTTTAAAGTCAGGTAACGTTATGCCTCCAGCTTTGTTCTTTGTGCTTAGGATTGCCTTGCCTATACAGGCTCTTTTATGGTTCCATATGAAATTTAAAGTAATTTTTTCTAATTCTGTGAAGAAAGTCAATGATAGCTTGATGGGAACAGCACTGAATCTATAAATTACTTTGGGTAGTATGGACATTTTCATGATATTGATTCTTCCTATCCATGAACATGGAATGTTTTTCCATTCGTTTGAGTTGTTTCATTTCCTTGAGCAGTGGTTTGACGTTCTTCTTGAAAAGGTCCTTCACATGCCTTGTAAGCTGTATTCCTAGGTATTTTTTTCTCTTTGTAGCAACTGTGAATGGAAGCTCGCTCTTGATTTGGCTCTCTGTTGGTCTATTATTGGTATATAGGAATGCTTGTGACTTTTGCACATTGATTTTTGTATCCTGAGACTTTGCTGAAGTTGCATATCAGCTTAAGAAGTTTTTGGGCTGAGAGGATAAGGTTTGCTAAATATACAATCATGTCACCTGTAAACAGAGATAATTTGGCTTTCTCTCTTCCTATTTGATACCTTTATTTCTTTCTCTTGCCTTATTGTCCCGGCCAGAACTTCCAATACTATGTTGAATAGGAGTGGTGAGAGAGGGCATTCTTGTCTTATACCAGTTTTCAAAAGGAATGCTTCCAGCTTTTGCCCATTCAGTATAATATTGGCTGTGAGTTTGTCATAAGTAGCTCTTATTATTTTGAGATATGTTCTATCAATACCTAGTTTGTTGAGTGTTTTTTGCATGAAGTGGTCTTAAATTTTATCAAAGGTCTTTTCTGTATCTACTGAGATAATTATATGGTTTTTGTAATTCATTCTGTTTATGTGATGGATTACATTTATTGATTTGCATATGTTGAACCAGCCTTGCATCCCAGGGATGAAGCTGACTTGATTGTGGTGGATAAGCTTTTTAATGTGCTGCTGGATTCGATTCGCCAGTATTTTATTGAGGATTTTTACATCAATGTTCATTAGGGATATTGGCCTAGAATTTTCTTTTTTTGTTGTGTCTCTGCCAAATTTTGGTATCAGGATAATGCTGGCCTCATAAAATTAGTTAGGGAGGAGTTTCTCTTTTTCTATTGCTTGAAATAGTTTCTGAAGGAATAGTACCAGCTCCTCATCATACCTCTGGTAGAATTCGGCTGTGAATTCATCTGGACTGGGCTTTTTTTGGTTAGCAGGCTATTAATTACTGCCTCAATTTCAGAAGTTGTTATTGGTCTATTCAGGGATTCAACTTCTTTCTGGTTTAGTCTTGCAAGAGTGTATGTGTCCAGGATTAGTGGTGATATCCCCCTTCATCATTTTTTATTGTGTCTATTTGATTCTTCTCTCTTTTCTTCCTTATCGGTCTAGCTAGTGGTCTATCTATTTCATCAATCTTTTCAAAAAGCCAGCTCCTGGATTCATGAATTTTTTGAAGGGTTTTTTGTGTCTCTATATCCTTCAGATCTTTTATCATCTTAGTTATTTCTTGTCTTCTGCTAGATTTTGAATTTCTTTACTCTTTCTTCTCTAGTTCTTTTAATTGTGATGTTAGAGTATCAATTTTAGATCTTTCCTGCTTCCTCCTGTGGGCATTTAGTGCTATAAATTTTCCTCTAAAAACTGCTATAGTTGAGTCCCATAGATTCTGGTATGTTGTGCCTTGTTCTCATTAGTTTCAAATAACTTATTTCTGTCTTTATTTTGTTATTTCCCAGTAGTCATTTGGGAGCAGGTTGTTCAGGTTCTATGTAGTTGTGCGGTTTTGAGTGAGTTTCTTAATATTGAGATCTAATTTGATTGCACTGTGGTCTAAGAGACTGTTATGATTTCTCTTCTTTTGTATTTGCTGAGGAGCATTTTACTTTAAGGGCTATGTGGTGCTAAGAATAATGTATATCCTGTTGATTTGGGGTGGAGAGTTCTGTAGGTGTCTATTAGGTCCACTTGGTCCAGAGCTGAGTTCAAGTCCTAAATATCCTTGTTAATTTTCTGTTCTGTTAATCTGTCTAAAATTGAAATTGGGGTGGTAAAGCCTCCCAGTATTGTTGTGTGGAAGTCTGAGCCTCTTTGTAGGTCTCTAAGAACTTGCTTTATGAATCTGGGTGCTCCTGTATTGAGTGCACACATATTTAGGATAGTTAACTCTTCTTGTTGCATTGACCCTTTACCATTATGTAATGCCCTTTTCTCTTTTGATCTTTGTTGGTTTAAAGTCTGTTTTATCAGAGACTAAGGTTACAACTCCTGCTTTTTTTTTTTTTTTCCATTTGCTTGGTAAATCTTCCTCCATTCCTTTAAACTGAGCTTATGTGTGTCTTTGCACATAAGACGGGTCTCCTAAATACAGCACACTGATGGGTCTGGAGTCTTTATCCAATTTGCCAGTCAGTCTCTGTCTTTTAATTGGGGCATTTAGCTCTGATCTTTATCATTTCTTTCATTCTCTTTATTTGGGGTTTGATTTGTTATTGCTTTTCTAGTTCTTTGAGGCACATCATCACATTATAGGAAATATTTACTTTTTTAATGTAGGCATTTATTACTATAAACTTCCCTCATAGCACTGCTTTTGCTGTATCCCATAGGTTTTGGCATGCTGTGTTTCCATTTTAATTTATTTTAAGAAATTTTTTAATTTTCTTCTTAATTTCTTCATTGACCTATTGGTTATTCAGCGGCATGCTGTTTAATTTCCAAGTATTTATACAGTTTCTGAGGTTCCTCTTTTTATTGATTTCTAGTTTAATTTTATTGTGGTCTGAGAAGATACTTGGTATACATTATTTTTAAAAAATTTTTGAGACTTCTTTTGTATCCTATCATATAGTATATCTAGGAGAGTATTTTATGTGTTGTTGAGAAGAATGTGTATTCTGCAGCTGTTGAATGAAATGATCCATAGATGTCTGTTCCATCCATTTAGTCTAAAGTACAATTTAAATCCAACGGATGTTTCTTTGTTGATTTCTGTCTAGATGATTTGTCTAATGCTGAGAATGGGGTGTTGCAGTCCCCAGTAACTATTGTAATTGATCTCTCCTTTTAGATATAATATTTGCTTTATATATTGGATGCACTAGTATTAAGTGCATATATACTTAGAATTTATTTTCTGATGTCCTTTGTCTCATTTCACTATTCTTCATTTAAATTCTGTTCTATTGTTGATAAGTATAGCCATACCTGCTTACTTTTGGTTTCTGTTTTTATGGAACACTTTTTCCATCTCCTTACTTTCAGTCCGTATGTGCCTTTATAGGTGAAGTGCATTTCTTGTAGGCATCATTATAGTCAGGTCAGGGTTTTTTTTAATTTATTCAGCCAATTTATATCTTCTAAATGGAAAATTAAATTTATTTACATTCAAGGTTGTTTATTGATATATGAGGAGTTACTCCTATCATTTTGTAGTTTTCTGGTTGTTGTGTATATCTTTGTTCCTTTTCTTCTCTTGTTTACCATTATGATTTGGTGATTTTCTCTTGTGGTAATATTTGAGTGCTTTTTATTTATTTGTGTGTTTTTTCTACTCATGTGTTTTATATTTTCATGTGTTTTTATGATGATAGATATCATCTTTTCACATCCCATTGTAAGATTTCCTTAAGCATTTCTTGTAGATTCAGTCTAGTGGTGATAAATTCCCTTAGTTTCTGTTTGTCTAGGAAAGACTTTCTTTTGCCTTCATTTATGAAGGATAACTTTGATGGGTAAGGTACTCTTTCTTAGCTGGCAGTTTTCTCTTTCACCACTTTGAATATAGCATGTTATTCTCTCTTGACCTGTAAGGTTTCTACTGAGAAATCCACTGTTCACCTGACGGGGGCTCCCTTTTATGTGACTAGATTCTTTTCTCTTTCTGCTTTAGAATTATCTCTCCTTTTGTCTTTGATTTTTGACAGTTTGACTATAGTGTGCTGTGAAGAAGGACTTTTTGGGTTGTATCCATTTGGGGATCTATAAGCTTCTTGTATTTGTATGTCTAAATCTTTTACTAGCCTCGGGAGCTTTTCTGATATTGTTTCATTAAACAGGTTTTCTTTGCCTTTGGTCTCTTCACCTTCTACAACACACAAAATTAAAATATTTGGTTCCTTTAGGAAGTCCTATATGTCATGTGAGCTTTGTTCATTCTTTTTTATTATTTTTTCTTTGTTTTGTATGTTTGCTTGTGTCTGACTAGGTAATTTCAAAAGAAAAATCTGTCTTTTCATTCTGAATTTGCTTCTTCTATTGTTAAAGCTCTTGAATAACTTTTTCATTTCATTCATTGAATTCTTCAGTTCCGGAATTTCTGTTTGGTATTTTTTAAATGATATCTATACCTCTGGTGAATTTTACATTCAAATCCTGAATTGTTTTTACTGATTTCATTGTATTGTTTATCAGTGTTCTCTTGTATCTCACTGAGATTTCTTAAGACATTACTTATAAATTTTGTTTTTGTTTGAATCCTTTGTGGAGAATTCTTGTGTTGCTTTGGAGATGTTGTATTTCCTTAGCTTTTTCATGTTTCTTATGTCTTTTCATTGATATGCATATCTTGTGCAAAGTCACTTCTTCCAATTCTTTGGATTGACTTTCATGGGGGATGGCTTTTTCCTGAATATTTAACTATGGTGTTGGTTGTGTAGGGCACTTTAGCTTTGATTCTGGGCATATGCAGTAGTGTAGTCTCCACATGATTTCTTCAGCTGTAAACACTGGTCCGTGCTGTCTGTGATTTCTTCAGTGGCTTAGGCTGCAGTTGTTAATAAAGGCTGCGGTGAGGTTTTATTGGGAATGGGGATGCCAGGTGGGCCACTCCTTGGACCCCAGTGGTGGCAGCAGTGAGCCAAGCATGCCTGTCCTTGGGTCCCAGTCAGCATACATGGGCACCAATATTAGCAGACACAAATGAGCTGATTATCATGCCTCTGGACAGCTTGCTTGGGTATCAGCAGTGGTAGCCACAGGTCAGGTAGGTAGGTAGACCCTTGGCTCCCTGGATAGCATGTGTAGCATAGGTGATGGCAGTAGCATCAGTGGGACATCCCTTGGGCTTTGAAGTGGCATGCACTGGTGTTAGCATTTGCTGCAATGAGCTAGGCAGACCAGTCCTCAAACTTCCAGGTGGCACATGCAAGTGGTTGCTAACTATGGCATTAGCAGCAGGATGGGTGGTCATAACCTCAGTCCATTGGGAGGAGTATACAGATGCTAGCGGTGGTGAACAGGATGGGATAATTCCCAAGACCCCAGGCAGTGTGTTCAAGCACTGAGAGAAGTAGGGGTAAGCAGGCTTTTACCCAGGCCTCCCACTGGTGCACTCACGTGGTACTGTAGTGGGCAGGGCAAGGTGATGCCAGGTTCCTGACAGAATGTTTTGGTGACTGCAGCAGCAGCAGCAGCAATAGGCTGGGGAGTCTGTCCTCAGGGCAGGTACAAGTGTGCTGTGGCCCTGTTGCTACAGGTCAGAGTTGCTGTAGAGTGACTGCAGCCACATACAGGCAGTTCTCAGGCTCTGGGGTTGGGGAGGGTGCTTTGGCCTTCAGTGGTGGCAGTAGTGGCATCAATGGCAGCAGCAGGAATAAGGGAAACTAGTCCTCATGGTATATGCAAGTACATGGTAGCAGCCCTGATGCTAGAGGGCCAGGGTCACTGCTAATGTCATGTACTTTGGCCCTCAACTGCAACAGCAGCTACTGCAGGTGGCAGCATAGCTTGTCCTGCTGCTGGGGATGGGGGTTGAGGTTGCTTTCTGAGGTAAGTTTACCTGGTAGGTGGTTCTCAGACTTTAGAGAGAGCATGTTTTAGGTCATTTTGTCCTGGTGATATCCTCCTTGGTGACCTGCACAGTCCATTCTGTGGGGCACAGACAAGTTTGTGCTAGAGTGCTGGGAAGCCTGACATTGCACTGGGTCCAGCTGGCATCATACTTCTGCAGTCTCCAGGTGAACTCGAGAGTATGTCAGTGTAGCTCCAGGGATGTGGAGACGCAGGGGTTGTTGCAGCCCAGGGCGGGATGTAGACTGATGGGGGCTGAGCTCTCAAAATGGCACCATGTTGCACCTGATTAGGACTCAGGAGGTATTTGGAACCCAGGATGAACTCCCTTTCTGGAGCAATGCCATTACACAGTCTCCACGCAGGTCACTATGCCATTCTCAGAGCCTACAAAAGCTGTTCCCATGAGTAAGGTTGCAGGAGTCCACAGTGGAAATGTGAACCACTGGGGGTCTTTCACTTATTCTCTCCCATATTACGGAACCTCTATGGGTTCCCAGACAATCCTGGCCAAGCTGGCTGCTTTTCTTCCCTCTCCTTATGTGCCTTAGGTGTTTTCTGTCACTTCTCTGTTGAATTTCAGTGTTCTCTCTTTAATGATCTATTTGAAGTAGGATTATCCACCTACGATTTCAGTCCTTCTTGAAAGAGGCAAGTGTTGGATTCCTCTAGTCAGCCATCTTGAAGGCCCTCTCTCTAGAGTAACTTTTAAAGAAGTTAGAGATATGACAATAAAAACCAAAATGACAAATATTTCTGTAAAAAAAAAAGGAGTAAGACACCATAAAAACCCTAGAATAAAACCTAGGCAAAACCATTCAGGACATAGGCATAGGCAAGGGCTTCATGACTAAAACACCAAAAGCATTGGCAATAAAAGCCAAAACAGACAAATGGGATCTAATTAAACTTCAGAGCTTCTGTACAGCAAAAGAAACAATCATTAGAGTGAACTGGCAACCAACAGAATGGGAAAAAAAATTTGCAATCTATCCAACTGACTAAGGGCTAATATCTAGAATCTACAAAGAACTAAAGCAGATTTACAAGAACTAAAGCAGATTTACAAGAAAAAACAAACAAACCCATTCAAAAGTGGGCAAAGGATATGAACAGACACTTTTCAAAAGAATACATATATGAGGCCAACAAACATGAAAAAATGCTCATCATTCCTGGTCATTAGAGAAATGCAAGTCAAAACCACATTGAGATACCATCTCACGCCAGTTAGAATGGTGATCATTAAAAAATCTGGAGACAACAGATGCTGGAGAGGATGTGGAGAAATAGGAACACTTTTACACTGTTGGTGGAAGTGTAAATTAGTTTAGCCATTTTGGAAGACAGTGTGGCAATTCCTCAAGGATCTAGAAACAGAAATTCCATTTGACCCAGCAATCCCATTACTGAGTATATACACATCATTCTATTATAAAGACACATGCACATGCATGTTTATTGCAGCACTGTTTACAATAGCAAAGACATGGAACCAACCCAAATGCCTGTCAATGATAGACTGGACAAGGAAAATGTGGCACATATATACCATGGAATACTACGCAGCCATTAAAAATGATGAGTTTGTGTCCTTTGTAGGGACATGAATGAATCTGGAAACCATCATTCTCAGCAAACTGACACAAGAACAGAAAATCAAACACTGCATGGTCTCATTCACAGGCGGGTGTTGAACAATGAGAACACATGGACACAGGGAGGGGAGCATCACACACTGGGGTCTGTTGTGGGGGCTAAGGGAGGGACAGCAGGGGGTGGAGAGGTTAGGGAGAGATAACATGGGGAGACATGCCAGATATAGGTGACAGGGGGATGGAGGGAGCAAACCACATTGCCATGAATGTACCTATG
>NW_016107324.1:2811705-2813500 GCF_001604975.1 Cebus imitator
AAAAAAAAAAGGAGTTAGAAATGCAAATAATGATAACATAATAATAGCTACCCTTAAAATCGTGCTTACTATCAGACATTACTCTAAGACTTCTACATTAACCAACTCATTTAATCCTCATGCTATAATTACTTTTGAGATATTAATAGTGGAAGCCTGCATTAATTTGCCTGCATATACCAAATCCAGGTTACATGCAATTATTTCATTATTTTATAGTATTTTAAGTCTGTATATTTGTCTTTTTAAGAAGAAATAATACAAATTTTTAAGGTAGATTTTAACATGAAACTTAAAAGAAATCATTGAAGAATAAATAGCAAGTCATGGGCATGCATCCTGACTTAATTATGGTTACAAATATCTGCTATTTATATTAATGGGTGATTTCTTAATTCTCCATTCTTCTTTTTTTTTTTCCTTCCTTCCTTCTCTCTTTCTTCAGTCCAGAATTCCAGAATTCATCTGGTAGACCACAGAAGGACAGAATGTGGCCTGCAGGAGGACAAGATTGGAGGTGGAGAGAAAAAGCAGCCTCAGGAGTTCAGTAAAGTTGGCCTCTTCAAGATGGTTTTAGAGACAGATGGCAGGGTCAGCCTTGTTACAGCTAGTAAATAGCAGCCAATGCAAAGGTAATGTTGGAGTTAGGAAGAAGGAACAGCCTGACAAGGTCAGTAATTGGCTATATAAACAGGATTCGGCAAATTAATGATAATGAGACCCAGGTTTCTCAATGACTGAGAACAAACCTATGTATTGGATTGGAATTGGACTTATTAGCATGAACTCATGGTTTAAGTGTGTGTGTGTGTGTGTGTGGGTGGGTGTGTGTGACTGATGTCAAGGGATGTGTGTATTTGTGTGTATTTCTTGGCTCTGGCCTTGGAACAGCAACACCGAATAGCAATAAACCCATCTATTAAATAACATCCAGCAACCAGATCTTGCTTTCCAAATTCCAGTCTACATTCAAAGGAACTAAGACTTATAAGAGAAATGGCTGAATCCAGGGCTCGGCAAGGAAGTAGAAGATTAGCCTAAAACATGTTTTGGTGCCAAAGAGTAATAATATGCTAAAAGAACTGTGAAGATATGTCAAAAGGACACAGAAGTCAGCATAACGGGGCATCTTATGGCCAAATCTGGGATAATTTGAATGTCAAAATAATGACAATAACATATTATGAAACATCAAATAAAACAGAAATCCACGAGTCTACACTGATCTAAATAAACAAGTAAAAAGAGAGCAAAGGAATCTCTGTTTACACTGTAATGTAGGAATGAGACATCTATTTTGTCTAACTAGATGGAATTAGAAAAAGCACTACTTAGAAACCATCATAGTAATAATTAATTGAAGCAAGAAACATCAACAGATGTTTACATAGTTTCAAAGTATTTCCACATAAAATACTTAATTACAAAGGATTAAAAAGCAACTTTACAATGGAGGATCGTGGTAGACAGTATGTTAATCAGGTAATCAGAATTTATACCATCACTATGGGGGACAATTGATCTTATGTGTCATCTAATTGTATTCAAGAAGAACGCATTATTTCTGTGATATTTTTGCCAAAATTTGTATAACCTGATCATGAGAAAACATTTGAAAACTCAAACTGGGAGAGGTGGATCCAAAATGGCCGTTTAGGAACAGCTCAGGATTGCAGCTCCCAGTGAAAGCGCAGAGGGTGAGTGGACGCCGTGTTTTTATTGCCCACAGACTAGGAAATTCCCGGGCAGAGGTGCTCCACAGTCACCAGCGCGGCTGTTTTGGCCAGCGCCGCTG
>NW_016107324.1:2818937-2829254 GCF_001604975.1 Cebus imitator
AAAAAAAAAAAAGAAAACTCAAACTGAAGGACAGTTCCACAAAATGACTGATCTGTGACACTAAAACATGTCAAGGACATGAAATGCAAGGAAAGACTGGGGAATGATGCCAGATTAAAAGAACCTAGAAAGACATGAAAACTGGTTGCAGCATGTGACTTGAGACCTTATGCTATAAAGGATATCAATGAGGCAATTGGTGAAACTTGAATGGGATCTCTAAATAAAGAGAATACAGGAGTTTTTTAATGCTGTACTTGCAATTTTTATGCAAGTTTGAAATTGTTGTGAAATAAATTAATTTTTAAATCTCAAGTAGATTATGAAATAAAGTTGAATATGACACAGTATAAAACCAAACTGTGACTTGTACATTAAACAGAAAATTCACAGAAATCTGATGAATTTTTTTTTATTGACATAGATACTCCAATAAGTGGGAATATTTATTTTTAACTATATGCTTAATAAAAGCTGAGAAATCCACCACTTCTTCTTTTACAGAGATGGAAACTGAGACCCAGAAAATTAAAATAGTGTTATGATTGTATCAAACTTAAGAATACTATTTATAAAGAAGAATATTTTCTTTAAAAAATCTGAGGTCATTCTCTTGTGTCTTGACATGATTAAAACAAAAGCCTGTTTTTCACAGTTTAAATAATGCTCCAAATAATTTTCATAAAATGGAAACATGATGATATACCTTTTTTAGTAACTGGTCTACCCAAAACCCTATGAATTTAGACTCAAAATTTTTTATTTTCATAAAAGACATCTCTCTTTTAAACTTTCAGTTTGATGTAACCATTCATTAAATACTTTGTTTCTCAAATCTTTTAGGAAGTAACAAGAGAGTAAAAATCAACCTAAAAACAGATCTGAGGTACAAAACAAGTTCCATAGATATTGTAGTAAACATTGTGAATTTCCCCCTAACTTCCATTCCAGTTCAAATTATTAATCTTAGTCAAACACACTAATTCCTCTCCCCTTGCCAGTAGCTGGCTTGAGGATGCATAGGCCTCTCAGGGGTTTTAGGATACAGAGTGAGTCTTTTTTCTTGGATGATGCTGAACTTCTGGGAGCCATACTATAATCACAAAAAGAAGTCTGAGGATGGAGCCAATGCTATGAATGATATAGTGGAGATACAGAAGAATCTCAATGTTCAGTGTCAATGTTTAGCCACCAAACTAACCAACCCTGAAGATCACTTTATCTCAGGATTTAGTTATTAAAAAAAAAACCACAATCATTGTTTAAACCAGTTTGAGATGGGTTTTTCATTGCCATCAAAAGTGTCTTGATACATACATGTAAATAAGAAAAAATATAAGGTCAGAGAAGTTGTCCTATAAATAGAAAAAATCTTAAAATGTGCAAAAAATAAATAAAATATCAGACATAGGCCTCACATTACCTGAGTTTCTATATCTTAACCAGTTTTGGGAGGTTACAGTACCTTTGCAAATGGATTTTGCAAGCAAGAAAGTCGAGAGTTATCCTAAAAGTCTACCACTAGGCCAAGGCCAGAAGGTCAAGGAGGTACAACAATTAGCCCCATCAAGGTCACTGCTGAGAACAGTCAACACAAGTTACTTGTTAAAATTGTCTGCTTCTAATACCACATTCAAAGCACCCACCCTCGTAGCCATGCATGACCTTTAAGATGGTGTATACAAAATGCTGAGTTGGAGAATTGTCAGATGGAACGGAGAGATGAGATAATAGCTAAAGGAGAATGTTAAATGGGCTCCTATCCAGCCAAAGCTATCAGGTTTCTCTGAAATGGCATGTGACTTCACTGGGGTATCAGTTTACTTTAGGCACTGTCCGTTTGTCCGGACAGGTATTCCATGTAGGGGTATTGCCACCTGCTGGTAGCTTTCTTCTCAGGGACAGACATCCTTAAAATCTGGCCCCACTGTGTCATACCAGAGAGTATCTGCTATTATTTGGCAAGTGGAGCTTTCTTTTTCATTGTTAAAATTAGACCGCCTTCTCTATTGATTAGACAAATATAAAATTCTCTTCAGGAAGCTGAGCAATGTATCTCAGAAAACAAACAGAAGAGAAAAAAGAAATAGATGACAAACACATTTTGCAAGAGTATCAGTTTTGTTAGAGTGGCTCACTAAAATCCTGAAGATAAAATTGGCCTCATGTTTAAGCAAGGATTCACGCAAATTCATCAAAGTAATGTTGGCGGCTATGCTTGAGAAAAATAGACAGAAATATAGTGCATTGGTTTATCTAACTACATATTTAAAGACCAAGTCTTAAAATCTCTGAGAATCCTAATCTCTTGGAGAATATATTTTTCACATGGTATATAGAAACACTAGCCTTCGGGAACAACGGTGCAGAGGAGGTTAAAGTGCTCTTTTTTAGTGAAATTTTCTGAAAGTATATCTGCTTTATATTGTAGGTATAGTTGTGCAGGCAAACCCAGTCCTTCAAGACACAATATGGGTTTTAGGATTATAAAATTTCTTTCACTATCTTCTAGTATACCTCCAAGTCAATGAACGCAACAAATAGGAAATTTGGTCATATTATCTCACCCACATTTTATTCTTCATTCTCTTTTCTTTAAGAACATTGCAAGATTTCCATAACAGAAAATCCCCCTCAGAATAGACCAGTAAGATTTGTACTATGTTACCTCATAATGGGAGGCACAAAACTTAAAAGGATAAACAAATATATTAGAGAGCTGAAAAAGTGATGGATAAGTAAAGGTTAAAAGATTTGCTATCAAATTATTTAGTCTAGAGACAGGGAGCATACAAGATTGCTTAATCACATGGATTTGAAAATGTCTCATAAAAAGGATACTCTTAATTAGTTTTTTCTACTTTTGTAGAGGACACAATAAAACAAACTAAAACCACAGAGCAAGGGACAGGGTGTAGTAGAAAAAACATCCACACTTGGAGTCAGAAATCTCAGTCTACTTGCTAACTCTGTGACCTTGGCTAAATGAATTATCAGAGAGAGAACATCATATCTTTGAGGCAACATGAACTTCAGAGAAAGATGGAACTGCTCTGCCCACCAGTTTTTGTTGCTTTTGTTCATTGAGTATATGAAATTGGGCCAATTACCTAACATCTCTGACCCTCAGTTATCTCATTTGCAATGTAGGGATAATGATATCTATCTGGCAAGCTTGTTATACGGCTATGAAATCAAATAACAATGCCAGGAATGCACTTAACAGAATGACTGACACATTATAAGTATTCAGTAAGTGTTCTTTCCTCGAGTCTTCTGCAGCCTGTTTCCTTGTCTGTAAATGGAGGGTAATGATATCTACCTAACTAAATGACATCATAAAATGTATTCAGTACATACATGCATTCTCTTTTTGCCTTCTCTAAGCCTCACTTTCACCATCTATAAAATGGATTCAATAATACCACACAGGAGAGTTGTGAGTTTAAAAAGACATGAATATAAAATTGTTCTACACTGGATATGGTGCATAGTAAGGACTTAGCAAATCTGTTATCATTACTATTATTTAAGAATATATTCAACAATCATCTCTTGAAACATATTATTTACAATCATACCTGACCCTAGATCGGCTGGTCTTTTTCAGCAGTTGGTAAGTCCTTACTAAAGGAATAAAAAATTTTGTCACTAAAGGTAACACCAAATAGTCAAGATTTCAAGCCCTAAGTAGGAAGAGATTTTCAGTAATAGTAAATGATAATGAAGGTTGAAATAAATGATACTGTTTGAAAACCTCAAAACATTTCATTCAACATCAACGCTAGTTGATCATTGTTTTCACCATCCTTATATTCTCTGCTTATAGTTAGTTTATTATTGAAGTATAGAAACAGAGAGAAGGAATGCACATTTTCCATGGCCTGCCCAGTGATCCTTAGAGAACACAGCTTCTCTCACCATTTACAGGCACCAATGAAATCCAAGAGTAACAATAACTTAATAGGTATTCTTGTTGCCTCCAAACCAGGGTTGAGACCAGCACGACCAGGATTTGGCTATATTGTGAAGTTTGACAGATGTGCTTTTTCTGTTCTTCCTCCCTTTTCAATCCCTTAAACCATACATATTGTCCTTTCAGCCTTCTGCCAGCACTCATGCTCACTGACCTGCCTCCAGAGCATCATTCTGTTCTTTAACTTGCTCCCAAAAGATTTCCATGTACTCTGTCCCATCTCTTCAACTCATTGCTCTATAAACTCATAATCTAATACACAAATTCACAAAAATGTGACAGCAAATGTGTATAGAGTTTCCTATGCCAGGTTTCTCATTTCTATTCTTACAGAGCACTTTTAGAAACTATGTCTTAACCCAAAAAGCTGTGGTAAGCCCTTTAGTCACCAAATATTCATTAAGTACTTGCTGTCTTCTATGTATTATGCTATAGTTATATATATATATATATATATATATATATGAGATATGAACTCTGATTCAAGAAGCTCACAGTCTATTAGAAACAGATACGTATGTGTAAGGAATTGCAATACAATTAGATAAGTGGTATTAGAATTATGCACAATAATAGAGTGCAACTGAGGCACCAAGAGGTTAGATAACCTGCTCCAGGCCACAGACCTAGAGGTGGTAGAATTGGTATTTTGAACCTAGGTTTTCAGGCTCCAGAACCTGTGGTCTTGATCACAATGCAGTAGTGAGAGTAGTCATTAATGAGATCAATTATTTGGAAATGAAAATCACAAAATAATTTATAAAATGTAACTGATCAATTTCATTTTTTAAAAGCTTTAAAATAATATATTGAACCAGTAGAAGAAAAAATATGATACATATTGAGACATCAATTAGTCTTCACAACTTATCCCCAGTGCCCAGCACACTGCCTGACACTTTGTAGGTTTCCAATAAATTTTTTAAAGCAAAATATTATTATTTATAAAACTAAATGTACATCTACCTATGACCCAGTTTGCCCAAGAAATATGAATATATATATGTCCCTTAAAAATACCGGTTCAAAATTATTATAGTAGTGTTATTTGTAATAACTAAGCACAAAAAATAACCCAAATGTCAATCAATAGAATGGTTTTTCTTTAAATCCTGTGGTATATTTATATAATGAAATAGCCAGAAATAAAAGGAACAAACTCCTGGTACATACAACACTGATGAATCTCAAAACTAGTATGCTGAGTAAAAGAAACTAGACACGAAACGTACATAGTTAACTTCCTATATCTACGACTGACAAAGTAACCTGAAGTAAACACATACACACAAACACAGAGACACACGCACACAGAACAGCGGTCACCTCTGGGTGAGGAGCATCGACATGAGAGAAACCTCTAGGGTGGCAGTAATGCTCTATGTCTTGGAAGGAGTTTAGGCTACACAGGCATATTCATTTGTCAAAACTCAGCAATGTTTACTTAATATCTATGCATTTTTGTGTGAAAATTATATCTAAAATATTAAACAAATATTAAATTTTAGTTACATATTATAGATGCTGAAGCGGTTACAGGGAAGCATACTAACATCTACAATTCAGACATCAAATGCACCAAAAAATTTTGAAGTGCCCCTTAAAATAAGATGGGTAGAAGTCTGGATAGATATGTAAAAGGACACATATAGAAAAACGTGTATAGTAGAATCCATGTGGTAGGTATATGTATATATTCACTGTAAAATTCATTAAACATTCCTATATATTTAAAATTTCTAAAATAAAATGTTTTTCTTTAAATGAATAAATAGAAGTAAATAATGAAACAAAATAAATGAAAATATTAGCAGTAAAATAATGCTTGAGATCATCTATTCTAAAATTACATCTAATGCAGAAATCTTCTCTAGAACCTCCTAAAACAAGGGATCATGCCAGCCTCAGTTTATATATGTACAGTGGTTGGAGAGTCACTATGCCCCAAGGTAGTCTACTACATCTTTGAACTATGATTAAAAATAGTTCCTTAACATTTAGACTAGACTTAAGCAAGGAACACGGGAGAGACATTAAGAAGCATAGTTCAAGGAATTAAAAGCCTAGGCTTTAGTGTGATCTCTCTCTTCTTATATCCTTACTCCAAAAAAGGACTACTTTTTTGTCTTGGTCAACTTAATCTAACTGGCCTACAGGTTTGTATAGTTATTCATTCATTCATTCAATAAATGATTATTGACCCCAGATTATATTTCCTAAAATCGTAATATCTGAATGCCTAAAGGTAAACTAATGATGCTCAGATTTCTTTATACTCTAAGGCCTATGGTTCTAGATGAAGAATTAAAGATTTAGCCAATTGATCTGTTCCAAATAGCTAACCAATTGAAAACAAAAAGGGAACCCATTTTATTCTTAGTGGAAGGGGCTTTATTTGAATTATATTTGTCTTATTTCTTTCGCCAGTCAAAGTAAAGACTAGCTTGCACATTGAAAATTTCCTATATAAATGTCATTTTCAAGAAAGATCATTTTCTGAGCTATGGCCTCTTCAAGACCTTTGAGCACTCAATCAAAAGTAAGCTTCTTCCTTATTAGGCCACAGCTCCTCCTTGTGGTTGATAGATATAATACCCTTAAATGCCAGCCACAGAAGCAGTTAAAGAAACAGTTGATATGATCACATTAAGGATCACTTCTAAGATGAAAAGTACTAGCATGATTTTGTCTTTAATACATATCCCTAGATTCTCACTCATTCATCTGATCAACTAATCCAGCCCAGAGAGTCACTGGCAGCACTTGAGAGACAATCCAGTGTGCAAAGTTAGTCTCAGAATCTTTTTCGGATCAGTGGTGGTTTAAGGTCGCATGAGTCTTAGCTACTCAAAACTAGTTCTAAACAATACAGTTTTGCTTTGATCCATGGTAAATTAAACTATAGCATGGAAAAAATATGGACTCTACTTCATTGTGTAACCAGTCTTGTCCTACTCACCATAATTCTTATCAGATCTTACATATTCATTGTTCAATGAATATATGGAAGGATTTATTATACCTTCTTCTGGTAGTTAAAAATACCAGGTGACCAAATTACAATCCAAAAACATTTTAACAAAGTAAAAAGTTAGATGAGGCTAATGAGATATATTTTCAAATAAAACAGGAATTTAAGCAACATCAAATGTGATTGGCACAAAATATAAGGCCTTGAATTAAAATTTTTCAGAAAATTAACTGCAACAGGATAGAAGAATCATAGATTAGGAGTGGCAAATGTAAAAAATGAATCAACGGTGTGAGTTTGTTATTCAAAAGCTAATATGAATCTAGTCTCCATTAAAATAAAAGGAAACAATATAAATGTCCATCAATAAAGAAAGTAAATATTGGCATAGTTACTTCAATGGAATATAATGCATCAGTGAAAATGAATGAACTAAAGCTTCCTATATTAAAATATTCAAATCTCTCAAGCATAACAAAAAGCTGCAAAAGAATATATTATACATCAGAGAAAATTTTTATCGTTTCAAGATTTTTAAATGCAAAATACTATATATTATATTCTATACTGAGAACACAGAATATGTAAACCTAGAATAAAAAGAGAGAAATGCAGGGTTAGTTGCAGAAGCAAGTCAGTTTGGGGGATCTATACAACGAGTTTGGGCTGTGTTCAGTAATATTCCATATTTTAAATCCAGTAGTATACCCATGGCTACCCATTGCATTATTCGTTATGTATTTTTATATATCTGAATTATTACATAATTTTTTAATTTTCTATTGCCTACATTAAAGGAAAGAAAGTTGTTTAAAGTCCTCTTCTTTTCACTAGTGAGACCATATATTGACTTCCGTGTTTTTTGGGGGGCACCAAGCATTTAAAAGAATATAGAAAAAAGGAAGTATATTGAGAGGGAAAGGCATGATGAAGGGATTCAAATCCATGTCATAGTAAAAGTAGTTAAAGAAACTTACACTTTGAAAATATAGATGCCAGGACCCAGCCCCAGGGATGCTGACATGACTGAGGTAGGCCCTGGGCATCAGTATTTGCAAAAATTTCCCTACATGGTTCTAATGCACAGCCAAAGTTGAAAACCGCTGGGATAGAGGTTGGAAGTTGTGGGAGCAGTGGAGGTATATAGCTTCTACAAGGAACTTCACATTTTAACGAGGTAAAAAATCATATTTCTTACGTTTTTTTTTTTACTATCTAACAAGTCTCAAACCTTAGAGAATAACATCTACATGTATTTTACCTTTCACTTCTGATACTTAAAATGTTTCGGGAAAGTAATATATTATGTACAATGTTATATTCATAATTTAATGAGGAATATGACATAAATCTGAAAACTGATAAACAATGTGGGCAAGGACTGCCTGTCATAGTGATTGCTATGGCATTTTGTTATTTGTTCATCTGAATTCCATGAAAATTATAGAGGACAATTGCTGTGAATTACAATTCTGAGAAACCACAGATGACTCAAATTGGTTAAATACTAAATTTTCTTTCCACCATCTCCAGATGGCTCCTTATTCTGGGGTAGGGGATAAATGGTCTATTGATTAGCTAGCCCTCTTCCTTGGATCTATAAAAGCTTCAGGAAAAAATGAACATAGGTGTTTGAAGGAAGATATGACAAACCAGTGAAAAATGTTTTACTAAAAATCCATGATTGCAAAAGGATTATCGTATGGTTCTGGGATTTTAACACACTCATTTATTTATTCATTTGATAAATAACTACTCAACAAACTCTTAAGTGTCAGGCCCTAATCCAGACACTGGACATATATCAGTGGAAAGACAGACATTGTCTTCTCCTCGTGGGGGTTACATTCTGGTGAAGGAGGTTAGCAGTAAACAAGTAAATAATGACAAATCATGATATGTGCTAATAGAGTTGTGTATCAGCTTCACTGCCTACCAGTTCTGTGATCTTGGGCAAGTTACTAACCTTTCCCAACCTAGTTTCTAAAACAGAGACAGTAGGTATCCCTTACTGACAGGGTTGTTTTGAGGATTAAATGGGTTAACTGTCTAGCACACTCTGTAACACATAATAGGAGTTATGTAGTAATATTAATAAGAATATTCCAGTGATTACACAGCATTTGAGCATTACATATATACTTTATGTTAAAAACCCTGCTACAACTAAACTGCTTTTCACCTCACTCTCTCCTCAACAGAATTCCTTTAATATCACTCCTGTAAGTAAAGTCTTCCCCCTCTGTCATCTTTTGTGTATGTCATGGATATTCAGCTCCTTTCATATTTTTATACAAATTCTTTTTTCCACTCCAAACGTTGTGTCTATTTTTGCCACATAATTTCCATTTCCCTTTTCTTTTACATTTCTCCTAAAAAGAAAAAAAATTCAATGTCCCTATCCTGTGAATGCCCAGACTCCTTTGTTTGTTGAAATTTGAAGACCAGGAAGGTTTGAGAGCTGTAGGTCAGTATGCCCTCATCTAGCCTGGAACAGTAATGCAAATGTGATACTCTATAAGAATGAGCTCACAGAAGAGTAGAGCAACGTATTCATTTATAAAAAGGAAATTGCACTCAGGATACCTGCTTTCTAGATCAGTGAATAGATGGCTATCAAGCTAAAGTAAACCTCTTAAAAGTTAATTTTTATGTGTAAGTCAAGCTGTGCAGAATGACCCTGAGATGGAATTAGGTTTATGGGATAGGAACCAAGAAGTGCATTTACAGCTGCTCAGACACATTAAAAAAAACTGCTTCCAGGATCATAACAGGTGAAAAGAATTCCAGTCATCTCTGCGAGGGAGGCAGTAGAATACAGCATAAAAATGCCTAGGTTCTAATCATGGCATCAATATTTACCAGTCATGAGGCTTTGGGTAAGTTAGATAACCTGAGTTTGTTCATTACCAATAAATTGAACTCATATACTGTTTTGAGATAAAAGGAGATGAGATTATATGAAGCATCCTGGATCTAAACATCTAGGAGATCTGAAAATAAGTTTCTTAAAAATGATAGAAACCCAAAAGGGAAAAGAAAAAAATAATAGAATTGTGACTGATAGTGCAAATATCTGCACAAATCATGAAGTAACAATGCAAAGTCCCACCAAAAGACGATACAAAGTAGGGTTTGTAACATGGAGAAGAGATGAAGAAGTCTTTACTAACAGGACATGATACAGTTATTGCAAAGGGAAAAAGAAAAACAGAAATAGAGGGCATTTTAATCAAGAGGCTTAAAAGTAAAGAACATACTTTAAATATAAACATTACCTCAACAAATGCTATTTCATGTCCCCTTCTCTAGCAGAATGTCTGGAACAACAGAATTTGAAATTTTAAAACTCAAAGAAGTTAGCTGCTTT
>NW_016107324.1:2829294-2830732 GCF_001604975.1 Cebus imitator
TTTTGGGACAGAGTCTTGCTCTGTCCTCCAGGCTGGAGTGCAATGGCACAATCTCGGCTCACTGCAACCTCTGCTTCCTGGGTTCAAGCGATTCTTCTGCCTTAGCCTCCTGAGTAGCTGGGATTACAGGTCCCTGCCACCACATCCAGCTAATTTTTGTATTTTTAGTAGAGATGAGATTTCACCATGTTGGTCAGGCTCGTCTCAATCCTCTGACCTCAGGTGATCCACCTGTCTCGGCCTCCCAAAAGTTCTGGGATTACAGGCCGAGCCACCTCACCTGGCCCAGATGTTAGGTTCTTAAAAAGTTACCTGGTATACATATAGTTTCCCAAAACACATGAAGACAGGGTAGTATAGAGAATGAAGCATGAATTTGAAATTGGAGGATCTGGGTTCAAGTCCAAACTCTGTCATATACTTTTTCTGAAAGTTGGGCGTTTGTATGTAAAAAGTCAATAATAATCCTCATCTCTTTTTTTTACTTCATAAAGGTAGTTGTGAGACCTGAAACAAAATTACAGAATGCATGTTAGAAGTGTTTTGCAAACTACTGTATGCTGTATTTGCAGACACTGGATATCTAATTGGTTTATTAAGAATTTATACTTAGTAGAAACATTTGCTATGATTTTTGATGATAAATTTTTTTTATAGTAAGAGTAAGTGACTAAATTTTTCCACCTGGAGACAGGGTCTTGCTCCACCACCCAGGCTGGAATGCAGTGGCACAATCACCACACATTGCAGCCTTGACCTCCCAAGCCCAAGTGATCTTCCCACCTCAGCCTCCCGAGTAGCTGGGACTACAGGCACCTGCTACTACTCTCAGCTAATATTTCTTTTTTTTTTTTTGTAAAGACAAGGTTTTGCCATGTTGACCAGGCTGGTCTTGAACTCTTTGGCTCAAGGGATCCTCCCACCTTGGCTTCTCAAACTGTTGAGATTATGGATGTGAGCTGTGGTGCCTGGCCTGTAAGTGACTTCCTAAGCTCACACAAGTGACATTAAGTCCTTGAAACTGATGAGTAGATAATTCTCTTCACTACACTAATCAGAACTTAGACAACAGCAAGTTTTATAAATCTTATGAAAGGCAGCATTTTGGTGAAAGAAATCACAAAGAAAACAGGTCAACAAATTCCACTACATATGCTTTTAAAATTTCTGTACATAAGAATCTAAATTTCTATACATAATCTAAAATTAACAGAAAAAAATATTTATAAACAATATGACAAAGATTAATATACTTAATAAATAGAGGCTTCATAAAAATAGATGAGCAGGCCAGGTGCCGTGGCTCATGCCTGTAATCCTAGCACTTTGGGAGGCTGATGCAGGCAGATCATGAGGTCAAGAGATCGAGACCATCCTGGCCAACATCATGAAACCATGTCTCCACTAAAAATACAAAAATTAGCTGGGCATGGTGGTG
>NW_016107324.1:2830837-2850421 GCF_001604975.1 Cebus imitator
AAAAAAAAAAAAAAAAAAGATGAGCAAAACAATAACACTTCAAAGAAAAATAGGACAGGAATATTAGCACTTTTACAAATAAATAAACTCATAGGAAGAAATAATCTTCTTTAATCATCAAAAAAGTGAAAATTAAAGCCTTAGTGTGGTATCATGTTTGAGCATTACTTAGAAAAGAATGAAAATGGCAATGATGGAGTGTTAACTCAGGTAAAATAGGAATTTTTATACTTTCTTTGGTAACATAAATTGGTAAAGTCTTTTTAGAAAAGCAGCTCAATAATACATACCAAGAGGCTTTAAAATGGTCAAACCCTTGGCCCAGAAATTCTACTTTTTAAACCAGAGATAGGTCCTGAAAAACTCCAGAAGTTTATGGAAATAAAAGCATATAATATCAACAATAATAGTCATAGCCAGCTTAAGTGTTCATTATTTTAAGTACCTTACTTATATTTTCCTGTTTAACCTATACAGAAGTACTATTATTTTTCTTAGCCCAAATAAGAAACTGAGGCAGAGAATGATTAATTCACAAAATGTCACACATTTGGTAAGTACAGAAGTTGGACTTGAGTTCAAGCACTTGGACAACAAAGTCTACTCTTTTTATTTAAAAGATAAACTGCAACAAAAGCCCGTATGACAATAAAGTCCAAAGAAATGTCATATGAGCCACTTATTTTGTTGGTAGATGTTATCATGACTCTCAACAGGACAATTTCCATTTTCAGAGAAAAACATTGAATTTCTTTGGCAATTAACACAGTTTAAATTCTTTTAAAAGTCGATAACTAAAAATTATTAGGAGAGTAACAGATAGAGGTAGAAGAATTAATGCATATAAAGACCTTAGAATGGGATTTGACTTTGTTCTCAGGACTATTAATGACCCAAAGGATAATATAGTTTGGGATAACTTAACCTTTGTTTGTGAAATCCTTTGCTTTCCTATGCACTCTTTTCTTCCCACCAGTCTTTCTTATACATTACACTGAATGGTTAGGTATTCAACCCACTACCCCCACCCAAACCTTGGAAGCTCTTATCCCATTCTCCATGCCCACAGTTAAATCGTAAATCTAAAATCTAAGTTTACACAGGAACTACTATTTAAATCATATAATATAGACCTATTAGAAGACTTTCATTAACCTTCATCTTTGAAGATAGAGCACTTCTCTACAAACCAAACTATGTGCTGCTTGAAACCCTTAAAAGGGCAACAAACTTGGTTGATGCTTTCAAAATTTTCCATGAAACTAAAGAAAAACGCCAAGTAGCCAACTTGAAACAAAACTCTAACTTTGTTCAGTCAATTGCTCCCATCTCATCTATTATAATGTGTCTTACATGATATACATACTCATATTTTATGACATTGTTAATAATGAAATTCTTGTGCAAAAAGCATTATAAAAGCCCAAAGTGATTTTATTTATAAATAAGGTGTTCACTGGATAGATTTAAAATATATTAAAATGAGATCACCTAATTTAAAATTTTAACAGATATCTACTTGTGATAAAAATGGAAAGTTCCATTTAAATTCCATGTAAATTAAGCAATTTTTATTTTATTTAGTTAAAACATTTTCTTTCTTAGTATATTTTCGTACATATTAACAATTTGAAAATGAGCACTTTTTTCCCAATAAATACATTCATAAGCAGTGCTGACATTTCTCTGGACTTCACTTAAACTGCCAGAGATTTTTGGCATTTTGCAAAAAGTCTAATTGCAGTGTATGTGGGTGCCAAAGAACGAACTTCTCTGCTTTAAAGGGAGTATCTTTGACTGTTAAAGTGACATTTAAAAATATGCTACAGGCCAGAGAGATGTCTTGAGGAATATTTCTAAGGTCTCTCAATAGAGTTAACAGATTTTTTCAACATCACAAAGCTTTCCAGACTTTCTCTTCTTCTAATTACCATATGTAAAATGCCTACACACAATAGTTTCTTAGTCTCTCTCTTCTTTCTGTATGTATGTCTGGAGACTAGAAGAGAACAGGGTGGAAGCTAAAAAGTACACTAAATATTGTTGGGTCTTACCTTTTGCTAACTACATCTATACTTGATGTTTGTGTCATACTGTTTTCTTTCAGGACTATCAGTTTTCTAGTAACTACATTTTATAACTATGAAAAAAACACAAATCACATGTACACATATATATGTGTGTATATGTGTGCATATGTATGTACATATGACACTATATATACAGTTTTTAATCATGGAATAAATATTCCATCAAAGAGACTTTTATGTTCTACAGAGGCAGTTCTCAAATGACTTCATGGTATCATGTTAAAAACCAGAACATGGTCCATTTTTACAGTAGATTTACTCAATCACAGTTACTAATCAGATTAGCACTGCTTTTATGTACAACAAATTTTAAAAGTTGAAGGATCATTAAAGAAGCTACATGTTATAAGCCTGTAGCTTGTATTTTTTTTAATTTGTTAACCTTTTTTTTAAATGGTCTTCAAAAACAATTTCAAGGAATTATTCTTCTTTTTAAACTACACTTGGAATATGAATGTATATTACAAGTCAGCTTATTAATTTGTAATAATATATTGAGAGGATTTTTATTTTAAAGTGAGTCCATCATTGTCTGTATCAGCATATTAAACAGCTAAGCTCCATTTCTACACAGATAACATTTGAGAATGGTAGAGGGATGTTACAGTGAAGAGTTTCTCAAATTAACTGTAACAGAAAAAGATCTTCTGTATATGGGAAATGGAAAGCCTAAAAACTCACCTAGCCCAAGCTATTACAATTCTTAGAGGAGGTAACATAAATCAATATAAATAACTTTACATGGGTAGAAAATGGCAAATTTCCATGCCTCTGAAATTCTTACAATTTAAATAAAAGAACCATTTAAGCCATTTTGTCTGGCTTTAATTAAGCTAAACTGATGTCTTGCATCAAAAAAGTCAAAATTTAAGTTATCTAATTGTGTTATTTGATGAAGGATGCTTAGGAATAAAAAACAAAATGGTAGAACAAACCAAAAGAAGTCAATGTTTGTTTTTGCTAATAATAGAAAACACATAAGTAGGCCTCTAACAAAGCTTCTGATATGCCAAAAAACTGATTCGTTGAAATTTCATCTCCTGATTTTTACAGTCCACATTTGGGACACTATACTAAGAACCAGTCAAAACTTTTGAAGCCAGAGTTAAAATTCAGTATCTAAGGATTTGCAATATAAATGCTTTGGCCAAACACATAGCTAGTAAAGTCTTCCCTTGGAAAACAAAGACCCAAAATAAAGTGAGTAAAACCTCATTTTTATCAACATGGATTTATCTACTATTCTGAGGTCTCTGAGTCTAATTTTTCTTTATAAGTTCATTGATCTATGTACCCTTACTTAAAATCAATTACAAAATAAATTTAAATATATATTTTACATGACCCACAAAAGAAACTGGACCATTCTGAAGAAAGTATGGTTCATTTTTTAAACCTCTTTGCAGAAAATTCTATTTTTCAGCATTGTATTGCAGTGGTGGAGGAAAGAGGAAGGAAGTTGGGAAGTTAATAGACCGTGTCCATAGATCCCACAAATGAATGATCAATTTTCAAAGGATTTTTAAGTATCCAGGTGTCTAATAGATTTCCCTATGGCTTATCTATTAAAATTCTAGATGACAGCAATGACATTCACAGACATAACTGCAATCTGGGAGGCACAGAAGTGACTGACCTCTAGCTAAAAGAAGCTCTTCAGGGTGGTCCCATGAAAGAACTACAAGAACTTGGTGTTTCCAGGAGCTGAAGAGAGAAGTAAGGCAATCATTCAAGGAAATGTCTTAACTAGAACACAAAGATAATTTTTCCATGATACGCTAACTTGTCAGGATTCTTCAAGAGAATTGTATGAGTAATCAGTGAATTCGCTGAGTAATGAGTGATTCAGAGAACTGTATGTGTTCAGAATGTTGTATTATACCTAAGAAAACATGAAGGAAGGCATAAGAGGATGAAAAAAACAATGGGACTCAGAGAATATTTCATGCCCACAAATTTTCCAAGATACCTGAGCAGGTCACTCAATAAAGTAAGGACTAGGAAAAACCTATAAAGTCCAACTGAAAACTCCAGTGGAAAGAATCAAGTCTAAGGATATGATCAGTAGGTGGAGTGCAGGGAGATAGAGGAAGGGAATGGGTTACAAATTACAATTCATCATTCACCGAATAACTCAAACAGAGAAAAGAGAACTTCTAGAAAAGCTTCAAAGATCAGGCCTCCATGTTTCAGAGTCCACACAAAGAAGCAGAGAATCATAATGAATGTGAAACTTGATTTGGCTTAAAATAAAATAGTCTTGCCACTGAAACTATACTGAATACTTTAACCTGACTTTCAGGGTTGAGAAAACATCAAGATCTTGAAGGTGATCTTTGATATTATTATTAACTTCTTTATTAATGCTACTACTTAGTACTCGTTGTCCTAATGAGTTCTTATATCTGAGATGCATCTCTCAGGAAGTGCTTTCATTTACATTGAATCCACCAAAATCTAAGACCATACACCAAAATTCGAAAAAACTATAAAATAAATTTCTTCATGTAATCATAGATATTCACTAGACACTATTTTTTGCCCTTCTCTATGTTCCTAGGGTAAAAATATCTTACATGGCTCCTCCATAGAATTTTTGACAGACAGAAAGAGAGAAAATGTAACTTCTCTTAGACTTAGTGATTAACTTCTCTTAATTCCTCAGTAGGTAAAAGTTGGCAAGAAGATATGATCTTCTTAATGTAAGATTGTCCACTGTACATTGTCCCTGTTCAGTCTTTTACATAGACCTATTCCTTGGGTCTACTGACCTCCTGAAGTAGTAAAAGGCATTTTGCTCAAGGTGGCATGAGAAAATTTAGGAATAGGATTATTAGGCCAGGAGCTAAATAAGAAGAGTCAATCGTGAAAAAAGAACAAACCTAATGAAAAGAAGGGACATAGCAAACATAGGCCTTAACTTATACTACAGAAAAATTCTTGATTAAAAACAATAATTATTTCATAATTCTGCTAAAAATAACTTATAAGTATTGTTTAGTTACTATGCACCAGGCTAACATTTAAAACAGGTAAAAAAGAGGATAAAGTTAAGCAAATGATCAGATATTATTTTTTAAGACACAATGGCTGAAAATAGTCTGCTTTTGCCTAGTGTATTTCTTCAGTCACTATCCCAGAATCATAGTATATAGGACAGTATTATGTTTAAGACAGTCCACTCCAGAAAGTAATGTAATCAAACTTTTCCACTGATAAATTCTTGAAAGACTACAAATTGCTTTGATAATATATGGCAGTGATTCACAATCCCACCACAAGAAATTTTTGCTACAAAAACTAGATTTCAAGTTATGTGAGAAAAAGATTTTATTTCTACTTTAGGTAAAACAGTGAAATGAACAGTTTACCCTCAGTGTTCCTAGTGCCTTTCCTTCAGCACTCTCCTCGACTTCTCTGTATAGACCCCTGTCTACTTGATCAAGGACATGGGCCTTCTGGTTCCTCTTGATTCCCTCACCCTGAGCCCTTGACCATCTAAAAGTTCTCTCAGGGGACAATCTCCTAAACACACCTCATTGAGATACGAAAACATCCAAAAATACCAAATACATTACCTTTGCCTGAGTACAAGAATCTTTTTCCAATAACAATTTTCTCTTTCCAAAAATTCTAATCTCCTGCCTACCTTTTTAGCAACCATGGGAATTTGAGTTCTTGAGAATAAATTGTATGTCATTCCTATCAGAGATAAGTAAAGAAAGAAGAAAGTAGTTGTTGGGAATAGAAAAGATAGAATGTATTGCAGAGCAACAATAGAAATTTTTGCACTGGACCCTCTCCAGAGATAGAGAGCTAAGGAAAAGTAACCTCAAGCATTGTAATTACACTTCTATTTCTGTGAGTGGAGAGGAAGTTGAGTTATACTTAAGAGCTGTGGTGGTGTGTTTTATGCAAATTGCAGTGATCAGAGCTATAACTATAGAATCTTGGGTTGAGGATATAATTTAGGAAATAACTACTTAGTTATGACAAATATGTAAAATAAAAAATACTCAAAACTAGATCAATGTCAGTTATCTAAGTTACAGTATATTTCTGGGACCACAGTGGAATCTAGAGACAATGCCAATAACTTTGAACCATTAAAGCATTCAGACACAAAAGAAATCATCTCTTCATATATGTGTTATCTGTCAGAAGACAAACTAAATACTTTTTTTTATATCTCATTGAAACTCTAGCAGACAGAAATCCCTGAAATTTTTATAAGCAATCAGCACTGATTGATAGGTGGAAATTAATTATAAATATGTATTATTATTAATATCAAATGGATGAAATATTACTGACTGTTCTCTTTATTTCATGCACTGTATTTGGTGTTTTATATTCTTGACTTTAAGATTATTATAAGAACTCTTATGGGTTCCTAAAACTTTAGTCTCTCTTGTTTATCTGATAATGTCTTGTATTCTTTACCTTTGAATTTTCTTAAAGAGTTTTTCAGGAACTTGGTCCTCTCCATGGGGGAAGAATCTGCTCTGTTTGCTTTTCCAATTAAGTAAAGTATTAAAAATCTGGGATTGGGGGCAGGGATGGAAGGAAACAAGTCATGCTTGCTAACAAAAGCTAAACTTGCCACACAGTACCAACTTTCACTAAATGTCCTGGACAGTCACTAAGTTAAAGTGATTATTTAACTGATATTCCCACTGCAAATCTGAACCTATTATTCTTTTTCCTTTGTAATATAAATTATATTATTTAAAATTATATTATAAACATATAATTAATCATTTATATTTCTATGTTTTGAGGTAAATATAAGTAGAGTAATATTTTTAGTAATTAGTAGATTCAGATACAAATAATAAAGTCCTTCATCTTCTGCTTCTGCTTATATTACTCATGACCACATATATTTCTGTTTTTCCCAAACTATCTGAAATTATTTTGACAAGATCTTCTTCCCTGACAATTATCATAAATGGATAAAATCTCTAATTAAACCCCTAAAACTATCCTGTTGAATTTTAGGACCAGCAAAATCAGATTGCTTTTAATCAAAATATTATTGCCTGGATAAAAAAATAAATGTTATACAATACAACAAATTAAACTGACTTTTAATGATATGTATGAAGGTGCTTCTGTTGAAGGTTGATATATATGAAGGTGCTTCTATTCTAAGTAATGGGTTAGGTGTATGAAATTAATGCATCTATAGCCTCCTTTAATAAATACAATATTCCTGCAAGTATATCTATAAAGGAATTGAAACTTATGTTTAAAAGGGAATCAGCACATAAAAGTTTGGGAAATTTGCAGCCTGATGATGTGATAGAAAGGAAAAGCCCATTTTCTGAGGAAACATTCAAGCCCACTGCAAAAATTTGTGTAAGTAATGAGGAACCAAATGTTAATCACCAAGACAGTGGGGAAGATGTCTCCAGGGCACATCAGAGACCTTCATGGCAGCCCCTCCCATCACAGGCCTGGAGGCCTCGGAGGAAAAAATGGTTTTGTGAGCTGGACCCAGGGCTTTGCTGTTTTGTGCAGTCTCAAGATGTGGTGCCCTGCTTCCAAGCCATGGCTAAAAAAGGGCCAATTTACATCTTAGGACATTGCTTCAGAGAGTGCAAGCCCCAAGTCTTGGCAGTTTAAACAGATGTTGGTCCTGAAGGTTCACAAAGTCAAGAATTGAGGTGTGAGAACCTTTGCCTAGATTTCTGAGGAAGTGTGGAAATGCCTGGATGTACAGGCAGAAGTTTGCTGCCGGGGTGGAGGCCTCATGGAGAACCTCTACTAGGGTAGTGCAAAAGGGAAATGTGGGGTCAGAGTCCCAACACAGAGTACCCACTGGGGAACTGCCTAGTAGAACTAGTAGAGCTATCAGAAGAAGGTCACTGTCTTCCAAACACCAGAATTGCAGATCCACCAACAGCTTGCACTGCCACAGGGGTGGAGCTACACAAGACCATGGTAGCCCACTTCTTGCATCAGTGTGACCTGTATGTGAGACATGGAGTTAAAGGCGATTATTTTGGAGTCTTAAGATTTGACTGCCCTATTGGATTTCAGACTTGCATGGAGCCTGCAGTAGTCCCTTTGTTTTGGTCAATTTCTTCCATTTGTAATGGGTGTATTTACTAATTGTCTGTACCCTCATTGTATCTAGGAAGTAACTAATTTGCTTTTGATTTTACAGGCTCATAGACAAAAGGGAATTGCTTTGTCTCAAATGAGACTTTGTACTTGGACTTTTTGGGGTAATGCTGGAAAGAATTAAGATTTTGAAGGACTGTTGGGAATGTGTGATTGGTTTTAAAATGTGAAAGGAACATGTGATTTGGTAGGGAAGAGAGGCAAAATGATGTGGTTAGGCTTTACGTCACCATCCAAATCTTATCATGAATTATAATCCCCATAATCCCCATGTGTTAAGAAAAAGATCAGGTGGAGATAAATGGTTTCTCCCATGCTCTTTATGTAACAATGAGTGGGTTCTCACAAAATCTGTTGGTTTTATAAGGGGTTCTTCCCCCTTCACTCTTGGCACTTCTCCTTCCTGATGCCTTATGAAGTTGTCTTGCTTCCCTTTGCCTGCCACCATGATTGTGAGTTTCCTGAGGCCTCTCAGCCATGTTGAACTGTGAGTCAATTAAACCTCTTTCCTTTCAAACATAAATTACCCAGTCTCGAGCAGTCTTTATAGCAGTATGAAAATGAACTAATACAGGCTGGTTATTAAAAAGAGCCTGGCACCTCTTCCTCTCTTGCTCCCTCTATCATTATGTAACATGTTTAATATGCCTGCTATCTCCTTGCCTTCCGACATGATTGTAAGCTTTCCTAGGCCCTCACCAGAAGCAGATACTGGCTCCAGGTTTCTTGCACAGTTTACAGAACCATGATCCAAATAAATCTCTTTTCTTTAGAAATAACCTATCTTCAGGTATTCCTTTATAGCAATGCAAAACAGAATAACACAAGAAGTATGATCAGAAAAAAGGGTATAATCTAATATTAATAAACTCAGAGGAACTTAGCAAGGCCTATGTGTTAAGATTCTGCTCTGTGTCTCTTACCATCTTTAGAAATAAGAATGTTCTTTTTATCTGGGTATTGAAAGGATACCTCTAGAATGAGGATCTTATGACCTGCTTCAGGGGTAAAGAACAAGAGGTCAGAGAATGACCTTCCTGCTTCTGCTGTTTTCTCAAATGCCAATATGGCATTTTGGAATAGCATGTTTTGAACCCTATCAGTGCTTTCCATCAGAAGTTTGTACTTCCAAAGGGTCCTTGCTAGAAGAGATATGACAAGGGAAAAGGTTTTATATGAGCCAGCTTTCCCCTTTTTGAAGGCTGTCATGCTTAAAATTCACTTAAAAGACTCTAGAATTTCTTCTCGTCTTTGGTGCAAATCTCATCATAGACCCTTACACCTGTTCTGTCTGCAAACAAGTGTGATCCTTGAGGAATTATCAACTAATGGCTTGAAAATGTCAACCTTTTCTTTACAGAAAGGGAGAGAAAACCCTTGGCAAGGACAATATTACTTTACATTTGCAAAGAGTTTTACAGGATACAAAGTACCTTCACATCCATTCTTCTATTTGGTTCTCAAAATAACCCTATAGGTCAAAACAGCTGTTATTTCTATTTCACATAAGGAAATTGAAGCTCAGAGATATTAAGCGACTTGCCTGAAGTCCCCAAATTGTTAAGTGATGAAGTCATAATTTAACCCTACTTTAAATTCCAGAAACAACAGTCTTCTTTTCATCATCACACAGAACATACTGAATACTGAAATGCTAGTGGACACATTGGTGGAAACAGTCTCATCCCTCAAGGAGAGAATGGACATTTTTATATGTTAGTAACATGCTGGAAACTTCTAAGAGGTATGATTTTCTTTTACTCAATTTTCCTAAAATATCACTCAAGCTTTTCTTTCAAGGAAGCAAGTAGAGAAACAGAAGTGTCATTTCAATTTTAAAGCTCAAGGTAAAAAACTGTTAGATATATGTAGGCATCTTATCCATAAGTTAGACACAAAGGGGAAGCTGGAGGTTTAACAGACAAACCAGGAAATCTGTTTCCATGCAGTGCTAAACAAACAGCTCAAGGGGGTGAAAGAACAGATTCAAGCTGCTGTTCCTTGTGTAGCCAGCTCTCTTTCTTTGCAGCTTCCTGGTGTATGTCTTTGCCTGTAAACACTGTTATGAAATGGTATGATTTTAACCAGCTTTGACTGCACCTTGCTCTAAAGGTTTACTCACTGCAGTCCTTAGAGGCACATTACTATTTGGCCCTTTTCCAGGGAAGAAGTCTGTTCTTCATCAGCTTTAGAAAGACAGGAGTGCTTTTGTCTCACTGTTCCAGAGCTAAAGAAAGACCTGAGACCCAGATGACTGGTCATGGACTTGGTCTTGCCAAACTGCAACCACATTGTAAATAGGCCAGTGTGTAACCCAATTCCCTAGTTTTGACTTAGCAGAGGTATGTAAAAATGGCACCGTCTCTAAGACCATTCAATCCCCAGTTACATTTCTCTATAGCAATTTAGCATAAATACAATTCCCAACCCATCAAATGTATTCTGCACAACCCAGCAAAAATTATGTATAATACTATACAAAGCATACATGTGGCCATCTGCCCCCAGATTTCATAGATCTATCAAGAATCTTTAAGGACACTCAGATATATTCATTTACTCATTCATTCAATAAATTTATGCCAGGCACTAGTTATGTAATGGTAAACAGTCATAGTTTAAGTGTTAGTTCTATTACAATAAATAAAAGTCATAATACCTACACTCATGGAGCTTAGAGTCTAAGCAAAAGAGAGTCAATAAACAGGTAAATAAGTAAACATGAAATGTAATTACAAGCTAAGAGAAGTGCTGCAGAAGATAAATAAAGTAATGGGAAATGAGAATTCCTGCATGGTGAATGATTATTAGATAGGATGACCAGGGAAGAACTTTGTAAGAATTTAACCTGAAACTTGAGGAATGATAAAGAGACAATCATGTGGAAACTTACAGAAAAAAAAAAAGAAACCACTCTGTTGATAGTTTCCTTTGCTGTGCAGAAACCTTTCAGTTTAACTATGTACCATTGTCAAATTTGTTCTTGCTAAAGTTGCTCTTGAGGCCTGTCATTTAGCCTAAGTTGATTCCAGAATGGTATTTCATAGGTTTTCTTCTGGAATGTTTATAGTTTGAGGTTTTAAATCTAACCCTTTAACTCATCTTGAGTTAATTTTTGTATATGGTGAAAGCTAGAGGTCCAGTGTCATTCTTCTGCATATGGCTAGCCAGTTATCACAGCACCATTTACTGAATACAGAGATTTTTTCCTACTGCCTATTTTTGTCAACTTTGTTAAAGATCAGGTGGTGGTATGTATACAGCTTTATTTCTGTGTTCTCTTTTCTGTTCTATTGGTCTATCTATCTGTTTTTGAACCAGTAGTATACTGTACCCATGTACTATAGTTTGAAGTCTGGTCATGTGATACTTCCAGCTTTGTACTTTTACTTAGGATTGCTTTGGGTATTTGGGCTTTTTTTGTTCCATATTAATTTTAGAATTTTTTTCTAACTCTATGAAAAATGATTTTGGTAGTTTGATAGGAACAGTGTTGAATCTATAGATTGCTTTGGGCAGTAGGGTCATTTTAATGATGTTGATCCTTCCAATTCATGAACATGAAATGGTTTTCCATTTGTTTGTTTTATCTGTGATTTCTTTCAGCAGCATTTTGTAGTTCTCCTTGTAGAGATCTTTGAACTATGTATTTTATTTCCTAGGTATTTTATTTCTTTGTGTGACTATTGTAAATAGAATTATATTCTTGATTTGGCTCTCAACTTGAACGTTATTGGTGCATCGAAATGTTACTAATATTTGTCCATTTATTTTGCATCTTAGAACTTTACTGAAGTCATTTATCAGTTCTAGAAGTCATTTGGTGTAATCTTTATGTTTTCTAGGTATAGAATCATACCTTCAGCAAGGGGAAACTTTGACTTCTTTTCCTATGTGGATGCCTTTTATTTCTCCTGCTTGCCTGGTTGCTCTGGCTAAGACTTCCAGTACTATGTTATCAAATTCATTTATCAGAGATAAAACTTTTTGTGGAGTCTTTAGGGTTTCCTAGATATAAGATTATATCTTTCTCTTCTCTTTGTCTTGATGTTGGATGTAGGTTTGTCATACATGCTTCTTATTATTTTGAGGTATATTCCTTCCATGCCCAATTAGTTTAGGGTTTTTATCATTAGAGAATGTTGGATTTTATTAAAAGCTTTTTCTGCATATACTGTGATGGTTATATGGTGGTTGTTTTTAATTCTGTTTATGTAGTGAATCATAATTATGAATTTGCACATGTTGAACCAACCTTGCATCCCTGGAATGAAGCCTATTCAATGATGGTGAACTAACTTTTTCATTTGCTTCTGGGTTTGGTTTGCTAATATTTTGTTGAGAATATTTCCATCTAGCCCAGTCTTTTCTGGCTTGTAAGGATTCTGTTGAGAAGTCTACTGTTAGCCTAATGGTGTTCCCTTTGTACATGATCTGACCTTTTTCTCTAGCTGCCTTTAAGATTTTTTCTTTAGTGTTGACTTTGGATTGTCTGGTGACTATATGCCTTGGTGAGGCCTATCTTATATAGTATCTCACAGTAATACCACATTTTCTTTAGTCAGTCTTCCATTGATGAACACTTAGGTTGATTTTGCATCTTTGTTATTGAGAATAGTGCTGCTATAAACATATGGAAGCAGTATTTTTTCATATAATAATTTCATTTCCTTTGGGTAGATAGCTACGGGATTGCTGGATCAAATGATATTTCTACTTTTAGTTCCTTGAGATTCAGAAATCTCCATACTGCTTTCCATAAAGGTTGTACTAATTTACCTTCCCACCTACTGTCCAGTTTTCCCAGCACCATGTATTTAAAAGGGTGCCTTTTCAACAGTGTATGTGCTTGTTGATTTTGCCAAAGATCAGTTGGGTATAAATATGTGGCTTTATTTCTGGGTTCCCTTTCTTCTCCATTTATCTGTGTGTCTGTTTTTATACCAGTAGTGTTTTTGTTACTACAGCTTTGTAGTATAATTTGAAGTCAGGTCATGTAATATCTCCAGCTTTGTTCTTTTTTGCTTAGGATTATATTGGCTATTTAAGCTCTTTGTTGGTCCCATATGAATTTTAAGATAGCTTTTTCTAATTCTGTAAAAATTGACATTAATATTTTACAGGGACTATATTGAATCTGTAGATTACTTTGCACAGTATGGTCATTTTAATGATATTAATTTTTCTGAGCCACACTTTTCAAAATAGGACATACATGAGGCCAACAACCATATGAAAAAAAGTTCAAGATCACCAATCATTAGAGAAATGCAAATCAAAGCCACAACGAGATACCATCTCACACCAGTCAGAATGGCTACTATCAAAAAGTCAACAATAACAGATGCTGGTGAGGTTGTGGAGGAAAATGAATAGTTTTACCCTGTTGGTGGGAGTACAAATTCGTTCAACAATTTTGGAAGACTGTGTGGTGATTCCTCAAACACTAAAGAAAAAATACCATTCTACCCAGCAATCCCATTACTGGGTACATATCCAGAGGAATATAAATTGTTCTATTATAAAGACACATGCACATGTATGGTCATTGCAGCACTGTTTACAAAAGCAAAGACATGGAATCAACTTAAATGCCCATCAATGACAGACTAGATAAAGAAAATGTGGTACGCATATACCATCGAATACTATGCAGCCATAGAAAAGAATGAGATCATGTATTTTGCAGTGACATAAATGGAGCTGGAGGTCATTATCCTTAGCAAACTAATGCAGGAACAGAAAAAACACATACCACATGTTCTTACTTGTAAGTGGTAACTAAATGATGAGAACACATGAACACTTAGAGGGGAACAACACACACAAGGCCTATTGGAGGGTGGAGTATAGGAAAAAGGAGAGGATCAGGAAAAATAACTAATGAGTAGTAGGCTTAATACCTTGGTGATAAAATAATCTGTACAGCAAACCCCCATGACACAAGTTTATCTATAAAACAAACCTGCACATGTACCCCAAACTTAAAATAAAAGTGAAAATAAATTAAAAATAAATAAGTAAAATACCATGTAAAAAATTCCTCTGATACATGAGCATGGGATGTTTTTCCAGTTGTTTTTGTCATCTACAATTTATTTCATCAGTGTTTTATACTTTTCCTTATAGAGCTATTTTATCCACATAAATATATTACTAGGTATTTTATTTTTTGTAGCTATTGTAAATAGTATTGGCTTCTTGATTTGATTATCTACCAGATTGTCATTGATGTATATAAATGCTACTGATTTTTGTACACTGATTTTATATACCAAAACTTTACTGAATTCATTTATCAAAGATAACACTATTGTGAAGTCTTCAGGATTTTCTAGACCTAAGATGATATCATCAGTAAAGAGGAATAATTTTACTTATTCTTCACCACTTTGGATCTCTTTTCTTTTTTTTTTTTTTTTAGACGGAGTCTCACTCTGCAACCTCCACCTCCTGGGTTCAAGTGATTCTCCTGCCTCAGTCTCCCGAGTAGCTGGGACGACAGGCACGCACCACCACGCCTGGCTAATTTTTGTATTTTTAGTGGAGCAGGGGTTTCATCATGGTAATCAGAATGGTCTCAATCTCTTGACCTCGTGATCCAGCTGCCTCAGCCTCCCAAAGCACTGGGATTACAGGTGAGAGGATTGCTCTGACTAGGAATTCCAGTATTAGCAATGCTGAACAAGAGTGGTGAAAGTAGACATCCTTGTCTTGTCCAGTTCTTACAGGAAACTTTTCCACATTTCTTTCTTCTGTATAATATTGGCAATGGGTTTGTCCTATATGGCCTTTATCATTTTTAGATATGTTCCTTATATGCCTTTTTTCTTGAGGGGTTTTATCAGAAAGAGATACTGAAATTTATCAAATGTTTTGTCCATATCTATTGAGATAATTATATAGTTTTTGTCCTTTTTCTGTTTATGTGATTTATCACATTTATTGATTTCCATATGTTGAACCTTCTTGCATCTCTGGTATAAACCCCACTTTATATTGCTATTTTATCTTTTTGATGTGCTGGTGAATGCAATTTGCTAGTACTTTGTTGAGAATTTTTACATATTAATCAGGAGTATTGATCTGTAGTTTTCTTTTTTTGTTGTTGTATCTTTGTCTGATTCTGTTATTGGGGCAGGGTAACATTTGCCTCATAGAATAAGTAAGGCAAAATGTCCTCCTCCTTGACTTTTGGAAAGGTTTCAAGAGACATGGTATCAGTTCTTCCTTGCACATTTGATAGAATTCAGCTATGAATCTGACTGATCATGGTCTTTTCTTTTTGAGATTTTTTTGTTACTAATGTAATCTCACAACTCAATCTGTATAGGTATCTATTTCTTCCTGATTCAACCTTGGGAAGCTTTATATTTCCAGAAATTTATCCATTTCCTCTAGGTTTCCTAGTTTGGGAAAAGTCAATAGTAGCTTGATGAGAATAGCATTTAAACTATATATTAATTTGGGTGGTATGGCCATTTTCACAATATTGATTCTTCCTATTCATGAGCATGGAATGTTTTTTCATTTGTTTGTATCATCTATTATTTCCTTGAGCAGTGGTTTGCAGGTTTCCTTGAAGAGGTCCTTCACATATCTTGTCAGTGATATTCCTAAGTATTTTATTTTCTTTGTAGCAATTATAAATGGGAGTTCATTCATGATTTGACTCTCTGCTTGTCAGTTGTTGGTGTAAAGGAATGCTTGTGATTTTTGCATATTGATTTCGTATCCTAGGACTGTGCTGAAGTTGCGTATAAGTTTAAGGAGTTTGGGGGCTGAGATGATAGGGTTTTCTAAATATAAAATTATGTTATCTGCAAACAGAGACAATTTGACTTCCTCTCTTCCTATTTGAATACAATTAATTTGTTTTTCTTACCTGATTGTTCTCACCAGAATGTCCAATGATATGTTGAATAGGAATGATGAAAGAGGGCATCCTTGTCTTGTACCAGTTTTCAAAGGGAATGCTTGCAGCTTTTGCCCATTCAGTATTATATTGACTATGGGTTTCTCATAAATAGCTCTTATTATTTTAAGATATGTTCCATCAATACATAGTTTATTAAGAGTTTTTAACAGGAAGGGATGTTGAATTTTATCAAAGGTCTTTTCTGCATCTATTGAGATGATCATGTGGTTTTTGTCATTGGTGTTTATGTGATGGATTGTGTTGATTGATTTGTGTATGCTGAACCATGCTTGCATTCACAGGATAAGGCTGATTTGATCATGGTGGATAAGTTTGTTGATGTGCCACTGGATTCGGTTTGCCAGTATTTTATTGAGGACTTCTGCCTTGATGCTCATCAGGGATATTAGCCTAAAGTTTTCCTTATTTGTTGTGTGGTTTTGGTATTAGTATAATGTTGGCTTCATAAAATGAGTTAGGAAGGAGTCGCTCCTTTACACTTATTTGCAATAGTTTCAGAAGAAATGGTACCAGCTCCTCTTTGTACCTCTTTGTACCACAATGGTACCAGCTGTGAATCCATCTGTTCCTGGGCTTTTTTTCAGTTGGTATGCTATTAATTATTGCTTCAAATTCAGAGCTTGTTACTGGTCGATTCAGGGATTTGACTTCTTTCTGGTTTAGTCTTGGGAGGGTGTTTATGTCCAGGAATGTAACCATTTCTTCTAGATTTTTTAGTTCATTTGCATAGAGGTGTTTACAGTATTCTCTGATGGTAGTTTGTATTTGTTATCTAATAACAGTGATATCACAGCATGTGCTAGAACCTTTACATCTACTGTATTATTCAATGACCATCCCACTTTGCACATAATTGAGGCATAGAAAGTTAATATAGAAAAAAATGAATTGGAATCCATAACTTGTAATGCATATAAAAGTTAACTCCAAATACACCATAAATATAAATATAAAATTTAAAACTATAAAGTTGTCTGTCCCAGCAGTCCTGCTTCTATGTGAACTCAGCTGAAGTGGACAGCTTCCTGTTATTCCAGGAAATACACAAAGAGCAGGGCAGGTGACCCCACCCAGCCCCACCACTTGCAGTCAGACAGATGACACCTGCTAGAGCTTCTGAACCAGCAGTCCTGCTTCTGTGTAAACTCAGCCAGAGGCCTCAGCCTCCTATTGTCCCAGTATACACCTGGATGGCAGGGTGGGCAACCCCACCCACACTCACCTCTGATAGCCAGGCAGGCAATGCTTGCTAGAGCTTGTACCCCAGCAGATTTGCTTTCACGGCAACTCAAAGAGCACAGCCTCCTGTTGTCCTGGGAAACACCCAGACAACAGGGTGTGCAACCCCACCTATCCCTGTCACTGGTTGCCAGGAAGGCAATACCTGTTAGAGCTTCTGGCCCAGTTGTCCCACTTCTGCCTGAACTCTGTAGTCAGGCACAATCCCATGCTCCACCAGGAAGCAATTGGTCACCAGATTAGAGCTAACCTGGCAAGGATATAACCTGTCCACCAACTGCAGTCCCTGCCTAATGGAGCTGCATGGGCCAGAACACCCAACAAAAGAAACGTGGGCACAAAAAAGTTGTCAAAGGATCCTCCGTGACACAAATTATCTATATAGCAAATCTGCATATGTACACTGAACTTACAAGTTAAATTTAAAAAAATAATAATTAATACCAATTCTTTATAAACCTCCAGAAAACAAAAGAGAATAAAAAAACTTACCAGTTTATTGCATGAGGATAGTATTATCCTGATAACAAAATTGGACAAGTATACCACAAAAAAGACTACAAGCAAATATATTGTATGAATACAGACACAAAAATCCTTAACAAAACACTAGCCAACCAAACAAACAATAATAAAAAGGAGTATATACCATGATCAGGTAGGATTTATTCCAGGAGTAAAGATTGTTTCAACATACAAAACTCAGCCAATATAATCTGCCATATTAATAGGATGACAGGTTGAGAACTACACACACTCATGATCGTATCAACAAAGAAAAATCATTTGAAAAAATCCATAAACCCTTCATTATAAAAGCATTCAACTATGAAAGCATACTTTCTTAACTCAATAAAAGTCATGAAAAACCTATAGCTAACATCAAAATTAATAGTGAAAAACTGAAAGCTTTCTGCCTAAGGTAAGAAATAAGAAAAGGATGCTAATTCTCACCACTTTCTATTCAACATTGTATTAGAAATCCTAGCCAAGGTAATTAGGCAAGAAAAAGAAATAAAGGGTATCCTGATTGAGAAGAAATGAATAAAACTATCTCTATAGGTAGATGGCATGATCTTAACTATAAAAATCCTAAAGTACTAATAAAAACCTGTTAGAACTAATAAATGAGTTCAGCAAGGTTGCAGAATACAAGGCCAATATGCAAAAATAAGTAATATTTTAATACACTGGCAATGTACAACCTAAAAGTGAATTTAAGAAGACAAATTCATTTATAAAAGCATCAAACAAAAATAAAACACAAAGGTATGATTTAACATAAGATGCAGAAATCCTGTACACTAATTATAAAATGTCATTGAAGGAAATTAAATATTCTTGCTTTTATTTTAGTAAATGGATAGATATCCTGTGTTCACAGGTTTGAAAACTTAAATTGTTAAGTACTCCTAAATTGATTTAGTGATTCAATGCAATCACTATCAAAATTTTAATTTCCTTTTTGACAGAAATGGAGAGCTGATGCTAAAATTCTAGAAAATTATGGGAGTTCCAAAACAGGCAAAAAAATCTTGAAAAAAAAAAGGGACAAAGTTAGACAACTCACACTTCCCAACTTTAAATTCTACTACAAAGCTACAATAACCAAGACAGTGTGGAACTGACATAATAATAAATATATATTGATAGAATATAATTTTAAGTCCAGAAATAAACCTATACATCTATGATCAATTGGTTTTAGATGAGGGTACTGTTATAGTCCATCTTCTGTCGCTTATAATCTAATACCTGAACTGGGTAACTTATAAAGAAAAGGAATTTATTTCTTAGGATTATGGAAGTTGAGAAGTCCAAGGTCAAGGGGCCACATCTGGTGTAGGCATTTGTGCTAGTGGAGGGTACTCTGCAGAACCCCATGACGACCTAATGCATTACATGGCACAGGAGCTGAGCATGCTAACTCAGGTGTCTTTTCCTCTTTTTATAAATACACCAGTCCAATTTCCATGATAACTGATCAATCCATTAATCCACTGATTCATGTATGTATTAATTCATTCATGAGGGGATAGCCTTCATGACCCAATCACTTCTTAATGACTTAACCTCTCAGGCCAGGCGTGGTGGCTCACGCCTGTAATCCAAGCACTTTGGAGGCCAAGGCAGGCAGATCACCTGAGGTCGGGAGTTCAAGACCAGCGTGACCAACATGGTGAAACC
>NW_016107324.1:2850461-2886549 GCF_001604975.1 Cebus imitator
TTTATAGCAATAAATGCCTACATTAAGAAAAAAGAGATCTCAAACATCTTAATATTAACCTCAAGGAAATAGAAAAGGGAAAACAAAGCCTAAAGTTAGCAGAATGAAGGAAATAATAAAGATTAGAGCTGAAATAAATAAGAATACAATACAAAAGATCAATGATACTTAATGACTTCACCTCTCAATACTTCCACATTAAGAACTAAGTTTAAGCATGAGTTTTGTAGAGTACAAACATTCAAACCTTAGCATGTTCCAGAATCATTCAAAGGGAGAAGAATGATCATTTGAAAAAATGGCAAGAGAAAGCTAATATCTACATTAAAAAGAAAGAATTTAAATGCCTACCTCACACCATATACAACACTGAAGTCAAAATTGTTCAAGGATCTAAACAGAAGAGCTTACACTGTAACAGTCTTAGAAGAAAACATAAGTGTAAGCCTTTGTAACTGGGTGGCTTATAAGCAATAGAAATTTGCTGCTCACAGTTCTGGAACTGGAAAACCCAAGATCAAGGTACTAGCAGATTTGATGTCTGGTGAATATGGTGCCTTTCTGCTGTGTTCTCACATGGTGGAAGGGGCAAACAGCTCACTCAGGCCTCTGCAATGAGGGCACTAATCTCATTCATGTGGTCAGAGTCCTCATGACCTAATTACCTCCCAAAGGTCCCACTTCCTAACATCATCACTTTGGGGGTGGGGTGTGATTTAAACATATAAATTTCAGGAGTGAGATACAAACATTCAGGCCATAACAACAAGAATAAGGGATTTTATTGATGAGCACAGTGAATACAGCTGTTCTTATCTCTGGAGACTAGAACACTCATGAGGAGGGAGCATTAGTCAAAAATTAAGATGGTGAATGCAGCCATTGTTAATGGTTACTTACTCCACAGCAATATATAATGGAGTAATGATTGGCATTGGCATTCCCTGCTAACAAGAGATGATGGACTATAATTAGAATGTTGATGCTCATCAAAATGCAGTAAAACAAAAACAGTAATTACTTAAACCTGAACCTAAATTCCACAAGATGACTTTGCTTTTTAAATTATTTATTCTGTTTTAGCATTTACTAATGAAAAAACTATAGGTCATGAAAAATTAAGATGCCATAGAGTAGATAAATGAGATGAGCCTGAGATTTCTATACAATGACTAATATTTAGAAAAGTGTAAATTTCAAGGAAAATCACTTCAGAGTATTTCTCTTACTCAGAAAGAGACTTTCTTTTGCTAATAGTTATCTCCTCAACACCTCATCTCTACTTTATTCTTTTGTACCACTGTGCCTGCATTGAGACAGAGCTGACCACCATACCATAATATCAACAAAGAAATTACTTATAGACTTGAACTGCAGTTTTCTGTTCTCTGAGAATGACTGATGATTTTGCAGTTAGCAAAGTTCTATTTGCAGATGAAGTTGAATCTTGCCTTGCATATTTTCTTTTGAATTTTTCAAAGCTTCCTATATGTATTAAAATTTAGATGAACCACAATCATGCTAACACTTCTAACATATCCTTGGTAGTCTTCTAGGCCTTAATTCTATAGAATTGAATTAACTTTTTAGAAATTACACTTGATTTTTTTGTTTTTCTTATACTTACTATATACAGTACAGCTATTTTCCTTCAGACCCACCTGTGTTTGTTTGTTGTAGATGAAATCGGCAAGAAACAGAAAAGAACCATTCTAGTTAGTCATGAGATCATTAGTTTGATCAAATTGCATTTTTTAAAAACTAAATTATTATGGTCCTTATAAGAAACTTTACTATATTTTCTCACATTTGATGAATGAAACAAGGAAGTCTGGAAGTCAATCAGCAAGCATACAACAGAATATAAACCTAAAATTTTCAGATTTTAGTCTCTTTCACATACAACCCATACTTACATGTATAGCCCCAACACACTCTCAAATCCAGCCCTTCCAACCTACTTGCAAAAATGAAGTTATATACATACATCATAGTTATATGATTTATGGCTTCATAAATCATAGGTATCTAACTTTTTAATCATTTTTTGAAACTATACATGCTATTTGCTTTTATAATTATTATGCTACATAAGTGTAAATGATTCAGTACAGGCTTGGATGTTTAATTTATGCACATTTATGCCGGTTAAGCATGCCTGCAAAGTCTTTCAGTGATTCAATGTGACAATTATTCAATGTAATGTTGGCTTGAACATTTCAGGCAACTTTGCTGACCCACTTGCCCAACGGTAGCAACCATAGAAAAATGTACTTGTATTGCATAGCAAGAATACTCCACAATGTTGTAAAACTTCAACACGAAACAGAAAAAGTAGCAACAACCACAATTATTTCTGTGTTTTTCACAACCTTATGAGCTAACAACTAACATTTAATAACATCAGACATGGAGCTGTGCACAATTCATGTACACTAACTCCATTCTCAGAGCTATGTTGTGGAGTACATGCTGTTATTTATCACAGGAAACTGTGCAACAGACATACAATCACACAGAACTGATCAGTGGAGGGGTCAAAATTTGAACTCTGGTGTCTTAACACTGTGTAACTATTAATGATAAATGAAATTAATTAGGTTATTTATCATTGAAATGGTTGAAGTTTGGATCTTCAAAATATTAGATTTTTTTCTTCAGTTAACTTAAATAAGGTCAAAGTTAAGTTATTGATAGTCATGAATGAGACTATGTCATGGACCTATTCTTCTTAATTTTTTTAATTTGATTATTTTCAAGACACCTATAATCTTTTATTTCAGCCTTGAACAAATATATTAATAATCATTTCACTAAAAATTTTTAATCTAGAAAAATTGCCTTAGACTTTTCCCAAATAGTATTGAATAATGCTCATCAAAATGTATCATGTAGATATCTAGTGGAACATTTTTTAAAGCAAATT
The DNA here is from genome assembly GCF_001604975.1 of Cebus imitator. Lineage (NCBI taxonomy): Eukaryota > Metazoa > Chordata > Mammalia > Primates > Cebidae > Cebus > Cebus imitator. The sequence continues at coordinate 2,853,388 of NW_016107324.1, forward strand.
GTACTTAAATAAACATAGACTTGCTTTGTCTGTATAAAGACTGTGTTCTCTGCTATCTGCACAAAATGGACCTGAGCCATGGAGGTGTGTTCTCTTCTGTAGCTTTTTAAATGTGCTCAGTAACCAGATTAACAAAGCACTGTTATGAGTTTACCTTCTTGCTTCTCATTTTATTCTGGTGGATTGCACTGTGTACCCAGGGCTGTGCTAAATCACCTAAAGACGCAATCCTATTCACTCTCCTCAGGTCCTGAGTTTCTAGACTTAATTTCTTCTCCCAACACTTGTCATTGTCCATGATGATATTTCCAAACCTATTTTGCATTGAAGATTTATAGCAAATAATTCCTAACTGAGTGACCCAGTGGGGTAGTCTTTTGAGAAAAACAATTGTTTTAGCATTATCCGCTAAACTAGGGTTGCTTTTAGAGACACACATTTAAAAATTCAAACAGGTGATCAGTATCATTATTCCTACTTCTTTAAAAAAACCTTGTCTGTATGTAGACAAGCAGCAGAATTTGTTTTCAGTGAAAACATTTGGCTACAACATGGAGATACAGAATGCTATTGAACAGTTTGCTAATCATATCTGTACAATAATAAATTTCTCTCTTCCATTCTCTTAACTACACAAGTTTTGCTTCAGGATTAGTTCTAAACTTAAAGACTTTGCAAGACTGCTTAATTTTGGAAGAATGTAATACCTCGTACCAAGAGTCTGCCTGAGATACTTATAGCCGTGTTTGAAAACACATCTTGGTAATCATAAAGCAAAAATATTTAGTAGAAATACAAATCAAAAATATAAAAGATTCAAAGCATACCACTACAGAAAACCATCAAACCACAAAGGAAAACAGAAAGAGAGGAAGAAAGAACAAATGTACATCCAAAACGACTAGAAAGCAATTAATAAAATGGCAGTAGTAGGTCCTTGCCTAATGATAATTTCCCTGAATACAAATGAATTAAATTCTCCCATAAAAAGACACAGAGTGACTGAATAGACTGAAAAAGCAAGACCCAACTATATGCTGCATACAAGAGAATAGTGTCACACACAAATAAACTGAAAGTGAAGAAATGTAAGAAGACATTTCATGCAAATGGAAACCAAAAGAGAGCAGAGTTATCTATACTTATAGCCAATAAAATGGACTTTAAATCAAAAGTATAAAAATAAGCAAAAAAGGACATTATGTAATAAATAATAAAGGGGTCAATTTATCAAGAATATATAATTGTAGGTATATATATGCATCCAACATCAGAGTACCTAAATATATAAAACAAATATTAAAGGGTCTGAAGGAAGAAATGAATCATAATAATTATAGATTTCAGTATCCCACTTACAACAATAAATAGATCATTGAGACAGAAAATTAATAAGGAAACATTAGACTTGAACTATATTTTAGACTAAATGGATCTAACAGACATACACAGAATATTCCATCCAACGGCAACAGAATACACATTGTTCTTAAGTGCACACAAAATATTCTCCAGTAAAGATTACATGTTAGGGCAAAAATTAAGCCTCAGAAAATTTAAGAAGACTGAAATTATATCAAGTAGTTTTTTCAAACACAATGTTATAAAACCACAAATCAACACCAAGAAAATTTTAGAAAATTGAGAAATACATGGAAATTAAACAACTTGGTCCTGAACAACCAATGGGGCACTGAAGAAATTAAAAGGGAAAGGCCAGGCATGGTGGCTGACACCTGTAATCCTAGCACTTTTGGAGGCTGAAGTGGAAGAACTGACTGCTTGAGTCCAGTAGTTCAAAGTCGCAGTGAACTATGATCATGCCACCATAGCCCAGCCTGGGAGACAGATGATATAGAAAATATATAAAGATAGATAGATTTAAGTTTTGATATGTTGTATGTAAGTATATATACATATACACACACACACATGCATAAATATATATATATAGAGAGAGAGAGACCGAAAAAAAAACTAAATACAACATACCAAAACTTATGGGATATGGCATAAGCCAATCTAGGAGGAAAATTTATACTAATAAATTCCTATGTTATAAAAGAAGAAAGATCTCAAATAAACTAACATTCTACCTCAAAGAACTATTAAAAAAAAAGAAGAAGAAGAAGAAGAAGAATAAACTAAACCCAAAGCAATCAGAAGGAAAGAGATAACAAAGATTAGAGGAGAAATAAATAAAATGGAGAATAGAAAAACAATTTAATTGTTTAATTAATTGTTAATGAAAAGGAGTTGATTTTTTTAAAAGATAAAATTGGCAAACTTTCAGCTACACTAATTAAAAAATAGAACATTCAAACAAATAAAATCAGAAATGAAAGTGGAGATATTACAACTGATACCACAGAAATAAAAAGATCATAGGAGACTACCATGAACAATTATACATGAATAAGTTGGATAACATAGAAGAAACGGATAAATTCCTAGACACATAAAATCTACCAAAAGTGTTTAATGAAGAAATCGAAAATCTGAAGAGACCAATATTGATAAGGAGACAGAATCAGTAATAAAAAGTATCCCATCAAAGAAAAGCCTAGGACCTGATGACTTCACTATTAATTCTACAAAAAATTTAAAGAACTAATATCAACCCTTCTCAAAGTCTTCCAAAAAAATCAAAGAAGAGGGAACACTTCCAATCTCTTTATGAGGCCAGCATTACCCTGATGCCAAAGACTGACAAGGACATTACAAGAAAAAGAAAATAACAGGCCAATATACTTGATGAACATAAACGCAGAATTTCTCACAAAATACTAGCAAACCAAATTCAACAACACATTAAAATAATTGTCACCATGATCAAGTAGAATTTATCTCTGGAATGCAAGGATGGTTCAACATATGCTAATAAACAAATGTGATATATCACACTAACAGAATGAAGAAGAAAAATCATATGATCACCTAGCAGGTGCAGTAAAAGCATTTGATTAAATTCAACATCCTTTCACGATTAAAAAAAATTCTCATCAAATTAGGCATAGAAGAAATATATCACAACACAATGAAGTCCATATATGAGAATCCTATAGCTAACATACTCAATGGTGAAAAATTGAAAGCATTTCCTCTAAGATTTGGAACAAGACAAGGATGCCTATTCTTACCACTTCTATTCAACATAGTATTGCAACTCCTTGCCAGGGCAATTAATCAAAAGAAAGAAATAAAAGCCATCCAAATAGGAAAGAAAAAAGTAAAACTGACACTGTTTATGCCATGATCTTATATATGGAAAACCCTACATACTCCACAAAAAGAAAAATACTGTTAGAACTAATAAACAAATACGTTAAAGTTGCAAGTTACAAAATCAACACACAAAAATCAGTAGCATTTCTATACACTAACAACAAACTATCAGGAAAGAAATCAAGAGAACAATCCCACTTACAATAGGTACAACAAAAGGAATAAATTTAACCAAAGAGGTAAAAAAAAAAAAATTTGTACACTAAAAACTATAAAAACATTCGTGAAAGAAATCAAAGAAGACACAAATGAATGAAAATATATTCCACATTCATGGATTGGAAGAACTAATACTGTGAAAATGTCCATACTATAACAAAGTGATTTATAGATTCTGTGCAATCCCTGTCAAAATTCCAGGGTTATTTTTACATGGAAATAGAAAAAAAAATCCTAAAATCTGTATAGATCCACAAAAGACCTTGACTATGCAAAGCAATCTTGAGTAAAAGGAATAAAGTGGAGGCATCACACTACCTGACATCAAAATCCACTACAAAGCCATAGTAATCAAAACAGCATAGTACTACATTAAAGTAGATATATAGAACAGTAGAACGAAATAGAAATCCCAGAAATAAACTCATGCATATACAGTCAATTTATCTTTCACAAAGGTGCCAAGAATACACAACGGAAAAAGATAGTCTCTTCAATAAATGGTGTTGGGAAAACAATACTGTACTCACATGCAAACTAAATTGGACAAAAAATAAACAAAAATCAACTCAAAATGGATTAAAGACTTACATATAATACCAGAAAGTGTGAAATTACTAGAAGAAAACATAGGGAAAAAACTACAAAACACTGATCTGAGAAATGATCAATGTATTTGACCTCAAATGCACAGCCAAGTAAAGCAAAAATAGAGAAATTGGATTACATCAAACTAAAATTAAAAGCCTTCTGCACAGCAAAGAAAACAATTAATGATGTGAAGAGAAAATCTACAAATTGGGAGAAAATATTTGCAATCCATATATCCAATAATGGGTTAATATCCCAAACATACAAGGAGCTCAATCAACTCACTAACAAAAAAAAAAAAAAAAAAAAAAAAGCCCTCTATTAAAAAATGGGCAAGGGGCCTAAATACATTTTCTCAAAAGAAGACATACAAATGGCCAACAGATATATTTTAAATGCTCGCTATTGCTAAGCATTAGGAAAATGCAACGTAAAACCACAAGAAAACAGCATTTCACACCTGTCAGAATGACTATTATAAAAATGATGAAAGATAAGTATTGGCAAGAATATAAAAAAAAAAGGGAACCCTTGGTGGTTCAACATTCTACTATTGCTAGGAATGTAAATTAGGACAGCTATTATGGAAAACTGTATGGATTCTCAAAAAATTAAATATAGATTTACCATATGATCCAGCCATCCCACTTCTGAGTATTTACCCAAACAATGTCAAAACAGTTTCCTGAAGAGATGCTGGCAGTCCTACATTTATTGCAGCACTATTCACAATAGTCAAGTTATGGAATCAACTAAAATGTCCATCAGCAGATGAACAGATAAATAAAATGTGGCATATGTACACAGTGGGATACTATTCAGCCTTTTAAAAACAAGAAAATTCTGTCATTTGTGAAAACATAGACAGGCTTGGAGAACATTATCCCAAGTGAAATAAGCCAGGCAAAGAAAGACAAATCCTGCATGTACTCATTTATATGTGAAAGCTAAAACAATCAAATTCATAGAAGCAAAGAGTAGAATGGTGTTACAGAGGTTAGGGGTTGGGAGAGAGAGGAAGATTATGATCAAAGGGTACAAAATCTCAGACAGAAGGAATTTTTTTTACAATTGTATACAGCATGGTGCATACAGTTTTAGAGTAATGTACATTTCTAAACTAAGGATAAATTTCAAATATTCTCTTCACAAATATGCTAAGTATTTGAAGTGATATACATTAACTATGTTTTATTTCATAAAACATATCACTTTTTATCCCATAAAATTATACAATTGTCAATTTGCAATAAAAAATAAAAATAAAATGCACACAAGAAGGCATACCACAGAGGGAAAGACTAAACTCGAAAACAGCAAAGCAAAGCAACTAATTTAGACTTTCAAAGAGTCTAAGGCAGCAGCTGTGCTGGTTCACATTTCTACATGTTTTTATCAGACTTTGAAGTTCAACCTAAGTCCAGGTGATAGTGACAGCCTCTGCAGCACTTGGAAGCCAGTAAAGAAAAAATTAACTCAGGACATTTGGAAACAGAAGTCTAAAGCTTATAATTTACAATCGTACCTGTGTATATAAGTGTGTCTTTTAAGGTTCTAACCACATACCAAGGGCTTTTCTTTGTTTTCCCAAAACCATAGTGTAAACTGTAGAACACAAGTGTTATAAGTAATTCAATGAACATTTTTCCACCAGTAATCCACATAAATATTTTATGAAACTAAACTTTCTTTTACTTTTGTCAGAACACACTTTTGGAGAAAAGTTGTTCTAAATGTCTATCAAGAGTATATTCTTTGGGTAAATGAGCTGAATAGATAACTCTCAAAAGAAGACATACAAAGTGCCAACAAGTATATGAAAAAAATGCTCAACATCACTAATTATCAGGGAAATACATATCAAAACCATAATGAGATCTCATCTCACCCCAGTTAGAATGGCTATTATCAAAAAGACAAAAAATAACAAATGCTGGCAAGGATTCAAAGAAAAGGGCACTATTTTCTTCCTATTCATTATTCAGCTCATTTACTCAAAGAATAAACTCTTGATAGACATTTAGAATGATTAAAGTAAGAAATAGTGACAACCTGAAATACTGGTGAGGATGCAGAAAAACTGGATAATTTATACATTGCTGATAGGAATGTAAAGTGATACCTGTTGGCAGTTTCTTAAAATCATAAAAAATTCAACTACTAAATAAAAATTCTAAAAATGCATATGATCTAGCTATTGTACTCCTGGACATTGATCTCAGAGAAATGAAAATTTATGTTCATGTAAAAACCTGTCCTCAGATATTTATAAAAACTTTATTCATCACAGTTCTAAACTGGAAACAACCCAGATGCACCTCAATGGGTTAAGAGTTAAACAAACTGGGATATAACCCATCCATGCATGGAATATTACTCAGCAATTAAAAAGTGAATCACCAAGAAATTATGCTGTGTGAAAAAAAAAAATCCAGTTGCAAAAGGTTTCATAACTGTTTGATTCCATTTCTATAACATGCTTGAAAATGCAAAATTATAGTAATGGAATACAGGTAGGGGTTACCAGGGATTAATTAGAGGATGGATGCAAGGAGGGAAGTGAGTAGCTATAAAAGGGCAGCATGAGTAATCCTTGTAGTTATGAGGATATTCTATATTTTAACTGTGTTGATGCCAGTATCCTGGTTGGGATATTGTACTATAGTTTTACAAGATATTATTATTGGGAGAAATGGATAAAAGGGATATGGGATCTCTCTCTCTTATTTCTTACAACTCATATTAACTCTACAATTATCTCAAAATGAAAAGCTTAACTATAAATAAGGTTAAAAAATTGATAGATGTATCTCAAAAGGGCACAAAGACCAAATAAAAAAGTTCCTAAAGGTCCAATCTGGAACAATTTGTGAAAGAAAATAAATAAATAGTGTTGGATTATAACCTAAATTCTAAAATAAACATCCATGAATCCATAATAATATAAATAAATGATAAATATATTAATAAAAGTAGCAGGAGATATATCTTCCATGCAGAGAACTTTTAAGTACATTATGTAGAAATTCTTAAGCAGGAGAAGCATACTTCCCACTCCTTCAATGTGGGCTGCACATAATCATTTCCACCCAATGAGTACAGTATGGAAAGGGGATTTTAAGAGAGTACCATCACAGTAGAGAAACCTGACAAACATTTCTTTAGACATGTAATTAAAAATCAACATCAGCAGTTATAAGTCATGTTGGTAGCATTCGCCCTTGATATGATGTGATAAAAATGTCATTTTACCTCTGTGATCTTCTTCTTCAAAACCTACAACCCCATCCTAATCGTGTAAGATATTATTAATAGGAAAAAATGTTTAGGAAAAGTATTTGGGAAATTCCATCTTCATTGCATCATATCAAGGGTATGTGGGAATGCTCAATTTTTTGGTAAGTCTAAAACTGTTCTAAAATAGCTTTCTTTCTTATAAAGTTAAACACAGTCTTATCATATGATCCAGCAATCACACTCCTAGGTGTTTACACAATTGAATAGAAAATTTATGTTCATAATTTCCCCAAACTAGAAGCAACCAAGATTCCCTTTAGTAGGCAAATGAATAAACAAACTGTGGTATATCCATATCATGGAATAGCACTCTGTAATAAAAAGACATGAGCTAACAAGATGCAAAAGACATGGAGGAACCTTACATAAATATTACTAAATTAAAAAATTTAGTCTGAATGTCCACCTACTGTATGGTATCAACTATATGACTTTTTAAAAAGGCGAAACTACAGAACAGTAAAAATATCAATGGTTGCCAAGGTTTGGGGGAAAAAAGAAAAGAGGGAGGACAAGGAATGTAAAGTACCTCTTCAAGGGGAACTACAAACCACTGCTCAATGAAATAAGAGAGGACACAAACAGATGGAGAAACATTCCATGCTCATGGTTAGGAAGAATCAATATTGTGAAAATGGCCATACTGCCCAAAGTAATTTGCAGATTCAATGCTATCCCCATCAAGCTACCAATGGCCTTTGTCACAGAACTAGAAAAAACCACCTCAAACTTAATATGGAACCAAAAGAGAGCCTGCATAGCCAAGTCAATCCTAAGCAAAAAGAACAAAACTGGAGGCATTCACACTACCAGACTTCAAACTATACTACAAGGCTACAGTAATCAAAACAGCATGGTACTGGTACCAAAACAGAGTTATAGACCAATGGAACAGAACAGAGGCCTTGGAGGCAACACCACACACCTACAACCATCTGCTCATTGACAAACCCAACAAAAACAAGCAACAGGGAAAAGATTCCCTGTTTAATAAATGGTGTTGGCAAAACTGGCTAGCCATGTGCAGAAAGCAGAAACTGGACCCATTCCTGACACCTTACATTAAAATTAACTCCAGATGGATTAAAAACTTAAACATAAGACCTAACACCATAAAAACTCTAGAATAAAATCTAGGCAAAACCATTCAGGACATAGGCATAGGCAAGGACTTCATGACCAAAACACCAAAAGCATTGGCAACAAAAGCTAAAATAGACAAATGGGGCCTAATCAAACTCCACAACTTCTGCACAGCAAAAGAAACAATTATTAGAGTGAATTGGCAACCAACAGAATGGGAAAAAAATTTTTGCAATCTACCCATCTGACAAAGGGCTGATATCCAGAATCTACAAAGAACTAAAACAGATTTACAAGAAAAAAACTAACAAGCCCATTCAAAAGTGGGCAAAGGATATGAACAGACACTTTACAACAGACAACATACATGAGGCCAACAAACATATGAAAAAATGCTCATCATCACTGGTCACTAGAGAAATGCAAATCAAAACTACATTGAGATACCATCTCACGCCAGGTAGAATGGCACTAAAAAATCTGGAGACAACAGATACTGGAGAGGATGTGGAGAAATAGGTACACTTTTACACTGTTGATGGGAGTGTAAATTAGTTCAACCATTGTCGAAGACAGTGTGGCGATTCCTCAAGGACCTAGAAATAGAAATTTCATTTGACCCAGCAATCCCATTACTGGGTATATATCCAAAGGATTATAAATCATTCTACTATAAGGACACATGCACACGAATGTTCATTGCAGCAGTGTTTACAGTAGCAAAGACCTGGAACCAACCAAATGCCCAGCTGTGATAGACTCAACAGGTAAAATATGGCACATATACACCATGGAATACTATGCAGCCATAAAAAACGTTGAGTTCATGTCCTTTGTAGGGACATGGATGAACCTGGAAACCATCATTCTCAGCAAACTGACACAAGAACAGAAAATCAAACACCACATGTTCTCACTCATAAGTGAGTGTTAAACAATGAGAACACATGGACACAGGGAGGGGAGCATCACACACTCGGGTCTGCCAAGGGGAAATAAGGGAGGGACGGGGGGATAGGGAGTTGGGGAGAGATAGCATGGGGAGAAATGCCAGATATAGGTGATGGGGAGGAAGGCAGCAAATCACACTGCCATGTGTGTACCTATGCAACAATCTTGCATGTTCTTCACATGTACCCCGAAACCTAAAATGCAATTTAAAAAAAAAAGAAAAAGAAAAGAGGGATGAATGGGTAAAGCACAGGAGATTTTCAGGTTGATGAAACTATTCTGTATCAAGCTGTAACGGTAAGTACATATCATTATACATTTGTCAAAAACCCACAGAACTGTAAAACACAGAGGAAATTTTAATGTAAACTATAGGCTATAATTAGTAATAATATTATAGCACTAGTTCATTAATTATACTAAATAAAACACACTAATGTAGGATGTTAATAATGGGGGAAACTGGAAAAGGTATGCATAGGGAAGTAAGTATATGAAACTCTACATACTATCCATTCAATTATTCTATAAATCTGAAGCTGTACTTAAAAATAAGATCTATTAATTATTTATTTATAAACAAATAAACAAAGAACAGATAGGACAAATGGAAAACAAACTACACATTTGTAAATTCAAATCCAAATATATTGATAACTACATGAAATGTAAGTGGTCTAAAGCACTCCAATTAAAAAATAAAGACTGTCAGAATGAATAAAAGAAAGACCCAACTATATGCTGTCTATAAGAAATTCACATTAAATTAAAGACACAGATAGGTTAAAAGTTAAAATATGAAAAGACATATATCATAAAAAATTGTTCATAAGCTGACTATATTAATATCAGACAAAGTAGACCTCAGAAAAATAAGAATGTTACCAACAATAAAGAAATTTTTCACAAAAATAAAGGAATCAGTTGACCAAGAAGGCATAATAATCACAAATATGTACACACCTAATAACACAGCTTTAAAACACATGAAGCAAAATCTGTCATAACTGAAAGGAAAAATAGAATCACAATGGCCACAGATTTTAATACTCTTGTCTCCATAATTGGTAGAAATAGCAGAACAAAATAGTAAAGATAAATAAGACAACACTATCAACCAATTTGACTCAACTGACATTTATAGAGCATCATATTATTAGCAAAACACAAATCTTTTCAAATACAACACGAAACATTAACCAATGCAGACCATATACTGCATCATATAAGTCTCAATAAATTTAATGCCACAAAGCCAGTTTCAATAAATTTAATAAAAATAAAATCATACAAATGTTCTGAGATGACAATAGAATTAAAATATAAATCAATAGTGGAAAGATATCTGGAATCTTCCAAAATATGCAAAGATTGAACATTATATTTCTGTATGGTACATAAGTCAAAAAAAATCACAAGGAACTTAGAACATATTTTAAACTAAAGAAAAATGAGAATGCAACACACCAAAATTTGTGGAACCACCTAAAACAATGTTTAGAGGAACATTTACAACTTTATATGTTTATATTAGAAAAGAAAAAATGTTCAAAAATCAATTATCTAAGCATCCAGCTTAAGGAGCTAGAAAAAGAAGGGCAAATTAAACCCAAAGTAAGAAATAATAAAGATTTAAATGAAAAACAATAAAATAGAAGACAAACAAAAGAGAAAAATCAATGAAATATAAGCCAGTTCATGAAAAAATACGATAAAATTGAAAAACCTCTAGAAAAAAAGCAGAAAAGATAATTACTAATATTAAGATTAAAAGAACTATCACTAAGCTCCTACGCACTTTAAAAAAATACTATTATTTAAATTTTTAAGTAAAAAAAATGTTGATTGCTTAGTGGAAATACACAAATTCCTTGAAAGAATGGATTGCCAAAACTGATTCTAGAAGAGACAGAAAATATGAATAACTCTCTTGTCAATTAAAGAAACTGTATTAGAATTAAGCCCTTCCCATAAATAAAATTCAAAGCTCAGATGACTTTACTTTCAAAGAGTTTTAAAAAGAACTCCTTTCAAAAATAGAGGCAGAGAAACCATTTCTCAACTGATTTTGTGAAACAGGGCTTTCCCAATATCAATATGAGGCAAAAACATTACAAGAAAAGAAAAGACCAGGCTGCAGGCAGTGGCTCATGCCTGTAATCCCAGCAACTTGGGAGAGATGAGAAAATTGCTTGAGTCCAGGAGTTTGAGACCAGCCAAGGCAAGATGGCAAGACCCCATTCTCTATAAAAAAATGTAAAACTTAGCCACACCTGTGGTCCCACCTACTCAGGAGGCTAAGGTGAGAGGATCACTTGAGCCCAAAAAGTCGAGGCTGCAGTGAGCCATGATTGTGCTACTGTACTTTAGCGTGGGCAACAAAGCAAGACTTAGACCTTGTCTCAAAAGAAAAAAAAAAAAGAAGAAGAAAGAAAAGTAATGGCCAATATTCCCCATGTACACGAGGCAAAAATCTTTAATTGCAAGCCAATTAAATCCATTAATACATGAAAGGTATAATACATCGTGTCTAAGTATAGTTTTCTCAAGAATACAAGGTTGGTATAATGTGTGAAAATAATATAATTCACCATACTAACAAAATTAAAAAGATATCAGATCATCTCAATAAATGCAGAGAAAGTATTTTACAAAACTCAACACCCATTCATAGTTTTAAAATCTCAGAAAACCGAGTTTTAAAATCTCAGAAAACCTGAGAAAGAGCATCTATTAACATCAGGCTTAATAGCAAAGACAGTATTTTACTAGTAGTGAAAACAAGGCAAAGATGTCTGCTGTCACTTATTTCACATAGCTTTTGAGGTTATACTCATGAAATTATGCAAGAAAAGAAATAAAAGGCATATTACTTCTTAAAAAGAGCTAAAATTGTCTTAATTTGCAAAAGACATGATTGTACATAGAAAATACTTCAAAAATTACCCAAAAAGTGACTACAATTAAGAAGTGAACTTAGCAAATTTGCAGGATACAAGATCAATATACAAGATTCATTTATGTTTACATATCCTAGCATAAACAATTAGAAGATGAGATTTAGAAAACAATACCATATATAATAGCATAAAAATGAGATATTTAGGGATACATTTCATGAAATATGTACACTGAAAATTATAAAACATGGCTGAGAATAATTAAAGACCTGTGTAGAAGAGAAGATATTTGAAAACTCAATAAAATTAATCCAAAGATTCAATACACTCCTAATCAAAATTCTATCAGGCTTATTCTAAAAGGTAAAAAGTTTATTGTGATAGTTATGTGGAAATAAAAGAGACATAGAACAGGTAAAAACAATTTTGAAAATGAACAAAGTTGCAGACCTTACATTATTTATTTGAATATTTATTTCAGAACAGTGTGTATTAGCCAAAGGATAGACAAATAGAAAAGACAGCCCAGTAATGGACCGATGCATATAGGGTCAATTTATTTTTTACCAAGAAACCAATAATTTGATGGAGAGAGGACAGTCTTTTTAACAAACTATGCTGGAACAACTGGAAATCCATATGGAAAAAAGTGAAACTAAACACTTCATGCTACACACCAAAAAAAACGCCCAAAATGGCCTACAGACCTAAATGTTGACTTTATAGAAGAATTCCAGAAGAAAACAAAGGAGAAAATCTTCAAGACTGAAGGGTAGGCAAACATTGACTTGATTTGGCCTATAAAATATGAATGAAGTGAGGTGCAGTGCTAGTCCTTGTAATTCCAGTGTCTCTAGAGGCTGAGGTGAGTAGATGGAAGAATTGCTTGAGCCCAGGAATTCAAGACCAGCCTGAGCAATGTAACAAGATCCCATCTCTGAAAAATATTAAATTTTTTAAAAATTAAATTACATTTGACTAGATTACATCATTTCAGGATGGAAGCTTTAAGAGACAGTGAATAATTTACCATTTTCCCTTTTCCATGCAATCATGAAAATATCAGTTGAAACAGAACCTCTGTCAACCTGTATCCCTGAGTGTATGTAACTCAGGGATACTGCCAATCATTTCTGGACATGTAGCATGGGTAAGAATTAAGTGTTTATTATGCTTTGTCATGAGATTTGGGCAGTCTTTGTTCTGAAGCATATTTTAGCCCCTTCAGTAATAAATGTATCGATTACATAGTTCATATGCTATTTATCTCAGAAATGTAAGGTCTTATTGGTACGAACAGTTAAAAAAAAAAAAAGTGAAATCTTTGTGAACTATCAGTTGAGAACTTCCACCATGCATGAAATTAGAGGTGTAACCTCAAGGAACAGATGGATGTTCTGTTAAAGGTGACTTGTACAAAGAAAAATTGGAAAGTATTATAAAATAATGCCAACAGAATGCTGTGAAACTGTTTCCAGCGAACATTGCTCTAGATTTTAAATCTCCATACTTTTAATCTACATGAAGATGACCCTATTCCAACAGCCAATCTATGCCTCCTTATGAAACCTTAAAAAGATTACAAAGAAATGAATAATCCATTGCAACCAACTGGCTGAAGAACAAATTAAATGGCCCTAATTCACCCTGGACTTTGATTCCAAATATTATGACACACTCATTTTGTTGATTCATTGCCTTCATAGGAAGCAAATAAATCAGTGTTTTTGATCCTGAACACTTCCCCCTTTTAACTGACAAATGGAAGTTAGAAATGGTAGGCCAACATTTCACCATGAAGCTATCAGTTTCCTTCCCAAAGTCTGATCCACACACATCATAAAAGATTAACACACAAAAATTAATCCAAATGTTTCTCCCCTTTCCCAAAATGTACACATTGAGGCCACTTTACAACAACCAAGATCATCCAATTTTACATTTGGAGCTTGTTAAAAGCTGAGCCAAGAGAAAAGACAGGCTGAAGGGAAGTAAAAAAGTTGTGTTGCTCTATGCTCTATGACCATGGCCAGTAGATTGTATTCAAGTTAATTTCTTGCAGGCATAATCCATCATTGACAGAACCAATGTCTTTTTTTTTTTTTTTGTATTCAAATGCTGTATTACTATTTTTTCTTCGTTAGTTTGAAATGCTTTTTTTTTTTTGCATTTTAGGTTTTGGGGTACATGTGAAGAAAATGCAAGATTGTTGCATAGGTACACACATGGCAGTGTGCTTTGCTGCCTTCCTCCCCATCACCTATATCTGGCATTTTTCCCCATGCTCTCTCTCCCCAACTCCCCTCCCCCCACTGTCCTTCTCCTATTTCCCCCAGACAGAACCCAGTGTGTGATGCTCCCCTCCCTGTGTCCATGTGTTCTCATTGTTTAACACCCACCTATGAGTGAGAACACGTGGTGTTTGATTTTCTGTTCTTGTGTCAGTTTGCTGAGAATGATGGTTTCCAGGTTCATCCATGTCCCTACAAAGGACACAAACTCATCGTTTTTGATGGCTGCATAGTATTCCATGGTGTATATTTGCCATATTTTCTCTGTCCAGTCTATCATCAATGGGCATTTGGGTTGGTTCCAGGTCTTTGCTATTGTAAACACTGCTGCAGTGAACATTTGTGTGCATGTGTCCTTATAGTAGAATGATTTATAATCCTTTGGATATATACCCAGCAATGGGATTGCTGGGTCAAATGGAATTTCTATTTCTAGGTCCTTGAGGAATCGCCACACTGTCTTCCAAAATGGTTGAACTAATTTACATTTCCACCAACAGTGTAAAAGTGTTCCTGTTTCTCCACATCCTCTCAGAACCAATTTCTTAATGCATATTCTCTGACTTAATTAAGCCATAGACCTGCTTCCCTGCATACCCATATCCATAGACATGCCAAATAATGATCGTGTTTTGGTTGGGCAACCTGAACTAAAAATCCCTCAAAGATACTTGTAAACTGTTTACCTCACT
Source organism: Cebus imitator (assembly GCF_001604975.1). Taxonomy (NCBI): domain Eukaryota; kingdom Metazoa; phylum Chordata; class Mammalia; order Primates; family Cebidae; genus Cebus; species Cebus imitator. The sequence continues at coordinate 2,868,637 of NW_016107324.1, forward strand.
ACATCTGCCAGATTTTTTATAACCACTGAAAGAATGCACTGGCTTTCCTGAACACTCAGTAATCATAATATTGGAGCCTTTTACAAAATGACAAGATTTGTGTTATAGTACAATGGTTATATAATACGTTTACCACAAATATACATCTATATTATATATATAAATAAACTTTTAATTTAATATTTTTATGACCTATAGATTTCCCAGCAAGCCAATGAACACAGCATTTTTAAAATAATGTTCAAAACACTTTTCAACTGAAACCAACAGTTTCAGTTGCTTTATCCTTGCCATTAAAATCCTTTAAACTTTTATACCAAACACTCCCCTTTACTTTATACCTGACTAGAAAATTGGGAACACAAATATTTGGCACGTCCTAAAAAGCAAAGACTTGAAACCCATGAATTAGCAATCAAGGAACTAATTTTTCTGTTCATCTTTTCAAAAGGTCTTTTAAATTTTTTAACATTTCTACATAAAAATAATAATTTTTAAAAGTTGCCATGGTATGAGCACAAGATATCACAATCAAGAGAACTGCAATGCATCAAAATGAAACCTTACACAGTATTCATTTCTAAACTCCTGTCAATGTCACAAATGTTATAAGATTCCTGGCTTGTTAGGTAGTGAAGGATATAATAACCAAGGCATTTCATGGTGTTTTAAACTACATTGGATTGCCAAGAAACCTATTTCTCCCCCATCTGTTCCTGTCTATTATTAAATTGGGCCATTCACAAATCACTGCAGGGTCAACACAAGTGGAAATTGAAACCTTTAGGCTCCTTTGTCATGGAATATTTTCCCAAGCATACAACACTAAAAAGAGATGTACATCACTGCCTTTGTGTTCTCTTTCACAAATCTTCTGTTCAGAGATCAGAAAATATCCAGACAGACAGCAAACGTGTTAAACATTTACAATGTTCCAGTTATCATGCTAGACTCCTGACACAGAAGTGAATAAGATGCAATCCTGGTCTCAAGTTGCTTATATTCTAGTAAAAAAATGCATTTTAATTATGCAAAGATAATATATTCTCATGGTGTTAATGGCATTAATTTATCAGGTATAATGTAAATTTGGCACTTGACTGGACCATTTCAAATAAAATTTCACTATAAAAGCACTCAACAGTGCTTACGCATGGCAGAAAAAAACATTTTTCTTTTATATGTTTTGTTTATCTAAATCTCATGTAGAAAATTTTTGTGGGATTTTCAATAAAACAACTTTAATTTTTCAAAAGTAATTCTTGCATAAATTTTGTCAATATCTACAATTCTCTTATTTCCATGCTCTAAAGGATTCATGCTACAACAAGATTGGATCATCTGCTTCACCCAAACCTCAAGAAACAGTTTGACAAGTGAGACGGGGTTCTTAAGAGGTCGAGCTACAAGATATTATTGGTAGACAGAGTTAAGGAACATTTCAGCTATTACCACCCTACCAAAGAACACAGGCCACATTTTCTTTTGACCTACAGCAATCTAATCTTCAATTAATATCACATGCAAGGCAGAATGACTAAAACAGTAACTTAATCCCTGGGGGAAAAAGCAAAATATTTTTTGAAGTATATTAACAGGCTTTTCTCCTTTACATTTTTTATAGACATACTAAGGTATCCATCTTTCTTGGAAAGTGAGGTGAAGAGATAAGTGTTATTGCCTCATTAATAAAAAGAGAAATAAAATTTAGTAATCATTTGAACCACAAAATGAAAATTTTAAGTCAATAAGGATAAAAAAAAATTGTCTTGAAAGTCAGGCTTTGTGAAAATAACTTTCTAGAAGGTCGAATAGCAACGGTTCTGCTCTGCAGATCCCAGCAAGACCAACACAGAAGTTGGGTAATTTCTGCATTTCCAACTGAGGTACCCGGTTCAACTCATTGGGACTGGTTAAGCAGTGGGTGCAGCCCACAGAGGGCAAGCCAAAACGGGTAGGGGTCATCCCGCCATGGAAGCACAAGGGATTAGGAAATTTCCTCCCCTAGCCAAGGGAAGCTGTGAGGTACTGTGCAAAGAGGAACAGTGCTACTCGGCCCAGATACTATGCATTCCCCATGGTTTTTGCAACTGCAGAACAGGAGATTCCTCTGGGTGCCAACACCACTAGGGCCCTAGATTTCAAACACAAAACTAGGCTGCCATTTGAGCAGACACTGAGTGCCTGCAGGATTTTTATTTTCACATCCCAGTGGTGCTTGGAACCCCAGTGAGACAGAACCATTCACTTCCCTGAAAAGGGGTCTGAAGACAGAAAGCCAAGTGTTCTTGCTAAATGGGTCACACCCCCATGGAGCCCACCAAGCTAAGATCCACTGGCTGAAAATTCTTACTGTGAGCACAGCTGTATGAAATCCAGCTGGGACGCTCCAGCTTGGTAGGGATAGGGGTGTCCTCCATTACTGAGGCTTGAGTAGGCAGTTTTCTCCTCACAGTGTAAACAAAGCCAGCGAGAAGGTCAGACTGGGCAGAGCCCAAAACAGTGTAGCAAAGCCCCTGTAGCCAGACAGCCTCTCTAGATATCTCCTCTCTGGGCAGAGCATCTCTGAAAGAAAGGCAGCAGCTCCAGTCAGGGGCTTATAGATAAAACTCCCATTTTCCTGGGACAGAGCACCTGGAAGAAGGAGCGTCTATAGGCACAACTTCAGCAGACATAAATATGCCTACCTGTCAGCTCTGCAGAGAGCAGCAAATCTCCCAGCACAGCACTCAAGCTCTGCTAGCAGACAGACTGCCTCCTCAAATGGGTCCCTGACCCCGATGGCTTCTGACTGACAGACACCTCCCAGAAGGGGTCAACAGACACCTCATACAGGAGTGCTCCAGCTGGCATCTGGTAGGTGCCCATCTGGGATGAAGCTTCCAGAGAAAGGAGCAGGCAGCAATCATTGCTGTTCTGCACCTCCACAGTGATGCCCAGGCAAACAGAGCCTGGAGTGGACCTCCAGCAAACTCCAGCAGGCCTGCAGCAAAGGGGCCTGACTGTTAGAATGAAAACTAACAAACAGAAAGCAATAACGTCGACATCAACAAAAAGAACACCCACAGAAAAACTCAATCCACAGGTCCTCAGCATCAAAGATCAAAAGTAGATAAATCCACAAAGATGAGGAAAAACCAGCAAAAAATGCCAAAAGTTCCAAAAACCAGAATGGCTCTTCTCTTCCAAAGGATAACAACTCCTTGTCAGTAAGGGAACAAAACTAGATAGAGGAGTTTGAAAAACTGACATAAGTAGGCTTCCAAAGGTGGGTAATAACAAACTCCTCTGAGCTAAAGGAGCATGTTCTAACTCAATATGAGGAAGCTAAGAACCTTGATAAAAGGTTACAGGAACTGCTAACTAGAATAACCAGTTTAGAGAAAAATATAAATGACCTGATGGAGCTGCAAAACACAAAATGTGAACTTTGTGAAGCATACACAAGAATCAATAGTCGAATTGATTAAGCAGAAGAAAGAATATCAGAGATTGAAGATCCACTTAATGAAATAAGGAGTGAAAACAAGATTAGGGAAAAGAAAAGGAACAAATGAGGCCCTAAGAAATATGAGACTATGTGGAAAAAAACAAAACTACGATTGATTGGTGTACCTGAAACTGATGGGGAGAATCGAATCAAGTTGGGAAACACACTTTAGGATATTATCCAGGATAATGTCTGTAACCTAGAAAGAAAGGCCAACATTCAACTTCAGGAAATACAGGGAAGACCACTAAGATACTGCTTGAGAAGAGCAACCACAAGACACATAATCATCAGATGCACCAAGGTTGAAAGGAAGAAAAAAATGTTAAGGGCAGCCAGAGAGAAAAGTCAGATTAACCACAAAGGGAAGCCCATCAGACTCACAGTGGATCTCTGCAGAAATCCTACAGGCAAGAAGAGAGTGGGGGCCAATATTCAACATTCTTTTAAAAAAGGATTTCCAACCCAGAATTTTGGCCAAACTAAGCTTCATAAGCAAAGGAGAAATAAAATCCTTTCAGACAAGCAAATGCTGAGGGATTTTGTCACTAGCAGGCCTGCCATACAAGAGCTCTTGAAGGAAGCACTAAACATAAAAACAAAAAACAGAGGTACCAACCACTGCAAAAACATACTAAAATATACATATAGACCAATAAGACTGTGATGAAACCACATCAACTAATGTGCAAAATAACCAGCTAGCATCATGATGACAGAATCAAATTCACACATAACGGTAGTAATGTTAACTGTAAATGGGCTAAATGCTCCAATTAAAAGACACAGACTGGAAAACTGTATAAAGAGTCAAAACCTATTGTTGGGCTTGCACCCAATACATCAGCACCCAGATTCAAAAAGTAAGTTTTTAGAGATGTACAAAGAGATTTAGATGCCCACACAATAATAGTGGGAGACGTTAACACCACACTGTCAATATTAGACAGATCAATGAGACAGAAAATTAATAAGGATATTCAAAACTTGAACTCAGCTCTGGACCAAGTGGACCCAATAGACATCTACAGAACTCTTCACCCCAAATCAACAGAATATACATTCTCGGCACCACATTGCACTTATTCTAAAACTGACCACATAATTGAAAGTAAAACACTCCTCAGCAAAGCAAAAGAGCAGAAGTGATAAGCAACAGTCTCTCAGACCACAGTGCAATCAAATTAGATCTCAGGATTAGAAAACTCATCCAAAGTCGCACAACTACATGGAAACTGAACAACTTGCCACTGAATGACTACTGGGTAAATAACAAAATTAAGGCAGAAATTTAAAAACGTTTTTTGAAACCAATTAGAACAAAAACAAAATATATCTCTGGGACACATCTAAAGCAGTGTTTAGAGGGACATTTATAGCACTAAATGCTCTCATCATAAAGCAGCAAAGATCTAAAATGGACACTCTAACATCACAATTAAAAGAACTAGAGAAGCAAGAGCAAACAAATTCAAAAGCTAGCAGAAGACAAGAAATAACTAAGATCAAAGCAGAACTGAAGGAGACAGAGATGTAAAAACCCTTCAAAAAATCAATGAATCCAGGAACTAGATTTTTGAAAGGATCAACAAAATAGACTGCTAGCCCAACTAATAGAAAAGGGAGAAGAATCAAATAGGCACAATAAAAAAATGATAAAGGGAATATCACCACTGATCCCACAGAATTACAAACTACCATCAGAGAATACTATAAACACTATAAATAAACTAGAAGATCTAGAAGAAAGGGATAAATTCCTGAACATGTACACCCTCCCAAGACTAAGCCAAGAAGAAGTAAAATGCCTGAAAAAAAAATCAATAACAAGTTCTAGTAATTAATAGCCTACCAACCAAAGAAGGCCCAGGTCCAGACAAATTCACAGCCAAATTCTTCCAGAGGTGCAAAGAGGAGCTGGTACCATTCCTTCTGAAACTGTACCAAACAATAGAAAAAGAGTGACTCCTCCCTAATTCATCTTATGAGGCCAGCATCATCCTGATACCAAAACCTAGCAGAGACACAACAAAAAAAGAAAACTTCTGGCCAATATCCCTGATAAAAACAGGGATAAAAAAAATTCTCAATAAAATGCTGGGAAGCCAAATGCAGCACATCAAAAAGCTTGTCTACCAAGATCAAGTTGGCTTCATCTCTGGGATGCAAGGCTGGTTCAACATACACAAATCAATAAACATAATCCATCACATAAACAGAACCAATGACAAAAACCACATGATTATCTCAATAGATGCAGAAAAGACCTTCAATAAAATTCAACACCCCTTCATGCTAAAAACAACCATTAAACTAGGCATTGATGGAACATATTTCAAAATAATAAGAGCTACTTATGACAAACCCACAGCCAATATTATACTGAATGGGCAAAAGCTTTAAGCATTTCCTTTGAAGACCAGCACAAGACAAGGATGCCCTCTCTCACCACTCCTATTCAACGTAGCATTGGAAGTTTTGGCCAGGGCATTCAGGCAAGAGAAATAAGTAAAGGGTTTCAAATAGGAAGAGAGGAAGTCAAATTGTCTGTATTTGCAGATGACATGATTGCATATATAGAAAACCCCATCATCTGAGCCCAAAAACTCCTTAAGCTGATAATCAACTTCAGCAAAGTCTCAGGATACAAAGTCACTGTGCAAAAATTACAAGCATTCCTATTCTCCAATAATAGACCAACAAAGTCAAATCATGAGTAAACTTCCATTCACAGTTGTTACCAAGAGAATAAAATACATGCAACTTTCAAGGGATGTGAAGGACTTCTTCAAGGAGAACTAAAAACCCCTGCTCAAGGAAATAAGGGAAGACACAAACAAATGGAAAAACATTACATGCTCATGGATAGAAAGAATCAATATCATGAAAATGGCCATACTGCCCAAAGTAATATACAGATTGAGTTCTATTCCCAAACTGCCATTGGCTTTCTTAACAAAATTTCAAACAAAAAAAAAAAACTACTTTAAATTTCATATGGAACCAAAAATGAGCCTGCATAGCCAACACAATTCTAAGCAAAAAGAACAAAGCTGGAGGCATCACGCTACCTGAATTCAAACTATACTGCAAGGCTACAGTAACCAAAACAACATGGTACTGGTACCAAAACAGATATATAGAACAAAGGAACAGAACAGAGCCCTCAGAAATAACAACACACATCTACAACCATCTGATCTTTGACAAACCTAATAAAAACAAGCAATGGGAAAAGAATTCCCTATTTAATAAATGGTGTTGGGAAAACTGGTTAGCCATATGCAGAAAACTGAAACTAGGCCCCTTCCTTACACCTTATGCAAAACCTAACTCAAGGTGGATTAAACACTTAAATGTAAAACCTAAAACCATAAAAACCCTAGAAGAAAGCCTAGGCAATACCATTCAGGACATAGGCAAAGACAAAGACTTCATAACTAAAACATCAAAAGCAATGGCAACAAAAGCCAAAATTGATAAATGGGATCTAGTTAAACAAAAGTGCTTCTGCACAGCAAAAGAAATTATCATCAGTATAAACAGGCAACCTACAGAGTGAGAGAAGATTTTTGCAATCTATCCATCTGACAAAGGGCTAATATCCAGAATTTACAAAAAATTTAAATGTACAATAACAAAACAAACAACTCCATGAAAAAGTGGACAAGGAATATGAACAGACACTTCTCAAAAGAAGACATTTATGTGGCAAACAAACATGGAAAAAAGCTCATCATCACTGGTCATTAGAGAAATGCAAATCAAAGCTACCATGAGATACCATCTCATGTCAGTTAGAATGGCAATCATTAAAAAGACAGAAAACAACAGATGCTGAAGAGGATGTGGAGAAATAGGAACAGTTTTACACTGCTGGTGAGAGTGTAAATTAGTTCAACCACTGTGGAAAACAGTGTGGTGATTCCTCAAGGATCTAGAACCAGAAATACCATTTAACCCAGGAATCTCATTACTGGGTACCTACCCAAAGGATTATAAATTATTCTACTATAAAGATACATGCACATATGTTTACTGCAGCACAATTCACAATAGCAAAGACTTAGAACCAACCCTAATGCCCATCAGTGATAGACTGGATAAAGAAAATGTGGCATATCTATGTATATATACACACATACATACCATGGAATACTATGCAGCCATAAAAAAGAATGAGTTCATTTCTTTGGCAGGGAGACAGATGAAACTGGAAATCATCATTCTCACCAAACTAACAGAGGAACGGAAAACCAAATGCTGCATGTTCTCACTGCTAAGTGGGGATTGAACAATGAGAACACATAGACACAGGGAAGGGAACATCACACACTGAGGCCTGTCATGGGGAGGGGGGAAGAGAAGGGATAGCATTAGGAGAAATATCTAATGTAGATGACATGGCAGGTTGATGGGTGCAGCAAACCACCATGGCACATATATACCTATGTAATAAACCTGTATATTCTGCACATTTATCCCAAAACTTAAAGTATAATAAAAAGATAATAGCTTTTCTAAATTTTTATCCCCCTCTTTAACAAATGAAGAGGCAGATATGATAATCTTAATCATAGATTTGCATATATAAGATGTATATATAGAAGAAGTCCAGATAAGACAGAAAAAAAGGTGAAAGCCTATTCTTTTCTTTCCAGTGAACTCTGGGAAGAGGAGGAAAACAGAGAGAGACAAAGGAGCAAAAGAAACAAATACATTTTCTGACCTATCCTATACAAGCAGAAGTTTCAGAGAGGAGAAACTTTTAGATAAGAGGAAAGGAATGTTAAGAGTAAAAGAGCTTTTTTGCCCTTTGGGACTCAACGGCAAAACTCTGTGCAAGGCAAACCTGTGCTAATATGGTATAGCCCCAGCAGAGTAAAGCAGGTGGAAAAGGAAAGTCGAGCCGAAAAAGGCCTAATCATCATTATCACTCATTTGGTGGAGTAAACCTAAAGTTTTCCACATATTCCTAAGAAAAGAAATGAGAAGATCCCAAGACAGCAGTCATGACATAGGTTATCTCATACTGGGAAGCAAGGAGAGCTCAATAAGACTATCAACTCAAAACTATCTGCAGTATGTGGCAGAGACTTGAGACGGATGTAGCATCAGTAGGAGTCAAGGTAAAGCCATGACAGACAGATTAGACTACGAGGGCCTGGAAAATATGAATCTAAAGTTCTATTAGGAATTATATTACTTGCAGACTCCAGAGACAGATGCCAATATATTGCCTAGGAATGGAGTCTACTAATCCAGTTCACCAGTTATCAGCAATTATATACCAAAGGACCAGCAACAAAGCCAGGGTTTAAGTTCCCCTCCACGAGTACACTTGAATATTAATTCGAAGAGGAGCAACACAACTTTTTGCATTTCTGTTTCAAATAGGGGATGGAGACAATTCACTGCCTTTGTATCTACTATAATGTAAAAGGGGAAAAAATGTTTTCTTCAGAAATTAGTTTTAGATCTGCTTTTTCATTTAAAATTTCCTTTTAGGCCAAAAAGTTTAAATACCTATAAATTGAATATACATTGTTTATGGAAATGATGTATTATAAATAGAAGAATTACATTAATGAGAACTGCCAAAGGCTAAAGCAGACAACCGTGAATTCTTTAATTCTATTTCAGGTGAAGTCCACACCCAAATCTCTACAAATGCTGAAAAGCAACAGAACATCAACTCACAGATACCTTAGAGTTATCTTAAAGAAGTTAGCTAAATGATCCCTGCTCTATTCTACAAAGGCAAAAAGAACCCACAAACGTGGACAAAGCAAGGCCACTGCCTCAGGATATTTTTCAAAATTAACCATCATGCTTCTGAAGTAAAGTGAATCTCCTTCTACCCATAGATGTGTTGACCTCTTACTCAAATTCTAGGCAAAGACTATACTATCAAAAATCCCTTAATCCATTTTACAGCCCCAAATTTTCCCTCTTTTGATCCCTTTCTCACTGAGATTCCTTTTTGTTCAGGTCATGTAAATGCTAGGAATTACTACACAATTAAATCCTGTTTTATATCCTCTAGTCACAAAATTATTCAGGATCTGGTCACAAGACTATTAGATCAACTTTCCTTTGCCAAAATATCCACCACATACAGTTCATAGTTTCAATAGCGTCTCTATATACTTTGTTGGAGGAATAAAAAAATCTATTTTATGAAAAATCTATTTCTGCTTTGTAACACAAATAAATAAAGCTCATTGAGTTTTACGCCACACTTGAAACTATTACTAGTGACTGAATTCTTAAGATTTGGGAATTACAAGGGTCCCTTACAATTTAGAGATTATGTCTTATTTATCTTTATGATATCAGTGGCTAGCACTGCACCTACAACACAATTAGTTCTCTTTAAACATTTGTTGACATGAACAGCTGAAACTAACTTCTTTATATATTATTATGTTCAAAAATATCATAACTTAAGATGACTCCATTACTGAACAGAAAGAATGACACTCTTAATAAATTCCATGGATGCAGGGGAGGTGAGGGAAAGGTTTCAGGATAAAATTGTTCCACCTTAGATTATCAGGCATTAGATTCTCATAAAAAGCACACAAACTGGATCTGTTCACAATAGGGTTAATGCTCCTATGATAATTAATGCTGTTGCTGATCAGACAGGAAGTGGAGCTCAGGTGGTAATGCTCGTTTGCCCTCTGCTCACCTCCTACTGTGCAGTCCAGTTGCTAATATGCCATGAACTAGTGATCTGTTGCCCAGGGGTTGGGGACTCCTGGAATAGAAGTTATCAGGGGTTGGAAAAAGAGGGAATGGAAAGTTACTGTTTAATGATTATACAGTTTTTGTTTTAGATTATTAAAAATGTTCAGGTCTAGAGAAAACTATTTTAAAATTCACATGGAACCAAAAAAAGGCCAAATACCCACGGCAATCCTAAGCAAAAATAACAAAGCTAGAGGCATTATGCTACCCAACTTCAAACTATGCTACAGGGCTGCAGTAACCAACACAGCATGGTACTGGTGCAAGAACAGACACATAGACCAATGGAACCGAATAGAGAACCCATAAATAAGGCCACACACCTACAACTATCTGATCTTCAACAAACCTGACAAAAACAAGCAATGGGGCAAGGATTCTCTATTTAATAAATGGTGCTGGGAGAACTGGCTAGCCATATGCACAAAATTGAAACTGGACCCCTTTGTTACACAATATTACAAAAAACAACTCAGAGAATTAAAAACTTAAAATGAAAAACCCAAAACTATAAAAACTCTAGAAGAAAACCTAGGCAATACCATTCAGGACATAGGCATGGGCAAAGATTTCATAACAAAGATGCCAAAAGTAATTGCAACAAAAGCAAAAATTGACAAATGAGATCTAACTAAAGAAACTCTGCACAGCAAAAGAAACTATCAACAAAGCAAACAGATAGCTTATAGAATGAAAGAAAATGTTTGCAAACTATATCTTAAAAAGGTCTTATATCCAGCATCTATAAGGAACTTAAACAAATTTAAAAAAAAAAAAAAAAGTCATTAAAAAGTGGGCAAAGGACATGCATGGACAGACACTTCTCAAAAGAAGACACATGCAACCAACAATCATATGAAGAAAAGCTCAGTATCACTGATCATTAGAAAAATGCAAATCAAAATCACAATATGCCATCTCACACTGGTCAGAATGGCTTTAATTTAAAAGCCAAAACAAAACATCCTGGCGAGGCTGCGGTGAAAAAAGAACATTTATACACTGTTGGTAGGAGTGTAAATTAGTTCAACCATTGTGGAAGACAGTGTGGCGATTCCTCAAACACCTAGAGACAGAAATACCATTCAACTGAGCAATCCCATTACTGGGTATATACCCAAATGAACATAACTGTTCTACCATAAAGACACATGCACGCACATGTTCACTGCAGCACTATTCACAATAGCAAAGACATGGACTCAACCTAAATGCCTATCAACGGTCAACCACATAAAGAAAATGTGGTACATAAGCTCTATAGAATACTATGCTGCCATAGAAAAGAATGAGATCATGTCTTTTGCAGAAGCATGGATAGAGCTGGAGGCCATTATCCTCAGCAAACTAACACAGCAACAGAAAACCAAATACTAGATGTTCTCACATACAAGTGGGAGCTAAATTATGAGACCACGTGGACACATAGAGGGGAACAATGCACAGTGGGCCTACTTCAAGGCAGAGGGTAGGAGGAGGAAGAGGATCAGGAAAAATAACTAATTGATACTAGGCTTAATACCAGGGTGATGATATAATCTGTACAACAAGCCCCCCATGACACACATTTACCTATATAACAAACCTTTACATCCTGCACAGGTACCCCTCAACTTCAAATATTTTTTTTCAAAGTTCAGTAAATAGATAGTGGTGGTGGTTGTATAATTTGAATGTACTTGAATTACACACTTAAAAATGGCTAAAGTGGGCCAGGTATGGTAGCACCTGACTGCACTCCTAGCTACAGGGAAGGCTGTGTGGCAGGAGGATCATTTGAGGCTAGCCTGGGAAACAGCAAGACCCTTCGAAAATGGTTAAAATGGTAAGTGTTATGTTGTGTATATTTTACCACAATAAAAAAGGCATAGTGCCTACCAAATATTAAAATAATGCCTCACAAAGTGCTGTGTAATAATTCACTCTACAAGTGTGAAGACTCTAAGGTGTACATACTGAATAAACTACCCATCTTATTTACCTCAAAAGAAACAAATGCTAATCAGTTAATGAGCAAATAAGTAAAACAGATGAATATTAAATATTACAATTACCTTATCAGTAGGCTTACCACTTTATAAAGCAGTTTGAGAGCACTGTATGTTTTATTCTTACTTTCAAGTAAACTGAATAAGAAGGGATAAAAAATATGTTATCCTAACAGAATTTGAAATAGCTATAAAATGATGACTGCTAAAGATATACTAATTTGATAATTGAATAAATATTTTTAAAAGTCATTAGATTCATTCTGTAACAAGTAACTTCATGTGTGAATATTAAAATGTACATTATTTGAAAATAAAATATGAAAGAATATGGTCAAAACAGAGAAGTTAGAACACTAAATCCTCCAAAGGGTTAAAATAAGCTGTCTTTGAGCAATCACCCTCTAGAACCATGTCTTCATAAATTTGATTCATTTATAGAGTGGTTTTGATGATAGGCAATTCTTCGTTGAAAGTTAAGTGCTCTTTTATATGAATAAATAAAAAAAGGCTTTGGTTTGAACTAATACATTATTTTGACAAATGTTTATTGGAACCCCACTTACGGGTTCATAAATCAGAGTTCTTTGTGGTCCATCAGGTGAGCTCACCAATGCCACCAGATGTCACAGCAAATAAAAATAGGTAATTAAAACAAGTCCATGGAATGCAGTCCCTCTCCTACACAATGACAGTAGCCAAAACAAAAAGAAATAGCTAATTATCTTTAATTTAACCTACTAAAAATACTTCTGCAAGATGTCATAACCATATCTTCAAAGATAAAAAAAAAACATTTGTTTTATATTTACTGTTGTATTAAAATGACAAGGCCAAGTATGATGCATGATCGGCCAGACAGATTATTTTCAAACATATCTCACAATAAAAAAGGGAGGAAATCATCTGCATGCATCCTGTAACTAAACTATATCCTTAGAAAAATTATTTCTCTTTTTTTTCTTCCCTTTCTTCCCTTCCTTTCCTTCCACCCCCTATTTAAAATAGCTATTATTTCCTGAGAAGTGAGTCCTATTAATAATACATAATGTACCTAGCCCAATGTGCATTCAGTTGCATATTGCATAGACTTGAGCTGTTTAAAAAAATCCATGACTAAAAAGTTACATTCTTTTCTACCAAATAGAAAACATTTGGCAAGAAAATTCTAGCAAAACACCAAACCCATTTTTGACTAAAAACTGGAAAGACTATTTACTCTGAAGACTTTTGAAAGTCCCTGTAGTCCTGGCACAACTGGCCATGAAAAGGAAAGGGAACAAGGCTTTTAATTAAAATAGTCTTTGTATAATATAGCTTAGAGTGGGAAATTTTCTTGAAGGATCCCTCCCTGTCAGAATGCTAGGTAGACTGCAGTGGACACCTGAGGTCAGGAGGTCAGGACCAGCCTGACCAACATGGTGAAACCTCGTCTCTACTAAAAATACAAAAATTAGCTGGGCATGGTGGCGCCTGCCTGTAATCCCAGCTACTCAGGAGGATGAGGCAGGAGAATCGCTTGAACCAGGGAGTCGGAGGTTGCAGTGAGCTTAGATCACTGCACTTCAGCCTGAGTGACAGATCGAGACTTTGTCTCAGGAAAAAAAAGAAAAAAGAAAAAAAATTACAGGGGATTCTGAACAATCAAAATAATGCTGAAAAAGAATAATAAACTGAGGAATTACACTTCCCAATTTCAAAACTTAATATAAAGCAACAGTAATCAAAGCAGTGTAGTACTGACAAAAGGACAGATATATAGAGCAGCCAAACAGAATTGAGAGTCCAGAAATAGGTATATATATCTATGGTCAACTGATTTTCAATAACGGTGCCAAGATCATTCAATGATTAAAGAATCGTCTTTTCAACAAATGGTACTGGAATAACTGGATAGCCATAAGCAAAAAAATAAACACTTATCTCACACTGAAATCAACTCCAGATAGATCAAAGACTTAAAGGTAAGAACATATATTATAAAAGTCTTAGAAGAAAACATACAAGCAAATTTTATTATCTTTTTGAATATAAGACCAAAATCTTGAGCAGCAAAAGAAAAAAAACTGATAAATTGGAATTTGCTATGGTTTGTCCCCACCAAAACTCATGTGGAGGCATGGTCCTCTTTGTAGCTATGTTGGGAGGTTGTGCCTTTAAGAGGTGATTAGGTCATTAAGAGAGATTAATGCCTTTCAGGGGTAAATTCTCACTCTCACAGGACTGGATTAATTACTATGACAGTGGATTGTTAAGCGAGACTACCTCTTGTATTTGGACTCTGTACATGCCCACTTCCCTTTACACTTATCCGCCATGCTACGATGCATCATGAGGCCCTCACCAGAGGCCAACCAGATGTGGTCACTCAACATTGAGCCACACAGCCTCTAAAATTGTAAGATAAATAAACCTCATTCCTTTATAAATTACCAAGACTCAGGTAGTCAGATATAACAACAGAAAACAGATTAAAACAGACCTCATCAAAATTTTTAAATGTTGTGCTTTAGAGAAGTCAGTCAAAAAAGACCACATCCTATATTATTCCATTCACATGAAGGTCCAGGTTAGGAAAATCTATAGATAGAAGGAGTATGTGGTTGCTTAGGACTGGAATCAGTGAGAGGGAAAATGGGGTGGAGGAGTGGGAGTTACATTAATCATGGTTCTCCAAAGACAAAAAATCAATAGGATGAACATACAGAAAGATTTGTTTCAAGGAATTGGCTTTCACAATTGTATTAGTCAGTGTTCTCCAAAGAAACAGAACCAATATGATATAAAGAGAGATATGAGACAGGCTTTATTATGGAAATTAGATCATGTGATTATGGAAGCCAAGAAATCCCACAATATTACGTCTGCAAACTGGAAAACCAGGGAAGCCAGTGGCACAGCTCAGTCCAAGTTCAAAGATGTGAGAACAAGTCAAAAGGATGGTTTAACTTTTACTTGGAACCCAAAGACCTCAGAATAAGGGGCAATAGAGCAGGTATGGGGGTTTTGTTACAACTCCCAGAATCCAAAGTCTAGACAACTTGAAGTTCTGGTATCCAAGGGCAGGAGTAGATAGATGTATCAGCTGCTGAAGAAATAACAAATTTACCTTTCCTCTGCCTTTTTGCTCCATCCAGGCCCTCAAATAATCAGATGGCAAGTATACATATTGGGTACCCATATCTTCTTTACTTAGTCCGCTAATTCAAATGTCATTCTCTTCAAGAAGTATCCTCACAACCATATCCAGAAATAATGCTTTACTGGGTATCTGGGTATCCCTTTACCCAGTCAGGTTAACACCTAAAATTAACTATCACAGGCCAGGAGTGGTGGCTCCTGACTCTAATCCCAGAACTCTGGGAGGCTGAGGCAGGTGCATGATTTGAGGTCAGGAGTCCAAGACCATTCTGGCCAACATGGTGAAAGCCCATCTCTACTAAAAACACAAAAATTAGCCAGGCATGGTGGTGAGTGCCTGTAATCCCAGCTACTTGGGAGGCTGAGGTAGGAGAATCGCTTAAACCTCCAGGAGGCAGATGTTGCAGTGAGCTGAGATCATGCCACTGCACTCCAGCCTGGGTGACAGAGCAAGGCTCTGTCTCAAAAAATAACAATAATAATTAACACAATTATGGAGGCTGACAAGTCCAAAATCAGCAGGATGGACCAGCAGGCTATACACAGGATGAGCCAATACTGCAGCTCAAGTCTGAAGGCCAGAATTCTCTCTTGCTTGAGGGAGATAAGTCTTCTCTTCTATTCAGGTGTTCAACTGATTAGAGGAGGCCTAACCATACTATGGAGGGCAATATGCTTTGCTCCAAGCCATTCATTTAAATGTTAATCTCGAAGATGGCCGTTTAGAAACAGCTCGGAGTTGCAGCTCCCAGTGAAAGCGCAGAGGGTGAGTGGACGCCGCATTTTTATTGCCCACGGACCAGGAGATTCCCAGGCGGAGGAGCCCAACGGGTCGCCAGCATGGCTGTTGTGGCCAGCGCGGTTCTTTTGGTCGGCCGTGGCTGCTTTGCCCCACGCGGCTGCTTTGTTGGCGACCCGGCCGGCGGTTCTCCATACAAAATACACTGGTCCAGGTGCTCTTTTGGCTGGTGACTGGAGACCCAGGAAGTTGCCCATTCATCTGATTAAAGAGGGGACTGAACAGGGAGCCAGGCCAGGAGATTCCTGGGCAAAAAAAGTGGCACGAATCTCAGCACTGCTGTTTAAGCCGGCGCAGTCAGTCACTGCACGGGATAACACACAGATCCCAGGATGCCCTTTCAACAGGTGACTGGGATAGAGCCAACTCTTCAACTAAAAAAGAAAAAAAAAGGCTCTGAGGCAGGGAGCCAGGTGATCAGACTCGGTCCCACCCCCAGAAAAGAGCAGCAATCAGAAACTTTCTGGATTGAGGGTTACACAGCAATCACAGCTGAACCCGGGATGGTCCAGCTCTGTGGAGGGGGGGCGTCCGCCATTACCGAGGCACTCCAACACTACGGAGGTAGTCAGCCAATGCTGAGGCAGCCTGCCGTTGCCAAGGCAACCCACCATTGCTGAGGCTACCTGCCATTGCCAAGGCAACCCGCCGTTGCCAAGGCAACCTGCCATTACAAAGAGAGTCCGCCAATACAGAGGCAGGCGATCATTGCCGGGCAGTTCTAACTACACCCATATAAACAAGACTGTTGGGAAGTTCATAAGGCAGCTGGGCGGAGCCCACAGCAGCTCAGCAAAGCCTCTGCAGGCAGACAGTGACCAGGCTGCCTCCTTGCTGGGCAGGGCAACCCTGAAAGAAAAAAAAAAAGGCAGTAGCACAACGGAAACTCATAAATAAAGCCCTAACTCCCTGGGACAGAGCACCTGGGAACAAAAAGCGGTTTATGAGTTCTGCTGCAGCAGACCTAAATGTACCTGCCCAGCAGCTCTGAATGAACAATGGAGCTCATAGCTCAGCACCTGAGCCCCTATAAAGGACAGACTGTCTCCTCAAGCAGCTCCCTGACCCCTGTATATCCAAAGAGTCACCTCATGAAGGAGAGCTCAGACTGACATATGGCGGGTATCCTTCTGGGACAAAGATAGCAGAAGAAGAAACTGGTAGCAACCCTTACTGTTCTACAGCTGCTTCAGGTGATCCTCAGGCCAGCAGGGCCTAGAGTGGACCTCGGCAGTCCTACAGCAGAGGGGCCAGACTGTTAGAAGGAAAACTAAGAAAAAGAAATAACTTCATCATCAACAAACAGAACGTCCACTCAGAGACCCAATCTGAAAATCAGCAACTACAAAGACAACAGGTAGATAAATCCATAAAGATAAGAAGAAACCAGCGCAAAAAGGATGAAAACGCCCGAAACCAGAACACCTCTCCTCCTACAAGGGACCACAACTCCGCACCAGCAAGAGAACAAAGTTGGATGGAGAATGAATGTGATGAAACGACAGAATCAGATTCAGAAGGTGGGTAGTAAGAAACTTCTGTGAACTAAACGAACATGTTCTAACCCAATGCAAAGAAACTAAGAACCTTGAAAAAAGGTTTGACGAAATGCTAATGAGAATGGACAAAATAGAAAGGAATATAAGTGAATTGATGGAGCTGAAAAACACAACATGAGAACTTTGCGAAGCATGCACAAGTTTCAACAGCCGAATTGACCAAGCAGAAGAAAGGATATCAGA
>NW_016107324.1:2890269-2911037 GCF_001604975.1 Cebus imitator
ATTTACAAGAAAAAAACAAACAAGCCCATTCAAAAGTGGGCAAAGGATATGAACAGATACTTTACAAAAGAAGACATACATGAGGCCAACAAACATATGAAAAAATGCTCATCATCACTGGTCATCAGAGAAATGCAAATCAAAACTACATTGAGATACCATCTCATGCAAGTTAGAATGGCGATCATTAAAAAATCTGGAGACAACAGATGCTGGAGAGGATGTGGAGTAATAGGAACACATTTATACTGTTGGTGGGAGTGTAAATTCGTTCAACCATTGTGGAAGACAGTGTGGCAATTCCTCAAGGACTTAGAAATAGAAATTCCATTTGACCCAGCAATCCCATTACTGGATATATATCCAAAGGATTATAAATCATTCTACTATAAGGACACATGCACACGAATGTTCATTGCAGCACTGTTTACAATAGCAAAGACCTGGAACCAACCCAAATGCCCATCAATGATAGACTGGACAGGGAAAATGTGGTAAATATACACCATGGAATATTATGCAGCTATCAAAAACGATGAGTTCATGTCCTTTGTAGGGACATGGATAAACCTGGAAACCATCATTCTCAACAAACTGACACAAGAGCAGAAGATCAAACACCACATGTTCTCCCTCATAGGCGGGTGTTGAACAATGAGAACACATGGACACAGGGAGGGGAGCACTACACACTGGGGTCTGTTGAGGGGAAATAGGTGAGGGACAGTAGGGGTGGGGAGTTGCGGAGAGATAGCATGGGTAGAAATGCCAAATATGGGTGATGGGGAGGAAGGCAGAAAATCACACTGCCACGTGTGTACCTATGCAACAATCTTGCATGTCCTTCACATGTACCCAAAAACCTAAAATGCAATAAAATAAATTTTAAAAAAAATAAAATAAAATAAAAATGTTAATCTCATCCAAAAACATCTACACAGAAATATCCAGTATAACATTTTTGACCACTTACTTTGGCACCATGGCCCAGCCAAGTTGATACATAAAATTAACCATCACAGAAAGGATAAAAGTATGAGTTTTTTAGGGGGTGATGAAAATGTTCTAAAGTTGATTGTGGTGACACTTAGACATTAGAAAACGTTTAATTGTTTTAGTCTATTTTAATGCATAAGCTAAAAACCATTGAATTATACACTTTAAACAGTTGAATTGTATGGAATGTGAATTATGTATCAAGAAAACTGTTTTCTAAAAGGAAACCTGACTCCAATGGCAATCTTTATATCCTTGGAAAATGCAAAAAAAAAGTTATTTTATCTGCAATTTTTAAAAAAGCTTTACATTTACAGATACCAGGAAAACCTAAATCACTATTCTGGAGTGGAAACCAGTCAATTATCCAACAGGTATTCATTAAGACATCCTAGAACATTGCTGAATACATAGATAGCCCTCAAAAGCACATGCTGATGGATTGATTTATTGCTCCCAAAGTGGAATCAGATGATTTTCCTAGGGAAAAAAAATATACTCCATTCACTTCTCTAGGAGCTCAGAAAAAGTAACAGTATTCTGCTGCTAACAGAAACCCCTGGAAATTCTATGCAAAGTTCACTGAGCAACACAGAAATGCAATCCCTGATCTATATGAGCTCATATTCTAGTTAGTAAGACACACTACCAGAAACAAAACAAAGCTATAAATAAACCATTGTTTAACCTTAAAGCAACCATAGCTAAAGGGGCTCTATAGTCCAGAAAAAAATAAGAGTAATAATATCAATAAATATTTGATGAAATCCTACCATGCACATAAGTCCATTCATGCATACACACCACACACACACACACACACACACACACAACACACACATTTATATATACTTCCAAATCCCAGAAAATAACTTACAATTTAAGCCTTATTCCTGATCTAATTACTACTTGTATTCAACAATCTCTGTAGATTATATTTTCTAAATATCAGGAATAAACACAACACACAACATTTTAAGGAAAAACTAAAATGTTATTAAAAAAGGATTAAACTTATTTGTCATAAAGTCACAGTGACACCCTAAGAATGTCACTTCACCAGCCAGAAACCACTGTGGCCAGTGATGCCTCTGCTTGGGTTTTGTTTAAACCTGCTGGGTTCATTCCATCCATATGGCCTGGCAGGCTGTGCTCAACTCACAAACTGGCCTGGATCCCATGCCTGCCAAGGGCAAGCCAGACGCAGGGTGGTGAGGGGTGTGTGAGTGAGCAATCATGGGTCCAGCCACTGTGCACAGCCAGGCATGCCAGCTGCAGCAGGGGGCACAGCATCAGGCACTAGCACAGATGCTGGCCCCATGCAAGGCTGTGGCTGGACCAGATGTACCACAAGTAGCTTCCTCTGCGGGCACCAACATCTGGACAAGGGGAATGTGGTGGCACCTGAAAGCTCGAAGTCACAAGTAACCACAGAACCCCAAAGAGGGTGTTACAGCCCTGTTTGGGGAGCCCTGAGCTCTGGACTCCCAGAAGGGCTGTAGTGCTTCTGTCCTTCTCGTCATCTGCAATGTGGCAAGCATGGAGCATCTTTCAGCCTTGTTTGTGTTACAGCTCTTTCAGTTCCACCATTCAGAAGGCCCCAAGTTATTGTCCCACATCCAGGAAGAATGAGGTATGCAAACAACTGGAGGGTGAGCAATGCAGAGAGGATCTTCATTGAGCGACAGAACAACTATCAGGGCACCTGAAGTGGGTTGCTCCTTTGGTTAGCTCCTTTCTGTAGACAGGTTATCCCAATCAATGAATGTCTAGCTCTCAGCAGAGAGGAGACCCATGGTAGGTAGCTCCTTTCCACAGGCAGGTCATCCAGGTAAGTGTCCATCTCTCAGCAAAGAGGAGACCCATGGTCAGTAGCTCCTTTCTGCAGGCAGGTCATCCTGAAGAGTTGAGGAGATCTGAAGTAGGTAGCTCCTTCCTGCAGCTTGTAGTCCCAATATCTCTGTGACTCTGGTTGAGTCTGGGGGTTTTGTGGGCTCAGAAGGGAGGAATTGCATGCTGATTGGTCCATTGGCGTCCATGGGCAAGCCTGGAAAAAGCACCATAAATTCTCATCTGGGCAGTGGATTCAACCCAGAACTGACCACCTGGCCTCCAGGCTTCAAGCTGTCCCTGGCTAGAAGGTAGGGCTTTACTGGGGACCCGCCCTTTTCCACCAGGAACCTGTCTGCCTTCTGCCACCATCAACATGCCATCCATGGTGCCCAGGCTCCTCATGCCAAGGGGCACCTGCAGGCTTGAAAGGAGCTCTCCACAGCCCCCACCAGCCTCACTCCCATGCTTGTTAGCACCCAAAGTTGCACCCAGGAACACAGGTCTCCTGTCCCTCTGACTCAGTAGGAAGCAGAGCTCCCACCTGTTCCTGCCCCCACTGGCTCTGCAGAACAGGTATGGCTCTCCCCAGCCACACCTCCCTTGCTGCAACCCACATCTTCATAGTGGCCATTCCAGATGAGTCACCACCATCATCAATATAATTCTAAATTTTTTTTTTTTTTTTGAGACGGAGTTTCACTCTTATTACCCAGGCTGGAGTGCAATGGCGCAATCTCGGCTCACTGCAACCTCCGCGTCCTGGGTTCAGGCAATTCTCCTGCCTCAGCCTCCTGAGTAGCTGGTATTACAGGCACGCACCACCATGCCCAGCTAAATTTTTTGTATTTTTAGTAGAGACGGGGTTTCACCATGTTGACCAGGATGGTCTCGATCTCTTGACCTCGTGATCCACCCACCTCGGCCTCCCAAAGTACTGGGATTACAGGCGTGAGCCACCGCGCCCGGCCAATTCTAAATTTTGTATGTAATTATTGCTATCTCGTACATGTAGAAGTAATTTTACAAATATAAAATAACAACATCAAAATCAAGTTCAAAAAATACTATCTTGGTGAAAGAATACCAAAAACAGAAAATTTCAGGGATAGTAACAGTCTCCTGTGGAGGGTAGGGGGGTTTCCTGGGCTCCCTCCTATCACATATAGCACCTCACTGATTTTTCACAACAGTTCATGGAGGCGTTATTATTATTAAATATGTAATTCTTATTCTACATGTGCAGAAACTGGATCTTAAATGATTCATCAGTGTCATCCAAAAAATAATGTCAAGTCTAGGCATCAAACTCCAGTCCTTGGACTTTAAATAAAAATTTCTACAATGCAATTAAAAGTAATTGTTGCCTCAAGCAAAGAATTAAGACGACTCAGAAAGGTATCTAAGACTCTATCTATCTGTCTTAATCTGTTTTCTATTGAATATAACAGAATACCTGAAACTGGGTAATTTATAAAGAAACAAATGTATTTCTTATAGTTCAGGAGGCTGAGAAGTCCAAGGTCAAGGGGCCATATCTGGTGAGGCCCTTCTTCCTTGTGGGAACCCTCTTCAGAGGCTCAAGGTCACACAGGGCATCCCATAGCAAGGGGGCTGACTACACCAGCTCAGGTCTCTCTTCTATTTCTTATAAAGCCACCAGTAACACTTCCATGATAACCCATTAATGTATTAACCTATTAATCCACTAATCCATGAATGGATAAATCCATTCATGAGGCAGTGCCCTCATGACCCAATCACCTATTAAAGGCCCACCTCTCAAAAGGGAACACTTATACTCTGTTGGTAGGAATGTAAATTAGTTCAGTCCCTGTGGAAAGCAGTTTGGAGATTTCTCAAATAACTAAAACCAGAACTACCATTCTACCTGGCAATCCCATTACTAGGTATATATCCAAAGGAAAATAAACCATTCTACCAAAAAGTCACCTGCACTCATATGTTTATCTCAGCACTATTCACAATAACAAGACATGGTATCAAGCCAGGTGTTTATCAATGGTAGACTGAATAAAGAAAATGTGGTAACTATACACCAGAGAATACCACACAGTCATAAAAAAGAACAAAATCATGTCCTCTACAGAACCATGGATAGCTGGAGGCCATTATCCTAAGCGAATTAACAAAGAAACAGAAAACTAAATACCACATGTTCTCACAAGTTGGAGCTAAACATTGGGTACACATGGACACAAAGATGGGAATAATAAACACTGAGAATTCCAAAAGGAAGAAGAGAGGAAAGAGGGCAAGTGTTGAAAATTTACCTACCAGGTACTACCTGGGTGATGGGATCAATAGAAGCTAAATCCTCAGCATCACACAATATACCCATGTAACAAATCTGCACATATACTCCTGAATCCGAAAAAAAAAAGACCCCACGTCTCAATGCTGCCACATTGGGGATTAAGTTTAAGCATGAGTTTTGAAGAGGACAAACATTCAAACCACAGTGCTATCAAGAGAGAATTTTTAAAGTGCAGCAACAGCAGAAGGAAAGAAACTTTTGGAGAGAGATCCAAGATGGCTGATCACTAGCAGCTCGGGATTGTAGCTCCCAGTGAAAGCACAGAGAACAAGAGGAGGCCACACTTTCAGATGAATTTTTGTTGCTAATGTACCAGGAGATTCCCAGCAAAGGAGACCCACAGATTGCCAGCGCGACTCTTGTGGCCAGTGAGGCGGTTTTGCCTTGGTGTGGCGGTTCTTGGTGCAGAGTTAGAAAAGCGCTATCAATCTTAATGCCGCTGTTTTAGCCAGCGCAGTGGGTTGCTCAGATTCCGGTGCTGGGAATCAACAAGTTGGACGTCCACTCAGAAACCCAATTATAAAGACGGTAATTATAAAGACCACAGATGGATAAATCTACAACGAAGGGAAGAAAACAGCCTAAAAAGGCTGAGAATACCCAAAATCAGAACGCCTCTCCCTCTACAGGGGATCACAGTTCCTCATCAGCAATGGAACAAGGCTTGATGGAGACTGAGTATGTTCCATTAACAGAAGCACGCTTCAAAAGGTGGATGTTAAGAAACTTCTGTGAGTTAAAAGAACTTGCTCTAACCCAATGTAAAGAAACTAAGAACTTTGAAAAAAGGTTTGACAAAATGCTAACAAGAATACACAATTTAGAGAGGAATATAAGTGAATTAATGGAGCTGAAAAACATAACACGAGAACTTCGCGAAGTTTGCACAAGTTTTAATAGCCGAATTGACCAAGCAGAAAAGATATCAGAGATTGAAGACCAACTTAATGAAATAAAACGAGAAGACAAGATTGAGAAAAAAGGATAAAAAGGAACGAGCAAAGTCTCTTAAGAAATATGGGACTACGTGAAAACACCTAATCTACATTTGATAGGTGTACCTGAATGTGACCAAGAGAAAGAATCCAAGCTGGAAAATAGGCTTCAGGATATTATTCAGGAAAACTTTCCCAACCTAGCAAGGCAGGACAATATTGAACTCCACGTAATACAGAGAACACCACAAAGATATTCCTCAAGAAGACCAACCTCAAGGCACATAATCGTCAGATTCACCACGGTTGAAATGAAGGAGAAAATGCTAAGGGCAGCCAGAGAGAAAGGTCGGGTTACCCACAAAGGGAAGCCTATCAGACTTACAGCAGATCTCTCAGCAGAAACCCTACAAGCCAGAAGAGAGTGGGGGCTAATATTCAACATCCTTAAAGAAAAGAACTTTCAACCCAGAATTACACATCCAGCCAAACTAAGCTTCATAAGTGAAGGAAAAATAAAATCTTTTGTGAACAAGCAAGGACTCAGAGATTTCATCACCACCAGGCCTGCTTTACAAGAGCTTTTGAAAGAACCGCTACACATAGAAAGGAACAACCAGTATCAGCCTTTCTAAAAAATACCAAAAATACCAAAAAGTAAAGAGCATCAACATAATGAAGAATTTACATCAACTAATGGGCAAAACAGACAGCTAACATTAAACGGCAGTATTAAACTCACATATATTAAGTTTCCCAATAATAGTGGGAGACTTCGACATCAATATTAGACAGATCAATGAGACAGAAAATTAACAATGACATCCAGGACTTGAACTCAGATCCGGAACAAGTAAACTTAATTAACATTTATAGATCTCTCCACTTTAAATACACAAAATACATACTCTTATCAGTACCACATCACACCTACTTACAGGTTTAAATGAAATATTGGTTGGCTGCTTGTTTGTTATTTTCTTACCTCATTTTTTTTTGTGTGTCTCCATTATTAAGCACAGTTATAGGCATACTCATTTTTAGACTGCATTCTAGCCCGGGCAATAAAGCAACACCCCCATTCTCTCTCCCTCTTCCTTTTCCTCTTTCTTCCTCTCCTTCATTCTTTTTCTTTTTAATTCTTTTTTTCTTTCTTTCTTTTATCTCTTTTTTTTCNAAAAAAGAAGAAGGAAAGAAACTTTCAATTTCTGTACCAGTCTTGGCAAAAAGAAAATCTAACATTCTTGCAAAATACATCTTTTGATTTTCCTCTAGTCCTTTCCTACCATCAAAACAATCTTATCTAGAAGAAAAAAATTGCAAATTCCCTATGCTCTGTGACCTTTATAGTCTATGAAGAATATAATCATAATATATAATTGTTTTCTATATTATTATATTTTATTATATATAAAATATGCATTTATAATATATTTTGTTTTATATATAGTTATATTTTATATTATATATAATTATATTCTTTATATTCTATATTCTTTATTCTGTGTCAATAAGCACTCCAGGTGATTCTGATGCACACTAAAGGGTGAGGACCACTAGTCTATGAGAAGCACACTATTCATATTTGAGGATGTGAACGTATAATTATATTCTTTATGGAATATAATTATATGCTACATACTGTTTACTGTAGATCATATATACTTATATATTTATTATATACTGTTTAACATTTTTAAAAAGTACTTAAGTCCCGCTTTCACAAAATAAAAAGCACAAATCTTAAAACGATGGATATCATTTAACTATATAATCATCTCTGTAACAAACTAGATCTAATACCAAAATATAGCCTCTTTGGGAAACCACAAATGGTTCATGTTAACACCATAGACTACTAGGTATATGCACAAATGCTCACCTCGAAAAGTCCAACTCTGAATTTATTGTAATCATTAAATGGGGCATCAGCCAGAGTTAAACACGCATAATATATCTCTGACTCCCACAATCACAAGGACAAGATTTTCTGTATATTACAATTGAAAATGAGAATCAAGATATTGTGCAGGAAATTAATGTTTGGCTTTGGTGTTCTCCCGGCTTGTAGCAATACATAGTTTATCGCATAAAACAGGGAACAAATTAAGCAGCACATCCAATTTATCTGTGGTTCCATTGCCCTCTAGTGGCTATTTTGAAACTAGTTATTAACGATCAGCCTTCAAAAGTCGACGGGGATTCCCAAAGAAGGGAAGGGAGAACAGCATCATTATCAACATCTGGGAACTTTTTAAAACTTGCAAATTTCAAGCCCCACCTAAGACCTACTAAAAAGAAACTCAGGATAGGGGCCAGAAATTTGTTTCAAAAAGCACTCCAGGTGATTCTGATGCACAGTAAAGGTTAAGAACAACTAGTCTATGAGACCCATAGTACTCATATTTGAATATGTGAATGTATATAGGAGCATACGAGTGTTCTTTTATGAAAGTATTGCTCAAAATTATTTTTCTGCTTTTTTAAATTTCAAAATGCCTTGTATATGCGCATAATAACCTAGAAAAAGCTCATAATTTAGTTGGGGAAATTTAAAAGTGTTATAAAGCCATATAGAACATAAGAGGATAAAATCAAGTTCATTCTATGATTAAAAGTTCATTTTAAAAGCTTACTGATTAGCCAAAACATCTGACCAGGATCTTCTCATTTATTTCTTGGCTATAAAACCAATAAGAAAATGTTTTTTGGATGGCATGAATACTTAATCTATGTTTGTGTGAAACAATTAGCATTCAAGCTCTTTAGTAGATGTATAATATATTATCTCCTACCCTTTTTCCCATTACATATATTGTTAATTGAATTGTTCAAGCTAACAGTGACACAATTCCAGCCCTACCTTGAGCTAAAGCTGAAAAATATTTAGGCTAGAGTTTTTAAAAAATTGTATCACAGGCAAATAAATAATTTAGGCCTGGCATGATAACTCATGCCAGAAATCCTAGCACTTTGGGAAGCTGAGGCAGGTGGATCACTTGAGGCCAAGAGTTCAAGACCAGCCTGGCCAACATGGCAAAACCCAATCTCTACTAAAAATACAAAAATTAGCCAGGGATGGTAGTGCACAGCTGTAGTCCCAACTACTTGGGTGGCTGAGGCACAAGAATCACTTGAACCCAGGAGTTGGAGGTTATGGTGAGCCATGATCGCACCACTGTACTCCAGCCTGAGTGACAGAGCAAGACTCTGTCTCAAAATAATAATTTTTAAATCATGCATAACTTAGCATAGCTCTTGGTAACCTATTCATCAGATAAAGACCCATGGTTTCACAAAAAATAAACCAGCCTTGAGGCAAAAAAGCCTAAGATTTGATCTGTGTGAACTTTGGCAAATTACTTCAGCATTATGAATGTTGGTTCTCCCAGTTAAAGGGTAGTGATGATAATAATATCTATATTGCAGTTTTTATCAGGGTCATAAGTAGGGAAGAGAGAGGACTACATATTAAATTTTTAAAAAGCTTTACACACCTTGTCTAAGTAAATATTACAGGAAGTCCTTTTTTTTTTTTTTTTTTTTTTTTTGAGACAAAGTCTCACTCTGTCAGCCAGGCTGCAGTGCAGTGGCATGATCTCTGCTCACTGCAGCCTCCACCTCCTGAGTTTGAGTGATTCTGCTTCCTCAGACTCTGGAGTAGCTGGGATTATAGGCGCCCACCAGCACACCTGGCTAATTTTTGTATTTTTAGCAAAGACAGGGTTTCACCACGTTGGCCAGGGTGGTCTCAAACTCCTGCCCTCAGGTGATCCACCTGCCTCAGCCTACCAAAGTGCTCACAGAAATATTGATAAGCATTACAGAAAGATTACCGAAAATGTCATAGATTAAAAAAAAAAAAAGGTGAGTATATCTCTTACTCTACAAATCCTCTCACAACTAACCACTATGAACTCTAGTCAACATATTGACAACTACCTGAAAGCACTTAACAGCAGAAAAAAACAAGCAGACACTGGAAAGAGGTCAACATCTGGAAGATGAAATGGCACTGAATGAGGACAGACCCCACTCAGCATATCAATTACACAAAATTACAATTTAAAAATCTACAGTCTTAGTGGTTTTAAGGCCTAGAAAACAGTGTATGTGGTGACAACAACTGCTAAAAAATGAGGTGGACAATCTAGGAGAAAAACAGAACCAACAGAAAAGGAAGTCTCACTTCACATATTAATTCTGCCCAAATTTTAGGCTGACCTTGAACTATGCATATAAGGGGAAGACTCTAAGCAGCCCACTGAAGGCTAAACAAATAAAGATTATTTAGAGTTTAGAGTTTAAAGTTCAAGTTACTGCCTGCTGAAAAGAAAAAAAGTTCCTCTGAAGAATGAAAAGAATCAAGAGGGTCTAAACTGTATCATTCTTACCATCCAGAACACAATTTTAAATTAGTAGCCATATGAGCAAACATGAAAATGTAATACATACCCAAGAGAAAAGGCCATCAGTCAAAACCAATCTCAAAATGGCCCAGGAATTAGAATTAGTAGACAGGTTTTTAAGCAGCTATTTTAAATATGATCAAGGATATTAAAAAAATATGCTTATGATAAAAATATATAAAATTTTAGCAAAGAAATAGAAACTATACAAAGAACTCAAGGAAACTTTAAGAACATAAAAATACAATATCTGAAAAATGTTAAAAACTCATTATATGAACTTAACAGCAAACTGAAGATAGGGGGAAAGTCAATAAACTTGAAGACAAATACAATCTAAAGAACAGAGAAATAAACAGGAAAAAAATGAACAGAGCCTCAGGAATATGTGGGAGAATATCAATAGGTCTAACACATGTGGAAGTGGAGTCCAAGAAGATAAAGGGGCAGAAAAAATATGAGACTAATAATGGCCAGAAACTCCCTAAATATAATAGAAGACAAAAATTTATAGGTTCAAGAAACTTGGAGAACCCTATGTAGGAGAAATACAAAAAAGAAAAAAAAAAACTATATCCATGAACACAGTAGTCATACAACTGCAAACCAACAGTTAAAGTAAAAATCTCAAGAATAGCTAGAGGAAAAACAACAAATTACACACAGGGGGATAATGATGTAAATGATCACTAACTTTTTATCAGAAACAATGGAGACTAGACAATAGTGAAGTCATGTCTTTAAAAAGCTTACAGGAAAGGAAAAACCTGTCAACTCAGAACTCTATATCCCATAAGAATGAAAGATAAATAAAGATATGTTCAGATTTAAAGAAATAAAAAGAATTCATCACTAACAAATCTAAACTACAGAAAAAGCTATAATAAATTATCTAGGCTGAAGGGAAATAACACATAGACATTCAAATCTTTAGAAACAAACGAAGAATACTTTCACTTTATGATTCAAAGTCTTTTGGGCCTTTATTACTCAAAGATTTTGACTCAGGTGCTGCCAAGCAGCTTAATTTCTTTTCTCAGCTTCACCCTCACAAACATACATGCAAACATGTACACCAAACAGGCTGAAACAGGGAACTATGTAATAACTGTGGTTCATATATACAAGGATCATGTGCCTAAGGTAAACTGAAGATTTCCCAGCTCCTGCAAGAGTAAATGGTTCACACTACTTAACTTTCTCAAAAACTAGCATAGAGGACATATTACTATGAGTTTTTGCCCATTTTTAATCAGGCTATCTAGGCTTCTTACTTGTTGCTCAGTTATAGAGTTTATTTATATACTCTGGATATTAACCACTAACTAGATATAGACTATTCTCCGAAGAAGATATATAAATGGCCAATAAGCACATAAAAAGATGCTTAACATCACCAATCATTAAAGACACGCAAATCAAAACTACAAAGAGATATCACCTCACATTCATCAGTGTAACCATTATCAAAAGAAAAAAAAAAACAGAATATAACATGTGTTGGTGAGCATATAGAGAAATTGGGGCATTTATGCACTGTCGGTGAGATTGTAAAATAATGCAGCCATTATGGAAACAGTATGAAGGTTCTTCAAAACAATTACCATATGATCAAGCAATCCTACTTCTGAATAGGATTTAAAACAGAATTACCATATGATCAAGCAATCCCACTTCTTAGTATATATCCAAAGGAACTGAAAGCAGAATCTCAAAGAAATATTTGTAAACCCATGTTCACTACTGCACTATTCACAATAACCAAGAAATGGAAGCAACCCAAATATCCATTCATCAATCCATTCATTGATTTATGAATAAAGAAAATGTGGCATATACATACAATGGAATACTATTCAGCCTTTAAGAAAAAAAGTAAATCTTGTCACATGCTAAAGTATGAAGCTTGAAGACATTATGCTCAATGAAATAAGCCAGTAACAAAAGACAAATACAATATGATTACACTTGTATGTATCTTAGTCTTTCTACTGATATAACAGAATACCAGGGACTGGGTAATAAAATATAAAGAAAAGTTTATTTCACTCACGGTTTTAGAGCCTGGGAAGCCCAAGAGCATGGCATTGGCATCTGGTGAGGGCCGTTTTGCTGTATCATAACATGGCAGAAGGCATCAAATAGTGAGAGCAGGAGTGTGCTAGCTCAGGTTTCTCTTCCTCTTCTTATAAAATCAACAAGTCCTATCATGACGACCACATCCTGACAACTTTATCTAATCTTAAATACCACCCAAAGTCCCCACCATCCCCAAATGTCATCAACATACAAATCTGGAGATGAAGTTTCAAATATATGAAATCTGGGGACACATGCAAACCACAGCAATAAGGTATCTAAAGTAGCTGGTTGCCAGGGACTTAAGGAAAAAGGAAATGGGGAGTTGCTCAGTAAATAGTCTTAGTTTTGCAAGATGAAAAGTTCTTGAGATCTGTTGCACAAGGTGAATACAGTTAACACTGCTGAACTGTACACTTAAAAGTGGTTAAGATGGTAAATTTTATATATTTTTACCATAATTTTTTAAATAAAAATAATTCAAAAGTATTATTTAGATACAACTATTTTAGCACAAATAGAATATAAATTATATGTTGAGTGCATTAATTTAGAAAAGCTAGAAAATAAGTAAATAATGAAATGTCAAACATCGCAAATGTACAACAATTGTCTTTTGTACTTACTGAATTGGAGATTTCATAGATAAAAGCACAGTAGATACTAAAAATTTGTGGCACAGTAAATGCTAAATATTTGTCTTCTTCTTTCCCTTCCTTCCATTTTCCTGTACTCAACCTGTCCCCAACTTCAAATATATGCACTGAATCAAGACAATAAACAAAAAAAAAATAAGTATTCTGCTTTTTTCTTCCCTTTGCAGTTCTCCGCAACAGATACAGTAGCATTGGTTCAGGAACAATGAAGGAAAATTGGAGGGAAGCTCAATTCCAGCCTCCTAGTTGTGAAAACCAGACTATTTCTTGTATTTCAGGCTCAAGATGGCAGCTCTACCAGGCAGTAGAAAGATATCTGAGTGCCCAAGATCTTCAAAACCAAATGAGAAATTAATTTAAATAATAAAATATTATTATATATCTCCTATTCACAATTAGTGTACCAGAACTAACTTCAAATTAAAGATAGCAAAAATAAGAGACAATACACCCACTTAACACACAGTTCCTTTACTAACTAATGACACAAAAAATAAGAAAACATATATCATAAATGAATAGCTTATTCCATTAGGAAATACCTTATTCTACATTCTCGTAGAATTGGTTTTCCATCAATTTCATCACGTCTTGTTTCTTCCCTTCTGTTTGGGTGAAAAGTTCCATAATAAACAGTAAGAAAAAGAATTCCAAGAAGAAGAGTAAGAACTATAGTGATACTGATAGGTATAAAATAGCCTGGATTAAAAATAGAGAGGGGGCAAACCCAGAGCACAATCAATATCCCCAAAGTGCCCAGTACCCTCACAATATAATAACAAGACATTGGACACTTGGTATTCTGTCCCTTAATATTAAAAAATGTGAAGATAAGAATGAATCCAACAACAATCCTATATAAGAATTCCATACCTACAGAAGTACAAAATTGGGTGTTCTTTTTAAATGCCCATATTATACCTAACAACCAAAGAAACAACAACAGAAATAAAGCAATCTTAACATTTAGGAATAGTAGATGTACAACACTCAGCATCCACGATAATAATGTAAACAACTTGTAAAAGAGATATGTGACTTTGGGACATAACCCATTAAGAAGCTTTTTGTCAGGCAAGGATTTTCTTAAAGCTACTTGATAATCAACAGTTGACCAAGAAATAGCACAGCAAGACACCATGATGGCTGCATCTACAAAACAAAAAAATAAAAAAGATATTGTTATAGGAATAATAGAAATATTAAATTACTATATGCCATACATGCTATATCTACATACACATACCCACAAACACATCAGGCAATTTACTCATCTCATTTAATCCTTTGAAGTAAATATTAATGTCACATATTACATATTGTCATATATTATGTAACATATATGACATTACATAATATATGATATTAATAAGTCATATATTACATACGAGTGAACTGAGGCTTGGAGAGATACACTGCTTGACCCAA
Organism: Cebus imitator; assembly: GCF_001604975.1. Taxonomy (NCBI): domain Eukaryota; kingdom Metazoa; phylum Chordata; class Mammalia; order Primates; family Cebidae; genus Cebus; species Cebus imitator. The sequence goes on from NW_016107324.1 coordinate 2,904,941, forward strand.
ACAAAGCTAGCAAGTTGCAGAACTGAGATTTAAACCTGATTCCAAAGTGGACAGATTTATCCATTACATTAGACTGCTTTATTATGATTTTTTTAAAGTTCATGGAACAAATTTTACTAAGAAACTGATATAATGAAAATTGCAAGCTCTGTGAGCTAAGAGATTATGGTTATAATCCTAGTTTTTCTAGATTTTTTGACTGTGGCCTTAGGCATACACCCAATTTACTAAGAGATAATAGCTTCAAGCAGGGGGAAGAGAAGGAGAGGAGAAAGAGAGAGGGTTAAACAGAAAATTTAATATGAGATATTAAACAAGCCCAACTTCCCATATCCTAAAGATATTGAAACAAATGAATATGTGCTAAAACTTACAAACTTCTGTAAAATTGACATCTCTACCCCATTTTTTCTCAACAAATAACAGAAAAGTAAGTTAATTATGTTCTCTCTTATATTTTTCTTTCTTTCTTTCTTCTTTCTTTCTTTCGCTGGAGTACAGTGGTGCAACGTCAACCTCTGCTTCCCAGGTTCAAGCAAGTCTTCTGCCTCAGCCCCCTGAGTAGCTGGGACTACAGGCCCACACCACCATGCCTGGCTAATTTTTGTCTTTATAGTAGAATGAGGTTTTACCATGTTGGCCAGGCCGTTCTTGAACTCCTGACCTTAAGTGATCCACCTGGCTCAGCCTCCCAAAGTACTGGGAATACAGGCGTGAGCCACTGCATCCAGCCTACCACTTTGTATATGATTGAAAGGCAGACTTACAAAAATTTATCTACTGATAAAGATAATGAGGACAGAACCTTATAAATGCCTTTGCGTGCTCTCTTGGTTTTAGCACACACCACCAGACCTCATTAGTCAAACTTCTTTGGAGACCGATTTGAGTAATAATAAAACTCCAGTCTCCTGCACAGAAGGAGAATTACTCTTTCCCTATTGTAATTCCGATTTTGATAAATTGGTTCTGCCTATGCAGTAGCAAGGTGAAACCACTGGGTGATTACAAATTTGGGGGCTCATCCAGGAATGTCCTTGTGACTACCAGCCCATGGTTCAGTACCCCCACTCTAGCAATGGATCCAGAGGCCAGCCCAACTGGCTGCCTAGTTCTCTTGGACTGGGGGCTGATTCTAGTACTCTTAGCAGGGTACTGCCCACCCAATGTGCATAGATTTAATTGTAATGGAGAAATAGTCCTGGAGAGACATCCTGTAACTGTTGCCCCCTCACAGGGTATCTGTAGCTCCATGGCAGAGTGTCTGTAGTTATAATCCCATTACAAGGTGTCTGATTTTGTGAGTATCCTAGGTGCTGCCAATGCCTCCTCCATTCTCCCAACTGGTTCTGTAGCCCCATGATAGGGTGTTGGTCCACAGCCCCATTGCGGGGTGTCTGTTGGTAGCTCCCCCACAAGGTGTCTATCTCAGTTCAGCTCCTTTGAGGGTCTTAGTTTGTCTATAGCCCCACTGTGGGGTGTCTGTCTCAGTTCAACTCCTGGAGGGTCGTGGTTGGCTCTCCCTAACTAGTAGGAAGTCCTGGTTCAGGAGACTTCTCATAAATCAGAAAGATTTCAGGGAAATTTATCAGACTGAGAATAGGAGGATAGTTTGGAAGGGATACTCTTGGAGTTCTTGGTTAGGAATCTGATTTGGAAGGCTTTCTGTTAATCTTGTCTTGGTGTGTATTTGTATATGTGGAGGGGATCTCAGAAGGAATTGTCTATGGAAGTCCCGCAGTTTTAACTCAGGGAAGCTTCCTTGTCTGGTCACATTCCATGAGCCCAAAAGAAAACTAAACAGGCCTGTCTCAGGGTGACTATCTGCTCTTCACCTTGCCCGGAGCCCACCCATTGTGAACCATTCAGAGGTCATCCTTCCCCACCTGGAGTGGATCAAAGACAACAGGGACCAACAAGAGAAAGTTTCAGTTTTACCAGGTTGATACTGGGTGCTGAATGAGGTGACTGGTTTCTGTTTTGTTATGTGTATTTTGCTAGAATGGAAAATGTTAATTTGGTTCACCATGTAGCCCACTGGGAAACATCTTGCAAAATTGAGAATCTTTTGCCTCTGGTTCCCTAAAACAGAAAAAGTGGCTTTTGTAAAGTGGCTTGAACCACACAGCTATGGAATAGTGGGCAGGGTCATCAAAAGATGCTCCATTCTTCTAGAAGCTGCAGAGAAAGGGAACCTGGAAACCCAGTATGCCAGCAACAACAACAAAAAAAAAAGTATATGAAATTCTTACCAGCCAAGTTTCTGGTCTCCTTCCCTCTCTTGTCTTTCTCTATGTGTATATGTAAATAGCAGACATCACTATTTGTTTCCTGTGCATGAGTTTGAGTGATAGAAAAAAAGGATTTGTGAAACTAGTCTGAGGCTGTAGCAAATCTTGTGTGCTAAGAATTTGTCTTTCTCTGTCATTCTGCAATGGGTATCACAGGATACAACAAGGGTTTAGGACCCCTATAAGGCTGCTTTTTAAGCTGGCCCAGCAGGCTGGTCAGTTACAAAATTTGCTGTGAGTCCCTCAAACCAATACTGGATGAAATTTCTCTGTCTTGTTTTGTGTCCTTGAGAGCTTAAACTTGTGACCACATGGGGATACTTTCTCTTGGTTTCTGCCACCCAGAAGACAAAAATTTGGGGGTTCATATCATAGCCCTAAAATTATATTGAGCAGTTAAGAGCCTTTGCAAGCTTGAAATTGTCTACTCTAGACTTCTTCTGGGAAGAGCAATAAAAACTGCTCAATGCCAGGTAGCTCAGTACCTAACACTTTGTCTTTTGACAATGGCAGCCTGGTTTCAATTATTGGTTTCTGGAATAGTATCTTGCTGGTTTATTATTTGTGTAACTTTGCCACTTATTAAACTCCCTCCTCCCACCTCCCAATGATAGTTTCTGATTTCCTGCCTTGAATTTTCCTTTCTCTGAGCAACCCTTGAGATTATAAATCTTATTTTTTTAAAAAAATGCTTACCATCTCTTTAAAACACTTTATGCATCCATGGTTAAGTTATAACCTTAGTTAAAACTTACTAATTTCATGTGGAAAGTTACTTGTGGTAGAATTCAAAAAGAAATATTGGCTATTCTGGCTAGAGTCTGGTAATAAGAGATTTAAAAGAATTTTTCTTTAGAAAAAAAACCTCTATGGAGAAAATTGCAAAGGGTTCTAAAAAAGTTTATAAAAATCTTACCTTATGGTCAAACTAATTAAAACTACATAGATATATAATATTTTTAAAACTAGCTTTAACATTAAACATGCACTAATACAAACATAAAATTTGGTTTTCTCATTTGAAAAAGATTTTTATATAATATTAAAAGATAATAAAAGGGGTTTTTTTGTGCCCCTTTGGGTAAATGGCAGGGAGAAAATGGGGAAGAGAGACAAAATACAGATTCAGTTGGCCTCAGGCTATCTCCATTGGGTTTTATTTGGAAAGCTAAGACTCTTCTGTCAGAGTAAAGGGTTTTGCCTTAAAAACATTTGTTTTTCAAGTTACCACCTTGGATAAGTGAATAACCTGTGATCTCATTTTGTTATATCCACTGTTTTAAGCCTTTGATATTTGACAAACTTTCTAAAATCAAATTATAAAGTATGTCATTTTCTGACCTAATTAATCCTTTAGACATTAGGTCCTCTGAAGTCCAAAAATAATGCATTTGGCTTATTTGGTACAAAAATCATACAGAAAGCACTGTAAAATTTGAAATGGTGCTTGGTTTTCTTTGGGCTATATTTGCATAAATGTGTTATTGGCATATGTTCCAAAATTATATGAAACTCCTATAATTCTGATATGACTTAGTATGTTATCATTAATAATTATAATTGTTATGTTAAATTACTGTGTGCCACAGAGGTAACAAATTTCCTTGTCAATTGTATCTTTAACTATGGCTGCCCTAAAATTTTTTGTCATCCATAGGCAATTGTTACCTTATTTTGATCCCGTTTAAACGGTGGTTTTCTAATCAGTTATAAAACTTTCACAAGTACTCTTGAATGCAAGTTTCTTATAACTTTGGAAATTATGACATTAGAATGAAGAGAAAAGCTTCCAAGACTCCAAGGGAGAGCTGAAATTTTCATGAATATCAAGCAGAACAAGAGTTAACTGAAGGAACTGAACTATTAGAAGACTAAAGTAATCTTTCTTTTTCACTTTTTTGCATAAAACATTGCTGATCCTTTTTGTTTTCCAGAGCCAAGAAAACTTTTGAGCTATTTACAGCTTTTAACAATTAAGTAAAATATACTCCTATAAACAAAATTTGGAGCATATTTGTTTCTCTACCTAATTTCTCCAGAATTTGGAAACTATTTGTGAATATTCTCAACTTACGGCAGTATAGTTATTTGCATAAGTGCAATTAGAATCTGTTTTCTTTTGTAACAGGACACAAATGGAGAAACTGGTTATTTTACCAAGACTTTCACTGGAATGGCATATTTTCTTTAATAATCAAGGTTGACTCATAGAGCTAATAAGAGCCCCTTGGGAAATCTGGCCTCATACCTTGTCCACACAGTCCCTATACAAGGTTCCTGATCTGTGGTAAGTAAAAAATGTTACTTTCTAACAGACCGAGGAATCCCAAGTTATCTTGAGACCTCAAGAGGAGAGGAATTTTCTCAACTCATAGGTATTTGAGGTACAAGCCCATGGCTGGGCTCAGCTTTAAAAAAAAAAAAAAAAAAAAAAAATCTTATCTGAGATTCCTTATGGAACAAAGTTCCACCAAAGCCAATTTTAAAAAGCCTATGTGAAAAATAATCTTGCTGTACTTTATGCAAATAATGAGGCCAATTACAATAAGACTAAAGTTCATTTTATAAACAAATTAGTTCTATCATGATTTTTTTAAATAAAAATGGGAACTGGAGAGAGAAAAATTATGCTTCAAAAGAAAACACTATAGTACACCTGTTGTTAACTGTTCTTGAGGTTTTTTTCCTGCAGTTTGGACTAAATCCTAAAGCTTTGTAGGCTACAAGTTCCCAAAATAATGCTTTCAGATTTTTACTTTTAAAACTAGGAATCGCACTCCTTATCCTAGAGCTCATCATTTACCTTATAGCATGCTATTCCCTTAAATTCTGTACTAAAACTATAGATGACAATACTATCGCCTTTAACATGCAAGCCTTGGAAGCCCAGCCCAGCCTATGTGAGTACAATCAATCAGCCCTTTTTCCATCTTTGTTAGCCAACACCTTAAGATTAAGGGTTATAAAACCTAAAGAGAGGGACCGAAACTGCCATTGCAAAACTATACCTGAGACAGTGAAAGGGATCTGAGTTAACCAACTCCATCGTGCTTCTAACCTCCAAGCTCTGCTCGTTCATTCCTGGGTGTAGGTTGATCTAACTTTGGGGAGAACATAATTTGTAGTTTATAGTTTAAAACATAATAGGCCTTTCCCAAAACAAGCCTCTTTCTTGCCTGGGGACTAGACTGCCTTGGTAGGACTAACAAATTCACCACAAGATTAGAAATTGTGGTTTAGGAGTCATGCAGCTGAAGGCTACAACATGCTGACCATCCCTGAACTGCTCCTAAGATCAGTGCTTGAGATATTTTGCAGACCCTGCACTTGATGGATCAGCTGATACTATCCAGATTGATAAACTGGCTCATCTGATCTTGTAGCCCCATACCCAGAAACTGACTCAGCACAAGAAGACAGCTCTACTCCCTATGATGTTATCACTGACCTGACCAATCAGCACTCCCAGCTCACGAGCTTCCCTCCACCTGCTAAATTGTCCTTTAAAACCCTGATCCCCAGGCCAGGCACGGTGGCTCATGCCTGTAATCCCAGCACTTTGGGAGGCCGAGGCGGGTGGATCACAAGGTCAACAATTCAAGGCCAGCCTGGTCAATATGGTGAAACCCTGTCTCTACTAAAAATTAAAAAATTAGCCAAGTGTGGTGGCATGTGCCTGTAGTCCCAGCTACTTGAGAGGCTGAGGCAGAAGAATTGCTTGAACCTGGGAGGTGGAGGTTGCAATGAGCTGAGATCATGCCACTGCACTCCAGCCTGGGTGACAGAGCAAGACTCCATCTCAAAAA
>NW_016107324.1:2911053-2923830 GCF_001604975.1 Cebus imitator
TCTCAAAAAAAAAAAAAAAAGAAAGAAAAAAAAAAAAAAAAAAAAACCCTGATCCCAAATGCTGGAGAAGATTGATTTGAGTAATAATAAAGTTCTGGTATCCTGGAAAAAATATTGTCTTCTTTAATTCAAAAATATTTTAATTAAAATAAAATTTTCCCCTAAATTGTCCCACAATATCTTTTTTACAATCAATTTTAATTTCTATCAAGTTAACATATATACAAAGGGACTTCCAAAAGTTCCTGGAAAATGGAACTAAAAAAATGTATATAAACTTTATTTTTTAACATAAGCTCCATCAAGATCAAGACATTTTTATAAACCATGATACCAGCCACAGAGTCCATCACTAAGAATTGAGGATCCTGGATATTTAACCATGTCAATGCATTATTAACTTAAGAAAAATGGGTGCCTTTTAACAGATTTTTTTTAAGGAAACAAAAAGTCAGAAAAAGCCAAATCAAGACTCTAAGGTGAATGTCTAAGGATTTCCCATCAAAACGCTCACAAAATTGCCTTTGTTTGATGAAAGGAGGAGCAGAAGCATTGCCATGATGGAGATGGACTCTGGTGAAGCTTTCCTGGGCTTTTTTCTGCTAAAGCTTTGGCTGACTTTCTCAAAATACTCACAATATGCGGATGTTATTGTTCTTTGGCCCTCCAGAAAGTCAACAAGCTAAATGTCTTGAGCATTCCAAAAACTCTTTGGGACCTTTCCTCTTGACCCATCCACTTTTGCTTTGACTGGACCACTTCCACCTCTTAGTAGCCATTGCTTTGATCGCAATTTGTCCTCAGAATCATATTGGTAAAGTCATGTTTCACCCCTGTTACAGTTCTTTGAAGAAATGCTTCAGGATCTTAATATCATCTTTTTGAATTTTCATTGAATGCTCTTTCTTATCTGCAGCTAATCTGGGTGCAGTTTGGGCACCAATTTTCAGTTGAATGAAGTTTGCTCAACTGTAATTTTTCACTCAGAACAGTGTGAGCTGAACCAACTGAGATGTCTACAGTGTTGGCTATAAATGTTTCTGCTGTTAATTTTCAGTCCTCTGCAATGCTGTCACAAACAAAATTAATTTTTCTTAATGAATTGACGTGGATGATCTGCCACCAAAGGATTGAACAATGTTTCAGCCATTCTTAAAACAAGTTATCCACTTGTAACATGCTGATTTATTTGGGGCATTGTCCCCATAAACTATTTACAAAGTATCAATGATTTCACCATTCTTCCACTGAAGCTTCACCATAAATTTGCTGTGTGTTCTTGCTTCAATTTTAATATTAACAAGAATTCATGTTGCTGTGATGGGGTGCTTTTCAAACTGCTATCTTGTCCTTCTTAGTGCCTCAAATTAGATTATTCTCAGAACATTTGTTAGACTGAGTTTATCTGGGTAGAAAGAAAATGTGAAATACATTTGTAGTTGTTTTTATAACATGCATTTTCAATGAACTTTCTGTTGTTGTCATTGTTGTTGTTATGATGGAGTCTCACTGTGCCTCTCAGGCTGAAGTGCAATGATGCTGCAGCCTTCACCTCCTGGGTTCAAGTAACTCTCCTGCCTTAGCCTCCTGAAGCTTGGATTACAGGTGTCCACCACCACACTCAACCAATGTTTGTATTTTCAGTAGAGACAGTTTTGCCATGTTGGCCAGGCTGGTCTCGAACTCCTGACCTCAAGTGATCCACCTGCATTGGCCTCCCAAAGTGCTGGGATTACAGGCATGATCCACCACACCCAGCCCATGAACTTTTTTAAGTCTTCTCATACTTTAAAAGTTAAAAAGTTCTAGAGAGTATGAAAGACAAGTGGCAGTACCTTGCTCTACCTCTCCTCACCCCTCAGTTTTAACCCCCAGAAGAAATCACTATTAACTCTTCTAGCTTTTCTCCTGACATCTATTGTCATATTTATAAATAAAATATATATTGTGCTGAATTTATTTCAGACACTGTTTATTGATTTCCTATTTGGAAAGAAAAACTTTTAACACATACATATATATACACACACTTCTTCCACTTTCCTCTCCCTCCTCCATCGACCCAAAAGAGCAACATCACAATTTTTGGTAAATCAATATTTGGTGTTTACCTCATGATATGGTTTGGCTTTGTGTCCCCACCCAAATCTCATCTTGAATTGTAATCCCATAATTCCCATGTGCCATGGGAGGGTCCCGGTGGGAGGTAATTGAATCATGGGGGCAGTTTCCCCCATGCTATTCTCATGATAGTAAGTTCTTATGAGATCTGATGATTTTATAAGGGACCTCTGCCTTCACTAGGCTCTCATTCTTGCTCCTGCTGCCATGTACAGAAGGATGTGATTCTTCCTCTTCCACCATGATTGTAAGTTTCCTGAGGCCCCTACCAGCCCAGCAGAGCTATGTGTCAATTAAACCTATTTTCATTATAAATTACCCAATCTCATGCAGTTCTTTATAGCAGCATGAGAACATACTAATACAGTAAATTGGTAACAGAACTGGGGTGCTGCTCTAAAGATACTCTGAAAAAGAGAACCCAGAATAAGATAGACGAATAGAAACAGCTCCAGTCTGCGGCTCCCAATAAGACTAATGCAAAAAGTGGGTGACTTCTGCATTTCCAACTGAGGTACCTGGTTCGTCCCATTGGCACTGGTTAGACAGTGGGTGCAGACCATGGAGGGCAAGCAGAAGCAGGGTGGGGTGTTGCCTCACCCAGGAAGAGCAAGGGGCTAGGGATCTCCCTCCCCTAATCAAGGGAAGCCATGAGGGACTGTGCTATCAGGCCCAGATACTATGATTTTCCTATGTTTTTTGCAACCCTCAGATCAGGAGATCCCCTTGTGTGCCTATACCACCAGGACCTTGGGTTTCAAGCACAAAACCGGGTGGCTGTTTGGGAAGATATCAAGCTAGTTGCAGGAGGTTTTTTTGGTACCCCAGTGGCACCTGGAACCCCAGCAAGACAGAATCATTCACACCCTGGAAAGGAAACTGAAGCCAGGGAGCCAAGTGGTCTCACTCAGTAGGTCCCACTCCCAGGGAGCCCAGCAAGATAAGAACCACCGGCTTAAAACTCTTGCTGCCAGCATAGCAGTTTGAAGTCAACCTGGATGATCAAGCTTGGTGCAGGGAGGGTGTGTGCCATTACTGAAGCTTCAGTAGGCAGTTTTCCCCCTGACAGTGTTGAGGAAGCCCAGAAGTTCAGACAGCAGAACTCACCACAGTGTGGCAAAGCAGCTGTGGCCAGACTGCCTCTCTATATTCCTTCTCATTGGGCAGGACATCTCTGAAAAGAAGGCAGCAGCCCCAGTCAGGGGCTTATGGCTAAAATTCCCATCTCCCTGGGACAGAACTCCTGGGGGAAAAGATGGTTGTGGGCACAACTTTGGCAGACTTAAATGTTCCTGCTTGCCAGCTCTGAAGAGAGCAGCAGATCTCCCAGCATAATGCCCAAGCTCTGCCAAAGGACAGACTGGTTCATCAAGTGGGTCCCTGACCCCCATACCTCCTGACTGGGAGGCACCCCCAACAGGTGTTGACAGATACTTCATACAGTAGAGCTCTGGCTGGTATCAGGCCAGTGCCCCTTGGGGACAAAGCTTCCAGAAGAAGGAGCAGGCAGCAATCTTTGCTATTCTGCAGCCTCCCATGGTGATACCCAGGCAAATAGGGTCTGAAATGGACCTCCAGCAAACTCCAGGAGATCTGCAGAAGAGGGGCCTGACTGTTAAAAGAAAAACTAACAAACAGAAAGCAATAACATCAACATCAATAAAAAGGACACCCACCTAAAAACCCTATCCAAAGGTCATCAGCATCAAAGACCAAAGTTAGATAAATACATGAAGATGAGAAATCACCAGCACAAAAATGCTGAAAATTCCAAAAGCCAGAATGCCTCCTCTTCTCCAGAGAATTGCAAATCTCTCCAGCAAGGGCACAAAACTGGATGGAGAATGAGTTTGACAAATTGACAGAAGTAGGCTTCAGAAGGTGGGTAACAACAAATTCCTCTGAGCTAAAGGAGCATATTTTAACCCAATGCAGGTTAGCTAAGAACACTGATAAAAAAGTTACAGAAACTGCTAACTAAAATAGCCAGTTTAGAGATGAACATAAATGACCTGATGGAGCTGATAAATATAGCATGAAAACTTCATGAAGCAAACACAAATCAAAGGTTGAAGGTCAACTTAATGAAACAAGGCATGAAGACAACATTAGAGTAAACAGAATGAAAAGGTACAAACAAAGCTTCTAAGAAATATGGAACTATGTGAAAAGACCAAACATATGACTGATTTATGTACCTGAAAGTAACGGAGAAAATGGAAGCAAAATGGAAAACACACTTCAGGATATTATCCAGGAGAACATCCCCAACCTAGAAAGAAAGGTCAACATTAGCTTCAGGAAATACAGGGAACACCACTAAGATACTCCTTAAGAAGAGCAACCCCAATATACATAACCATCAGATTCTCCAAGGTTGAAACAAAGGAAAAAATATTAAGGGCAGCCAGAGAGGAAGACCAGATAACCTACAACGGGAAGCCCATCAGACTAACAGCAATCTCTCTGCAGAAACCCTACAAGCTAGAAGACACTGGGTGCCGATATTCAACATTTTAAATAAAATAATTTTCAACCCAAAATTACACATCCAGACAAACTAAGTTTCATAAGTAAAAGAAAAATAAAATCCTTTACAGACAAGCAAATGCTGAGGGATTTTGTCATCACCAGGTGTAACTTACAAGAGCTCTGAAGGAAGAACTAAATATGAAAAGAAAAAAACTGGTACCAGCCACTGCGAAAACACACCAAAATATACAGAACTACAACACTATAAAGAATTTGCAACAACTAATGTGCAAAATAGCCAGCTAGCATCATGACGAAAAAATCAAATTCACATAAAACATTAACATTAAATGTAAATGAGCTAAATGCCCCAGTTAAAAGACACAGATTGGCAAGAGAGTCAAGACCCATTGGTGTGCTGTATGCAGGAGACTCATCTTACATGCAAAGACATACATAGGCTCAAAATAAAGGAATGAAAGAAGATTTACCAAGCAAATGAAAAGAAAAAAAAAAAAAGCAGCAGTTGCAATCCTAGTCTCCAATAAAACAGACTTTAAACCAACAAAGATCTAAAGAGACAAAAAAGGGCATTACATAATGGTAAAGGGATCAATGCAACAAGAAGAGCTAACTATCCTAAACATGTATGAACCCAATACAGAGCAACCAGATTCATAAAGCAAGTTCTTAGAGACCTAAAAAGAGACTTAGACTCCCACACAATAATAGTAGGAGAATTAACACTCCATTGTCAATATTAGATCAACGAAACAGAAAGTTGACAAGGATATTCAGGACTTGAACTCAGCTCTGGACCAAACGGACCTAATAAGACAGCTACAGAACTCTCCACCCCAAATCAACAGGATATACATTCTTCTCGGCACTACATAGCACTTATTCTAAAATTGACCATGTAATTGGAAGTAAAATACTCCTCTGCAAATGCAAAAGAACAGAAATCATAGCAGTCTCTCAGACCACAGTGCAACCAAATTAGAACTCAAGATTAAGAAACTCAGTCAAAACTGCACAACTACATAGAAACTGAGCAACCTGCTCCCAAATGACTATTGGGAAATAGCAAAATAAAGACAGAAATAAACGAGTTCTTTGAAACCATGAGAACAGACACAGAACAACATACCAGAATCTCTGAGGCACAATTAAAGCAGTATTTAGAAGGAAATTTATAGCCCTAAATGCTCACATCAGAAAGCAAGAAAGATCTAAAATCAACACCCTAACATCACAATTAAAAGAACTAGAGAAGAAAGAGCAAACAAATTCAAAAACTAGCAGAAGTAACTAAGATCAGAGCAGAACTGAAGGAGATAGACACCCAACAACTCCTTCAAAAAAATCAATAAATCTTTTTCTTTTTTTTTTTTGGACTTTTTTTTATTTTTTATTTTTTCTTCTCTTTTTAATTATACTTTAGGTTCTGGGGTACATGTGCAGATCATGCAGGGTTGTTGTACAGGTACATACACAACAAGGTGGTTTGCTGCCTCCATTCCCCCTACATCTATATTCGGCATTTCTCCCCATGTTATCCCTCCCCATCCTTCCCACCTCCTACTGTCCATCCTTTAGCCCCCCAACTGACTACAGTGTGTGATGCTCCTCTTCCTGTGTCCACCTGTTCTCACTGTTCAACACCCACCTATGAGTGAAAACATGTGGTGTCTGGTTTTCTGTTCTTGTATCAGTCTGCTGAGAATGATGGTTTCCAGATTCATCCAAGTCCCTACAAAGGACACGAACTCATCATTGTTTATGGTTGTGTAGTATTCTATGGGGCATATGTACCACATTTTCTTTGTCCAGTCTATCATTGATAGGCATTTAGATTGGTTCCAGGTCTTTGCTATTGTACACAGTGCCGCGATGAACATACGTGTGCACGTCTTTTTTATAATTGAATGATTTACAATTCCCTGGGTATATACCCAGTAATGGAATTGCTGGATCAAATGGAATTTCTATTTCTAGATCCTTGAGGAATCGCCACACTATCTTCCACAATGGCTGAACTAATTTACACTCCCACCAACAATGTAAAAGTGTTCCTATTCTCCACATCCTCTCCAGCATCTGTTGTCTCCAGATTTTTTAATGATCACCATTCTAACTGGCATGAGAGGATATCTCAATGTAGTTTTGATTTGCATTTCTTTAATGACCCATGATGATGAGCATTTTTCACGTTTGTTGGCCTCATATATGTCTTCTTTTGGGAAGTGTCTGTTCATATCCTTTTTCCACTTTTGAATGGGTTTGTTTGGTTTTTTCTTGGATATTAGTTATTTTGTTTTTTCTTTTTGTAGATTCTGGATATTAGCCCTGGTTTTTAAAAAAGGATTAACAAAATAGACTGCTAACAAGACTAATTTAGAAAAAGGAGAGAAGAATCAAATAGACACAATAAAAATGATAAAGGGGAGATCACCATTGATCCCACAGAAATACAACCTGCCCTCAGAGAATACTGTGAATGCCTCTACACAAATAAACTAGAAACTCTAAAAAAAAACATGGATAAATACATACACCCTCCCAAGACTAAACAATGAAGAAGTCACATCCCTGAATAGACCAATAACAAGTTCTGAAACTGAGGCAGTAATTAAAAGCCTATCAACCAAAAAAAAAAAAAAGCCCAGGATCAGACAGATGCACAGATGAATTTTACCAGAGGTACAAAGAGGAGCTGGTGCCATTTCTTCTGAAACTATGCCAAGCAATAGAAAAAGAGCGACTCCTCCCTAACTCATTTTATGAGACCAGCATCATCCTGACATCAAAACCTGGCAGAGACACAACAAGAAAAAAATTTCAGGCCAATATCCCTAATGAACATCAATGCAAAAATCCTCAATAAAATACTGGCAAACAGAATCCAGCAGCACATCAAGAAGCTTATTCATCATGATCAAGTCAGCTTCATCCCTGGGATGCAAGGCTAGTTTAACATATGCAAATCAAGAAACATAATACATCACTTAAACCAAACCAATGACAAAAACCACATGATTATCTCAATAGATGTAGAAAAGACCTTCAATAAAATTTAACACTCCTTCATGCTAAAAATACTCAATAAACTAGATAATGAGAGCCATTTACAACAAAATCAAAGCCAGCATCACATGGAATGGCCAAAAGCTATATGCATTCCCTTTGCAAGACAAGGATGCCCTCTCTCACTGCTCCTATTCAACATAGTATTGGAAGTTCTCAGGCAAGAGAAAGAAATAAAAGGTATTCAAATAGGAAGAGAGGAAATCAAATTGCCTTTGTTTGCAGATGACATGATTGTATATTTAGAAAAACCCATTGTCTCACCAAAATCTCCTTAAGCTGACAAGCAAATTCGGCAAAGTCTCAGGATACAAAATCAATGTGCAAAAATCACAAGCGTTCCTATACACCAACAACAGACGAACAGAAAGCCCAATCACGAGTTAACTCTCATTCACAATTGCTACAAAGATAATAAAATACCTAAAAATTCAATTTACAAGGGACTTAAAGGACCTCTTCAAAAAGAACTACAAGCCACTGCTCAAGGAAATAAGAGAACACAAATGGAAAAAAAAAAATTCCAAGCTCATGGATAGGAAGAATCAATATGTAAAAAGCCATACTGCCCAAAGTAATTTACAGATTCAATGTTATTCCCATCAAGCTATCATTGGCTTTCTTCACAGAATGGTTAAAAGTGGTCTGCGAGAATACGACAGTGCCTAGGTAGTTTCTGATGTCTAACTCTTTTTTTCCATTTTAGATACTGAAGATAGCTTATTTCTGTTTTCTTTTACTTCCTTATTCTTTTCCTTAATCTATTTTTCCTCTACTGTACTTTTTATTTAGCAAATTTTTAGATGAGTAGCAACTTATTTTTCTCCACTGCATTCTTAAAATGTTTGGTTTCTGGTTTGTTAATTTCCTTTTTTATTTTTTACCAAGTTGAAGAAATTCTCCTCTATTCTTAGTTTGCTGAGAGTCTTTAATCGCAAATGGATGTTAGGTTTGGTCAAATGCTTTCTCTGCATCTGTTAATATACTCTATGGTTTTTCTTCTTTAGCCTGCTGATGTGATGAATTACCTTTGTTGATTTTCATCCTTTTGTATTCTTTAGGTAAAATATCCTCATTCTTTTATATAAATTTATAACTTATTTTTTCTTTTCCTTTTCAATTTTTTTTCCCTGAAGGGAATGAAAGAGACTTCTTATATGTTTTAAAGGCTTGCTGTCTTGTTGAATGATGAGTTTTCCTTTCTCCTCATGCTTTCGTTTTTCTCCTTCACCAATTTAATATTATGTGTTGTTTTTTTCATCTCACAGTGTCTTTCTTTGCCATATTTATATAAGACATTATAAAGTTTATGTTTACTCTTAAAATTCATTCCTTTAATTTATTTTGAAAAATACTGAGGACCTACTATGTGCCAGGCACAAAACAAAAACTCATTCACTATTTACTCTAAGGCTCTACATGAGCTTAACACATCTTGCCCAGAAATGTGAGGACATGAGATTTGGGAGGGGTCAGGAGAGGAATGATATGGTTTGGTTTTGTGTCCCCACCCAAATTTCATCTTGAATTATAATCCTATAAGTCCTACATGTTATGCAAGGGACACAGCAGAGGTGACTGAATCAGGGAGGCAGTTTCCCTCCTGCTATTCTCATGATAGTAAGTTCTCACAAGATGTGATGATTTTATAACGGGCTTCCCCTTCATTTGGCTCTCATTCTTCTCCCTGTCACCATGTGAAGGAGAATGTGTTTGCTTCCTCATCACCATGTTTTTAAGTTTCCTGAGGACCCCTGCCATAGCCCTGGAAAACAATTAAACCTCTTTTCTTTAGAAGTTACCCAGTCTCAGGCAGTTCTTTATAGCAGCATGAGAATAAACCAATTCACCTTACTATAACTATATAAGTACAGTGTTTTTATTGCTTACTTTAAAAAAAATTCAACAAAAAAAAGAAAAAAAAAACAAGGAAAAAAAGCACTCCATATTTCCTTTCTTTTAAAATGTGTCATTATTCCTGGAGTTAACAATTGCCTTGTTTCATAACCCTATAATTATTTCTTAGCAATGTCTTCAAATTAATTAATAAAACTCCTCTATATGCATATATTAGTTCTTTTTCTTTCTGGTTTTTTAGAATACCATCCTCCCACTGTAAGCCAGTTGTTCTTCAGTCTCGCTTCCAGTCTTCCCACAACTTCCCTTCACCTCTCTTCGATGTTGCTTTCCTGTTTCTTGGTTCTCCTATCGTCTTTCTTGGTTTACTCTCATGTTTTGATTAAACTTTTGCCAGGCCTTCCTGAGAAAAATTTCTCAGAAGCAAAATTTTTTGAGACCTTGTATGTCTCAAAATGTCTTAATTTACCCCCATACTTGATACACAGTTTTGCTAGAAATAGAATTCAAAATCAAAAAATGTTCTTGAAACCTTAAAGTTACTGTTTGATTATGTTTTAATTTCACTGTTATGGTTAAAAATTTCAATGGAATTCAGTTTTTCTATCTTTAGTAAGTGACTCTTTTCCTCTCAAATCTTCTAGAATCATCTTTCTTTGCTTCTCTGAAATGGTATAATGATATGCTTGATGTGAGCTATTTTTATTTGCTCTTTCAATCTAATAACCCATATCCTTTAGTAATATGCCCTGTTTTTATTCTTTGGTGGTTTCTCTAGAAATCATAGCATGAATATTAAGCATATCAAAGTCTAAGGCTAATCAATATTGTTACCTCAAAGATGAATATATCATTAAGACAGTGAAGCTTAAATTTCAGGAACTCACACTTGACCAGTCTCCTTCCAAACCGAGCAAAGCCCTACCTGCTCAGCTTGTCACATATTTTTACAAAATTTGCAAAAATAAGACATTTTAATTGCAGTTAATTAAATTCCCTATTTCTTTCTAATCTTGGTTACTTTCTCTCACATTTTTCCTGAGTATATTCAAGTGGCTGTGGGCATTTGGGGGATGTGGCTAAGGGAAACTAAGTTGAGACTACATTTGGTTTAAGCATAGGGGGCATGTTTACATGATTTGTTTAAATAAGTAAGATTAGTAAGTGGTAGAGCTAGGATTCTCAGGCAGTTCACCTGATCTTAACATTTCACTATATTGCCTTTCAGATGTCAACAGGCCTTTGATTCCTAATGTGAGGGCACAATAGTCTATTCTCATCTAACTATTATTTGACGTTTTTGTCCATTTCCCACTTTCCTTTCTGCTTCTAACATATTTTTTCTATCATATTGCTGCCCTAACCTGTACATTACACTCTATTCAAACTAAATGTTGTGCCATTGTCAAACTATGCCTTTGTTATGCTTTTTCCTCAGTCTAAAATGACCTTGTCCAATCACGTTATTAATTCTTTACTTATTAATTCAGAGATATTTATTAATTTATTTCTGATTTGGCATTAAGTACTGACATCAGTGACAAAAACAGAGAACTCCCATGTTCACTAAATAAGACCTCAGCAATAAACTAGTGATGTCAGTGCAAACACTAGCTAAAATTAGTCACTTCATCAAAAAAAAAATATTGAAATACCAAAAAATCCTATGGCACATTATTAAAGAAACTGATAGAGGTGTTCCAAAATTTGACAATAATCAAAAATATATATTACCAATAAGTTATGATGTTGACAAAAGCTTTTCTAAATTAAAATAAAAACCAAATTTCAATCAACTATGCTAAAGATTGAATTATTTTTCTATTCTATGAAAATTGTATTATAAAATTATCAAATCTAGAGCCAGAAATTACAAAGCCACAAATTTAAAGAGTATTAAAATAATAAAAATATATTATTTTTCTTTCTTTTGTGAAATTTGTAGTAGGTATCAGCTTTCTTATATCTGTATTTTGCTGTAACTTATTTTCTTGTTTAAAATAAATATTTACATTAGTATCTTTTATGGACTGTACTGTATAACCCCAAGTTTCATACATCAAGGCCCTAACCCCCAATGTGACTGTATTTTGAGACACAGCCTATAAGGAGGTAATGAAAGTTAAATATATAAGGTTATAATTGTGAGCCCCTAATCCATTAGCACTAGTGCCCCTATAAGAAGAGAGACATTAGAAATCTCTCTCCCCTCCTCTTCCTCTCCCTCCTCTTCACTCATCCCTACCTACCATTACGTGTGAACAGAGGAAAGGCCATGTAAGTATCCAGCAAAGAAGCAGCTGTCTGCAACCCAAGAAGAGAGGCTTCACCAGAAACCAACCCTACTGGCATGTTGATCTTGGACATCTAGTCTCTAGAACTGTAAGAATATAAAGTTCTATTGTTTAAGCTACTCAGTCTGTAGTACTTTGTATGGCAGCCCAAGCAAATACACACAATACCTAATTTTTTTCATAATACGTTATTTTTCTTAAATGGTGTCTAATTTTTTTTATTTACACCTTAAAAATTCCACATCCAACTTTGCTTTACCTTTCTCCTAGACTGTATATGAAATTTCAAAATTTTTTAACTCTACTTATTCTCTACCTTATTTACACGTTATCATCGTCTTGTATTCTTCTTCTTTTTCTTAACAACATAGCATTTTGTTTTATAGTCAATATTCATTTAGAATATTCAATATCCATTTATTCATTTAGAATCACCCATATATTTACTATTTTCTTTGCTCTTTATTTCTTCTTGTACCTCAGAACACTTCCATTCTGTCTGAAGTATACTCTTTGGAATTTCCTCTGGTGATGATATGCTATGGTATGAATTTCTTTCTGCTGAGTATGCTTGTAAGCTGATGGGCTTATTGAATCTATGGGTAGGTGTCTCTCATCAGTTCTGAAATTTGAGTGACTAACTTTTCAAATATTGCTTCTGCTCCATTCTTTCTCTTCTCTTCTTTCTCTTCTCTGCTTTGGGGACTCATTCAGATGTATATTAGATATTCTCAAACTAACTCTCATGTCTCTTAATATTTCTTTCATATTTTCTATCTCTTTCTCTCTAAACTACAATCTAGATAATTTCTTCTGACCTAGCAGTAATTCATTCATAGTCTATTTAGTTCTGTCTAATCTGCTAAGTTGATCCTTTCAATTCTTGAATTTTCAATTTCGGTAAGTCCTACTTATTTCTTTCTCAAATATAAGCTCATTTTTTTTT
>NW_016107324.1:2928855-2943386 GCF_001604975.1 Cebus imitator
AGCACCTCTGCCCGGGAATTTCCTAGTCTGTGGGCAATAAAAACACGGCGTCCACTCACCCTCTGCGCTTTCACTGGGAGCTGCAATCCTGAGCTGTTCCTAAACGGCCATCTTGGATCCGAAAAACAATATAAGCTCATTTTAAATAGTTTTTTGTTCCATATTTTCAAGTTCTTCATTTAGTTCTTTAAACATAATCAGATATTTGTTTTATACTTTGCATCTGGCAATTTCCAAAAGTTGAATGAAGTCTTAATGATTTTTTTCTATTCCCTCTGGTTCTTTTTCATGATACCTTAGTTGTTATTGGTGCTATAAAGTACTGTCAAACTTTTGTTTCCCATTGAAAATATTTGTAAAAATTATTTGAGGCCTAGGAAAAGGTGAATTCTTCCAGGGAGGATTTATTCTTGTTTCTGCCAGACACGTAGGAGTCCCATCAGTCTAGAATCACTCTAAACTATATTCATGGCTTGTCTTTCATTAGAGTTTTTGTTTCTTTGTTTTGCAGGGGGAGTTATTTTGTTTGTTTTTTGAACTAGTCAACAGTTCTAAATTTTGACTGCAAAAATGTACACCCTCGCAAGGACATATTTCTCCGCTCTTCTCAGCACCAACACACTATTACTTGCAAACTCTTTGAAGTCAGAAGTCAGGTAGGTAACTTTACTTTTACCCTAAGAAAGGTACCTTTTGGAGTCCGAGTTTTACGGATTATAATTTACCAGAAAAGAGGTTCCTCACCAAGGTTGTGAGGACCCTGACTTTTGTCTGTGTTTTCTGTACCCTGAAAAGTCATCAAACTTGAATATCTTGTTTATAAAGTTCAGTAAAACCCTCAGGGCATAGCTGCCTTCAGAGTCCCACTTAACGATGCTGCATTCCCACTGTCATGCATAACGTGGGCTATTGTTTCAGATGTTATGTTTTAGAAAGATTTTTAAAGATATTTTATCCAATATTTTCAGATATTTTCAGTGGAAGAGGTGAATAATTTACCCTCTCACTGGAAGGGTTGATTCAAATAACCTAGGTTTTCCATCTGCTTTCCATCTCCTAAACATTTATTGATATTTCTAATCTGCTATTCTACTCTGCAATCTCTGTCATTATGTACTAACATTGTTTTTACTCTTTTACTGTGATTTTAGAAGGAACAGAAATAAAAGTATGATTTTAGGAGGAGCAGAAATAAAAGAATATGTTCAGTCTTCTGAGGTACTACTATATTTAACCTGATTTTTTTTCTTCCAACATTTAAGTTTCAAGGGTACATGTGCAGGTTTGTTACATGGGTAAACTATGTATCACTGGGGTTTGGTGCACAAACAATTTCCACATCCAGGTAGTGAGCCTAGTGTCCAATACATAGTTTTATATCCTCACCCTCTTCCCACTCTCCATCCTGAAGTAAGCCCCAGAGTCTATTTTTTCCCTCTTTGTCTTCATGTGTACTCAATGTTTAGCCCCTTCTCGTAAGTGAGAACATGTGGTATTTGGTTTTCTGTTCCCGCACTAATTCACTTAGGAGAGTGGCCTCCATCTGCATCCATGTTGCTGCAAAGAACGTGATTTCATTCTTTTTTATGACTATGTAGTATTCCATGGTATATATATAGCACGTTTTCTTTATCCAGTTCACGATTGACATGTAGGTTGGTTCCATGTCTTTGCTATTAGGAAAAGTGCTGCAATGAACATCTGCATTTGTTTCTGTGGTATAACGATTATATTCCTTTGGGTATATACCCAGTAATGAGGCTGCTGTGTTGAATGGTAATTCTGTTTTAAGTTCTTTAAGAAATCTCTAAACTGCTTTCCACAATGGCTGAACTAATTTGCATTCCCACCAACAGTTTGTGTAAGAGTCCCCTTTTCTCTGCAACCTCACCTACATCTGTTATTTTTTGGCTTTTCAGTAATAGTCATTCTGATTTGTGTGAGAGGGTATCTCATTGTGGTTCTGATTTGCATTTCCCTAATTATTAGTGATATAGAGCTTTTCATATGCTTGTGTTGCAGGTATGTCTTTTTCTGAGAAGTGTCTGTTCATGCCCTTTGTCCATTTTTAATGAGATTGTTTGTTCTCTGCTTATTGATTTGTTTAAGTTCCTTACAGTTTCTAGATTTTGACCTCTGCTAGATGCATAGCTTGCATATATTTTCTTCCATTCTGTAGGTTGTTTGTTTACTCTGCTGATAGTTTATTTTGCTATGCAGAAGCTCTTTAGTTAAGTCATACCTGTCAACTTTGGTTTTTGTTGCAATTGCTTTTGATTTCATTTATTTGTTTTTGTTGTTGTTGTTGTTTGAGACAGAGTCTTGTTCTGTCACCCAGACTGGAGTATGGTGGTACAATCTTGGCTCACTGCAACCTCTGCCTCCTGGGTTCAAGCAATTCTCCTGCCTCAGCCTCCAGAGTAGCTGAGATTACAGGCACATGCCACCATGCCCAGAAATTTTTTTGTATGCTTAATAAAATGGGGTTTCACCATTTTGGCCAAGCTGGTCTCAAACTCCTGACCTCAAGTGATCCACCCGCCTGAGCCTCCCAAAGTGCTGTGATTACAGGCGTGAGCCACCGTGCCCAGCCTGCAATTGCTTTTGTAGTCTTTGTCATGAGATCTTTGCCAAGGCCTGTGTCCAGAATGGTATTTCCTAGATTTTCTTCTAGAGTTTTTATAGTTTTATGTTTTATGTGTAAGTCTTTAATCCATCTTAAGTTGATTTTTGTATATGGTAAAAGGAAGGGGTCCAGTTTCAATCTTCTGAATATGGCTAGCTTGTTATCCCAGTACCATTTATCGAATAGAGAGACCTTTCCCTGCTTGTTATTGTCAACTCTGTCGAAGATCAGATGGTTGTAGGTATGAGGCTTTATTTCTGACTCTTCTAACCTGTTCCATTGGTCTATGGGTCTGTTTTGTACCACTATCATGCTGTTTTGGTTACATGCTGATAGTGGTACAAAAACTGAGCCTTGTAGTATAGTTTGAAGTCAGGTAGTATGATGCCTCCAGGTTTTTTCTTTTTGCTTAGGATTGCTTTTGTTATTTGGGCTCCTTTTTGTTTCATATGAATTTTAGAATCTTTTTTCAATTCTGTATGATAATTTGATAGGAATAGCATTGAATCTGTACATTGCTTTAGACAGTATGGCCATTTTAACAATGATTCTTCGAAGCTGTCCATGAGCATGGAATGTTTTTCCATTTGTTTGTGTCATCATTGATTTCTTTTAACAGTATTTTGTAATTCTCATTTTAGACATCTTTCATCTCCCTGGTTAGCTATATTCCTTGCTATTTTATTCTTTTTTGTGGCTATTGTAAATGGGATTGCATTCTTGATTTGGCTCTCAGCTTGGACATGGCTGGTGTATAAAAATGCTACTACTGTCTTATACATCAATCTTGTATACCAGTTTTGCTGAAGTTGTTTATCAGTTCTAGGAGCCTTTGGATAGAGACCATAGGGTTTTCTAAGTATAGAATCATATTGTCTGCAAACAGGGATAGTTTTACTTCATCTCTTCCTATTTGAATGCCTTTTATTTCTTTTACTTACTAGATTGCTCTGACTAGTACTTCTAGCACCATACAGAGCAAGCGTGGTGAGAATGGGCATCCTTGTCTTGTGCCGGTTCTCAAAAGGAATGCTTCCAGCTTTTGCCCATTCTCAGTATGATGTTGACTATGGGTTTGTCACAGACGGCTCCTATTATTTTTAGGTATGTTCCTGGGCATCCTTTGATGCCTTGTTTGTTGAGGATTTGTAACATAAAAAGATGTTGAATATTATCAAAAAACTTTTCTGTGTCTATTGAGATGATAATGCGGTTATTTTTAGTTGTATTTATGAATCACATTTATTGATTTATGTACATTGAATAAATCTTGCATCCTAGAAATAAAGCCTACTTGATTATGGTAGATCAGCCTTTTGATGTGCTGCTAGATTTGATTTGCTAGTATTTTGTTGAGGATTTTTGTGTCTATGTTCATCAAAGATATTGGCCTGGGGATTTGTTTTGTTCTTGTGTCACTGCCAGGTTTTGGCATCAAAATGATGCTGACCTCAGAGAATAAATTAGGGAGGATTCCTGCCTCAATTTTTTGGAATGATTTCAGTAGAGTTGATACCAGCAATTTTTATACATCTAATAGTATTCAGCTATGAATCTGGTCCAAGGTTTTTTCTGTTTGGTAGGTTTTTTATCACTGATTTAATTTCAGAACTCATATAACAATTTTGTACATAATTACTATAGAAAATTTGGAAATCCAGAAAAGTATTTTTAAAATGAAAACATTCATTCATAATTCCTCCACCCAGAATCAGACACACTTAACATTTTGGCATATTTTCTTCCAGATATTTTTCTATATAATAATTTCTTTGCAACCTTAAAAATGTACTGACAGAAAATTTTATAAACTGTTTTTTCCCTACATTTTACTTTATAATTGCTTCCTTGTGTCATTAAAAGTTCTCTGTAAACACTCTAGTGTCTACATAATGTTCCATACTAATAGTCTACAATAATTTATTTACCAATTCCTCTATTGTTAGACAATTGAATTATATCTCATTTTATGCTATTTTTAAATAACTTACCTCAATTTCCTACTTCAGGAAAAAACTATATAGATGAAGATTGAACATAAAGATAGCTATCACTGGATCCCATGGGTAGTCCAGATACTATGTATCCCTTGGAATCATCATGAGATCTACCATAATACAGGCTGTAAGGTCTAAATTTTGAACTTTTAACCAAAACTATAGAATACAGAACTGTTAAGTGTTCTGTATCATATAAAACCCAATCCAGGAATTATTTGCAACACAAAAACGAGATCTCATACGCAATAAAAATCTCATAAGCACAATCATTTTTGGATCTTACTAACAATCAAAGTAAAGGTAAAAATATTAGAAGGAGCTATGTTCTAGAGGTTTACAGGAAAATGGAAATAGAGATACTGTTTAACTGATATCACATGTGAGCCTAGGACAGCAAGAACTCCAAGGGAAGATAACAATCTTACCCCCTGAAATGAATTTGAGATGAAATGGAACCCCAGTCATTAATTCAGTTTGGGACTGTTATTTCAAATAAAGAGTTCTTTAACATCTCAAGTTAAATACATATAACAGGATTTTCAAAAAGGAAGATGGAAATAAACTTTTAATGAGTAAATCTACTATAAAACAACAAACACATTGGCCAACTTGCAAAACTTTCATTAGTTTTTTAGCATTTACACTTTTACCCAGTAATTCCACTTCTGGGAATTTACCCAATGGATATACTTTGTACATGCAAACGTATATATGCATTAAGATTACTCATTGCAGCATTTTTCAATGGTTAAATTTAAGAAACAACTGAAATTAACATAAATAGGGAGCTTGTTAAATAAATTATGGTACATTCATAATTTGCAATACTATGCAGATAATAAAAATGAATGTGGGAACTTTTTCTGTACTAATATGAACAGATCTCCAAGATATACTACGAGGCACAAAAAGCAAAGACAGTTTTTATTTTATGTTACCATTTGTGTTAAAGAAAAAAGAAAAAAAAAGAATATATGCTTTTAAAAAATTCTCTGAAAAAATCATCAAATAACTGACAGTAGTTTTCTCTCTGGGCAGATGAAGACAGTATATCTTTAAATATTTTTTTGATATTTGAACCATGTTACTGTACTTCCTTTTCAAAAGAATAAATAATTTTTAAGGTATTAAAAATTTTTAAAGTCTGCCAAAGATTTATATAGTTGATATAAGGTCTTAGTGGCATCCATCTAACACAAGGTGTTAAGAAAAACTTACACTGACTGAAATTTGCTTGTCCATGCTGCAGAAGGACGTAGAGCTGAAGAATAAGTTGTGGGCAGCCTTCCAGGTAGGTCTCAAATAGTCTGAGCATGCTCAAATCGGTCACTCTATCTATAACTTCTTTATGTAGATCAACTTGTTCTTCCACGAAGTTACTAGTATTGCTGTCATATTTGAAAGCTGCATGGTAACCCCTTTTCAAGGCAAACCAATACCTATAAAGTAAACATAAACATTTCTCTTTAGGCTTATATTCTTTGTAACATATATGTTAATACACATAATATTTGGAAAAAGGAATATGTGTTTTAAGTACACAATTTTTCCACAAACTCTCTCTATTACAGAATTTTTATAAACATCTCACAGTGGCTTTTTGGAGATTGAGACCCTGTAAACTTTTATTATATGTTTGATGTGCCATTTGCGTGCTAGGTCTATTAAGTATATATAAACTCATTTCATCTTTGCAATAATTATGTGAGTTAAGAAGATATCATTCCATTTCACAAATGGTAAAACTAAAGCTGAGAAAGATAAAGTGATTTGCTGAAAGTTACACAGATAGTAAGGGGCAGACACAGGGTCCAAACCCAGATCTTATAATTTCTAGTCTTAACCACTACTTTCTGAAAGATAAACTGCAATTTTCCATTCATGCAGTTGATCTGAACTACAACACAGATATATTCCCTTAAGAGAATGTCAAGGTTGAAGATGAGATTGAATCTTCCTTTAGAAAGATTCAATTACTCGATACCTACAAGGTGCTAGGCTCTTTGACCATTACCATCCCAGAAAATATATAAAACCTTAAAGACTCTTGAAATAACCCTGCTCAGGCTCTTCTTCTGAAAGAATTTTAAAGTGAACACAAATTATCATTCTATAGATAAAATCAATAACAAAAAAAATTGAAACATTTATTTAGAAGAAATCAGAAGCTAGCAAAAAGGCAACCAGGATTCTACCCCAAAGCTTACCAAAACTCTTCATCTATGTCTCAGTTTCCACATTAAAAAAATAAAGGCAGTGATATATGCACTGTTTCAACCTGTTCCTTCTGCCAGTGTTTCCCATTTCAGTAAATGGTAATAACACTCAACTATATTGCTCAGACCAAAAATGTAGGAATAATTCCAACTCCTCTTTTTTCATGTCCTATAAAAATTCCTCAGCAAGTTCGCTTGGCTGTTGTTTCTAACTTCAAATATATCCATAATCTAAACAATTCTTACCACTTCCACTGCTACCACCCCTGTTTAAGCGGCCAACTCTCTACCCTGGATTATTTCAACAGTCTCATAATTGGCCACTCTGATTCTACTCTTGCTCCCATATAACCTATTCCCTACACAGAATTCAAATTAAACATTTTAAACATAATTCAGATGTCACTCCTCATTAGGGTAGAAAATGTTCCAGTGATTTCTATCAAACTTAGAATGAAATCCGAAGTCCTTACCATATGTTACAAGGCTCTCCACTATCTACCACCCACACATGCAACCACAACAACTACCTTTCCATCTCATCTCTCTCACACTTCCAGTATGGCCTCTTTGCTGTTTTTCTCAACTTAAAGGCCTTTGTCCTTGTTAATCCCTCTGTTTGGAACTCTCCTAAATTCCAAACATTTTCAGTTTGCTCCTTAACTTCACTCACGTCTCTACTCAAATATTACTTATAGACACCTTCCAGACCATACTATCTAAAGTACTACTCTCTATCATATTCTATCTCTTTACCCCATATTATTTTTCTTCAAAGTTATTATTGATAAAGTATTATCACTACCTGACACATTATTTATTTTGGTTTATTATCTTTACCTTCTCACAAGAATGTAATCTACATGAAAGGACAGATTTATTTTGTTCATTACTATATCCTAAGCAACTAGAACAGTATCTGGCACATAATAGGTGCTCAAGAAATATTTACTGAAGTAATAAATGAAAGCTCATGACATTTTTTTTCCAAAAGATAAACAGACTGTAGCTATGAAAGGACTTTGGAAAGCTGAAAGTAAAACACAAATGTAAGATTTTTCCATTGTAAACGATAAATATATACATATGCAAGGATTCTTCATCTGGCAAAAAGAAGCATATTTTTACCATAACAGTTCTGGATTAACATGATCTATTATACTCAATGTGGGCTAGATGCCAGGGTAGGGAAGAATGTCAACAAAAATGATGAAGGCATGCTCTCTACCCTCAATGACCTTACAACCAATGGAAGGGTCAAGCCTGTAAACTACTAGCTGCAGTATAATGCAGAAAAAAAAAAAATAGTCATTCATTAGAAAGGCAAATGTTGAGCTGTGAACATACTGAAGAAAAAAGTGATTAACAATGCCTAGGATTTATAAGCAAGATTTATAAGAAAAGTCATGTTTTAGGCTTTTCTGAGTATCTGGCATAGTAGAAAGTAAGTGATTCCTATTCTTGAAGTGGTTTACAATCCAGTAGGGTAGATACCATTAAAAAGCTTGAGAAATTCGCAAGTATAAACAGATACATACCTAGAGCATAATTATTACACACAGCAGAATTGAGAGAGGTAGCAGAGCAAAGTAATTAAGAATGCAGACTCTAATAATGTCAGAATGCCCTGTTTCAAATTCTGGCTCCACTACTTCCTTGTTTAATCTCTCTGTGCTTCAGTTTCCTCATCCGGTAAATAGGGCTAGTCATCATACCTCCCTCACAGGGTTGATATGAGAATTAAATGAGTTAATATTTGTAAAAGGCTTAGACCAGGACCTGGCACATGTTAAGTATCTGTTAAAAACAAAACAGATAGTGCTGCTTACAAATGTACATTCACATTTAATGTGTCTTTAGGTAGAAATATTTTCTAATTCTGCAACAATTAATGGCAAATCTACACTAAGTTCTGCTTATCTAAGGGTATTTCATGGAAAAGGGGATATGATTTTTTAACCAATAGGACACTCTTTCACTTCTATGAAACAAATAAATAGGCCAAAAAAAAAACAGAGAGGGCTTTCTTAACATAGTGTATTCCCATATTTTTATCTCTATGTCTTCTTTTATTTGAAATTTAAAAAAACAGCTTCCAATAATGATGAATTACATCGTATCAGCCTAATTCCCCTACTGATTACAAATATAAATTCCAGACAAAACATAAAAGAAAACAAGGCAGAAAAGAGCAACAAAAGTAAGATTGGTGAACATGAAGACAGGTACAATAGATCAAATGTCTGTGTTGCCCCAAAATTCATATGCTGAAACCTAATCCCCAATGTGATGTTCAGGTGGAAAGCCTTTGGAAGATGATAAAATGAATGGCATTAGTACACTTATAAAAGAGGCCCTAGAGAGCTGCCCTGCCCATCCACCATGTGAGAACACCATGAGAAGGTACCAGCTATGAACCAGAAATCAGATATTCACCAAACACCAAATCTTCCAGCACCTTGCTCTTGGATTTCCCAGCCACCAGAACTGAGAAATAAATTTTTGTCGTCTAAAACCTGTTATAGCCGCCTCACTAGACTAACACTCAAGAGCCTTAAGACCTCACTAGACTAAGATTAAGGATCAACAGAAATCACCCAAACTAAAGCACATAGAGGAAAAATTTAGGAGAACAAAATGAACAGAACAACAATAACAGGTAAAATTAAAGCCCTAGAAGAAAAGGGAGGGGGCATTAAAAAATCTTTAACAAAATATTAACACAAAACATTTGCTACATTTTATCAAAACCAGTAATATAGACTCAAAAAGCTCAATGAATCCAAGCAAAATAAATACCCAAAACATCATACACAGGCACATCTTACTCAAATTGCTGAAAATCAAATATAAAAAGAAAGCATGAAAAATAGAGGAAAAAAAAGACATATTCCTCACAGGGAAACAATGAGAATGTTGGCTGACTTCTCATCAGAAACAACAAAAGCCAGAAAACAACCATATCAATAATTACACTAAATGTAAGTGGATTAAGCACTCCAATTAAAAGAGATTATCAAACTGGATTTTTAAAAAGCAAGATATAACTTAATGTGATTTGCAAGAGACTCTCTTTAAACATAAATACTCAGTTCGAAAGGAAATCACCAAATAAAAACCTGATATGGCTATATCAATATCCCAAACAAAATAGACTTCAACTCAAGGAATACTACCAGAGATAAAGAGAATTATCATGTCATAATAATATAAGAATAAATTCATCGTTAATACATAACATTTTTAAATCTGTATGCACCTAATAACAGAACTTTAAGATACACAAAGCAAAAACTGTCAAAGGTAAAGGGAGAAAAAGATAAATCCACATTCTCGGTTGAGAATTTTATCAACTGACTCTCAGTAATTGAAAGGAAAAGGAGATCTTAAAAAAATCACTAAGAATATAGATAATTTAGCATTATCTGCCTAGTTGATCTAATTAATATTTATAGAACATTACATTCAATAACTAAAAATTAGAAATTCTTTTAAAATGCATATGAAATAGTCACGAAGTTAGACTACATGCTGGGCTATAAAAACAAGTCTTAATAAATGTAAAAAGACTGTAATCCTCCCTCTTTCTCTTCCTCTTTCTTTCTCTCTTTCTTTTTTTTCTTACTTTCTCTCTTTCTTTCTTTTTTTTCTTTCTTTTTCTTTCTTTCTTTAAAAAAATAAAAAATTTTTTAAAAATGCTCATGATAAAAAAAAGACTTTAATCCTATGAAATATGTTGTTATAATAAATTTAAGTGAGAAATCAATAACCAACATGTTTTTTAAAACCCCAAAGATTTGGAGATTGAGGTAAAATTTATCCTAAGGTTTTATAAATATAGAACCCTAATAAATTTGAACATGACTACATGACCTCTCTCTAAGGAGTTTTAAAATGAAAAATAGGTAAGAAAGAAAGTTTAACTATTTAATACACATTTAACTCCATAGAAGGGCCTAAGAATCTGTGGGAGGAAGTTTTTAATATAATTTAAACTTTTTAATATGTATTAAAAAGAACAAAAGTCATTTCCATATTTTAAATAATTCAAATGCCTTTCATATTGCTATCAAAAGAAAACTCTGCTTTGGCAAAGAAAGGTTTTAATCACAAATCACACATAAAATTGAAATGCAAAACTGTCATTTAATTTATATTCTGGAAAATGAAACATTCTACTCCACAGACCCCTGAGCAGTAATAGCACACATAGTAGCAACAGGCACACATAACTAATAAGTAATTCATGTTGATATTCCTTGTCTTTCATCTACCAACATGAATTCAATTTTTCTATTCCTTAGAGAAATCCCAAATTCAGCAAATCTCAGGTTTTTCAATACTAAACCTGGACAAACCTTTGGTAAATTTGGCCCATTTTAATAAACGGTTCTAATTTTTGCTTATTTCTCACTATCTTAGTATTCTGCCACTTCCTGAACTAAAAATATGCAAAGAGAAAGGAAAAGGGTGAGGTTGTGAAGTGGCCAAGATGATTGACTAGAAGCAGCTAGTGTGCCTGATTCTCACAAAGAGAAACAGAAGGGGTGAGTAAATACACCTTCAACTGAAACATTCAGGTACTCACATTGGAATTAATCAAGGAAACAACCTGACCCAGAGAACACAGAAAAACAAGGTAGGACAACAGCCACCTGGGAACAACACAGAGCCAGGGGATTCTCCACAACCTAAGGAAGCAGTGAGTGAATGGGCAACCTGGAGAAGCCATGCTTCTCCCACAGATATTTGCAACACTCACTCAGGTCATAAGATCTTGTGAACCCACTCCACCAGGGCTTTCAGTCTTTAGTCTGACAGAAAGAGCGACATAGAGTCTCAGCAGAGCAGTCATTCAGGCATCCATGGAGACCCTGGAGACTTAGATATTTGGGCTTTCCAGCAAAAGTAGCTGCAGCTTTGGTAGAGTAGGAGGTTAGACCTGTACATACCCCTAGAAAAGAGGCTGAATCTAGGGGGCTGAACAGCACCAGCCCATTGCACCTCCCTAAGAAGGCGCTCCTGGGAGGAGGGGTGGGCTGCCATCTTTGCTATTCAGGCACCTGAGCCATTCTAGCCTTCAGGCTTTGGAGAGTCTGAGTCCACCCAAGGTAGAAGGAATTCCCACAGCACAGCACAGCACAGCCACTCTACCAAAACAGTCCAGACTACTGTTTTAAGCAGGTACCTGATCCCATTCTTTTCCACCGGGCAGGACCTCCCAACCAGGGCCTCCAGCCGCCCCCATCCAAGCTTTCCAGCCAGCAGAGATCTGAATTCCCCCTGGGACGGCACTCCCAGAGGGAGTTGAAGGCCACCATCTTTGCTGTTTGGACGACTTAGTCATTACAACTTTGGGCTTCAGAGTGTCTGAGGTGGCTGGGGGCTGAAGTGGACCCCCAGTACAATACAGCTGCTCTACTAAAATGTGGCCAGACTACATTTTTAAGTGGGTGCCAATCCTGTTCCTCCTCACTGGGTGGGACCTCATATCCAGGCTATGCAGCCACTTCCTACAAGTGTCTTTAAGCTGGCAACAGTTCCATACCTCCCTGGGACTAAGCTTCCAGAAGAAGGGGTAGGCTACCATTTTGCTGTTTCACAGACTTCACTAGTAACACCTCTAGGTTCTGGAAAATCTGAGGTAACTAGGACTGGAGCGGGCCCTAAGCATACCACAGCAATCCTACAGAGAAGTGCCCAGACTGTTACACAGGCGCCCATTCCCACATCTGCTCACTGGGCAGGTCTGCCATCCCTGGGCCTCCAACCACCCCCTGCTAGAGCTACCAAGCCAGTACCAACTCAGTAATTCCATGGACAGAGCATCTGGGGGCAACTGAAAGCCTCTTTGCTACTGCCTCTGCAGCAGAACTGGCCTTGCCACCCTCGAACTAACAAAGGAGCAAAGAGCCCAAGTGCCTTATCCACACCTCCAATAAGCTGCAGTCAACCTAAGGAGAAGGGGCCAACCAATCTCCCACAGGTCCCCCATGCGCTACATAGTTGGTCACAAGACAGAAAACCTCTGGCTTGGACCCACAGCAAAAACCCTCCATCTTGGGCTGACTGCAATGAGCAATTGCTGACCTGCATCTCTCTGGGGTGGAGCCCCCAGGAGTCAAGCAAATGACCCGTGGCCACAATCAGTACTGCGATCTTTTTCTCTGCTGCCTCTAACCTGGAGAAGGAACATAAACACTAAGACTGTCCCAGGGCTGCAGTGGGCAGCCCAGGAGTGACAAGTTGTGAATCACAGCCAGCACACAAGGGAGAGAAGAACCCATACTTTCAGAGCACTGACAAAGAACACAGTTGCAACTGTGAGGAAACATAGAGGAGCCACACAATCAAGCAAGAGTCTGCCAACTGACTGATAAGCCTAAATGTCACCTGTTGGATCATACCCCAAAGCTTCAACACCAAAAATGCCTCACTAATATACTCCCACTGAAACCAGAGACAAGAAGTCAGCTTCAAATAAAGACCCTACACAAAGCCTCAGCCTAGTGAAAACATCCAGAAAAGAAGTCTATTGACTATACTTAATCTGCACTGCAGTTAAAGAAGTACCTACATGCAGAGATGAGAAAGACCAAATACAAGAACTCTAGTAACTCAAATGCTGAGTGTCATATGTTCTCCAAATGGCAACACCAGGTCTCCATCAAGAGTTCTTAACCAGGCTGAACTGGCTGGAATGACAGAAATAAAATTCAGAATATGAATAGGAATGAAGATCATCGAGATTCAGGAGGATGGCAAAAGTCAATCCAAGAAAAATAAGAATCACAACAAAGTGATGCCGGAGCTGACAAAATAGCAGGTACTAAGAACCACCTAATGGGTCTGGCGGAGTTGAATAACACAATACAAGAATTTCACAATGTAATTATAAGTACTAACAGCAGAATAAGCCAAGCTGAGGAAAAAATCTTAGAACTTGAAGACTGGTTCTATGAAATAAGACAGTCAGACAAAAATAAAGAAAAAAGAATAAAAAGGAATAAACAAAACTTCCAAGAAGTATGGAATCCTTTATATGTAAAAAAGCCAAATCTATGAGTCATTGTCATCTCTGAAAGAGAAGGGGAGAAAGAAAACAACTTGAAAAACATCTTTCAGGGTATCATCCATGAAAACATCCCCAACTTTGCTAGAGAGGCCAGCAGTCAAATTCAGGAAAATACAGAGAACTCCTGAAGGATTCTACACGAGGAGATCATCCCTAAAACACATAATTGTCAGATCTTTCAAGGTCAAAATGAAAGAAATAATGTTAAAGGCAAATAGAGAGAAAGGGCAGGTCACCTACAAAGGGATCCACATCAGGATAACAGTGGACCTCTCGGCTAAAACCCTACAAGCCAGAAGAGATTGTGGCCTATATTCCACATTCTTAATGAAAAATATCTTCAACCAAGAATTTCATATCCAGCCAAACTAAGTGAAGGAGCAATAAGATCCTTTTCAGTTAAGCGAATGTTGAGGAACTTCATTACTACCAAACCTACCTTTCAAGAGATCTTGAAAGGAGCAATAAATACAGACCGCACCAGCTAATATAAAACACACTTAAACACATAGACCAGGCCAGGCGTGGTGGCTCACGCCTATAATCCCAGCACTTTGGGAGGCCGAGGCAGGCAGATCACAAGGTCAGGAGTTCAAGACCATCCTGGCCAACAT
>NW_016107324.1:2943586-2947458 GCF_001604975.1 Cebus imitator
AAAAAAAAAAAAAAAAAAAAAAAAAAAAAAAAAAAAAAAAAAAAAAAAAAAAAAAAAATTAAACACATAGACCAGTGTTATTGCAAAACAACCACACAAACATGATAAACAGCTAACAGCACAGTTACAGGATTAAAAACACACATATCAATACTAACCTAGAATGTAAAACCTTTCAAGAGACCTTGAAAGGAGCAGTAAATATAGACCACTACCAGCTAATACAAAACACACTTAAACACATAGACCAGGGTTACTATAAAACAACCACACAAACAAGCCAGTATAACCAGTTAACAGCACAGTGACAGGATTAAAGCCACACATATCAATACTAACCTAGAATGTAAACGGGCTAAATCCCCCCACTTAAAAGACACAGTGGCAAACTGAATAAAAAAGCAAGACTCAGTAGCATACTGTCTTCAAGAGACTCATCTCACATGTAATGACACTCACAGGCTCAAAATAAGGGGATAGAGAACAATCTACCAAGCAAATGTAAAACTGAAAAAGCAAGGGTAGCAATCTTAATTTCAGGCAAAACAGATTTAATACTAACAGAAAAAAAAGGACAAGGAAGGGCATTACATAATGGTAAAGAGTTCAATCCAACAAGAAGACCTAACTATCCTAAATATATATGACCCAATGCAGGAGCACCCTGTATTAATCTGTTCTCACAGTGCAATGAAGATACTACTCTGAGACTAGGTAATTTATACACAAAAGAGGTTTAATTGACTCACAGTTCCACATGGCTAGGGAGGCCACAGGAAACTTTCAATAATAGTAGAAGGGGAAATAGGCACATCTTACATGGCAGCAGCCAAGATAAAACAAGAGTGTGTGAAGGAGGAACTGTCAAACACTTATAAAATCATCAGCTCTGGTGAAAGCTCACTCCTTATCACAAGAAGAGCATGGAGGAATTTCAGGCCAATATCCATGATGAACATTGATGCAAAAATCTTCAATAAAATACTGGCAAACCTAATCCAAAAGTACATCGAAAAGCTTAACCATCACAATCTAGATGGCTTCATCCCAAGGATGCAAGGCTGGTTCAACATCCACAAATCTATAAACATAATCCAGCACATAAACAGAACCAAAGATAAAAACCACATGATTAGCTCAATAGATGCAGAGAAGGCCTTCAACAAAATTCAACAGCGCTTTATGCTAAAAATTCTCCATAAAATAGGTATCAACGTATCATATCTCAAAATAATTAGAGCTATCTATGATAAACACACAGCCAATATCATACTGAATGAGAAAAAAACTGGCATAAGTTTTTTTGAAACTGGCATAAGACAAGGATGCCCTCTCTCACCTCTCCTATTCAACGTAGTATTGGAAGTTCTGGCTACAGTGATCAGGCAAAAGAAAGAAATAAAGAGTATTTGAATAGGAAGAGAGGACATCAAATTGTCCTTGTTTGCAGATGACATGATTGTATATTTAGGAAACCGTATCATCTCACCCTAAAATCTCCTTAAGCTGATAAGAAACTTCAGCAAAGTCTCAGGATATAAAATCAATATGCAAAAATCGCAAGCATTCCTATGCACCAATAATAGAGAGCCAAATCATGAGAGAACTCCCATTCACAACTGCTACAAAGAGAATAAAATACCTATGAATACAATTAATAAGGGATGTGAAGGACCTCTTCAAGGAGAACTACAAACCACTGTTCAAGGAAATAAGGGAGGACATAAACAGATGGCAAAACATTCCATGCTCATGGTTAGGAAGAATCAATATGGTGAAAATGGCCATACTGCCCAAAGTAATTTATAGATTCAATGCTATCCCCATCAAGCTACCATTGACTTTCTTCACAGAACTGGAAAAAACCACCTTAAACTTCATATGGAACCAAAAAAGAGCCCACACAGCCAAGACAATCCTAAGCAAAAAAAAAAAAAAAAAAAAAAAAAAAAAAAAAAAAAAAAAAAAAAAAAAAAAAAAAAAATGAAGCATCACGCTACCTGACTTCAAACTATACTACAAGGCTACTATAATCAAAACAGCATGTTACTGGTACCAAAACAGAGATATAGACCAATGGAACAGAACAGAGGCCTCAGAAAGAAAACCACACATCTACAACCATCTGATCTTTGACAAACCTGATAAAAAACAAGCAATGGGGAAAGGATTCCCAATTTAATAAATGGTGCTGGGAAAACTGGCTAGCCATATGCAGAAAGCTCAAACTAGACCCCTTCCTTACACTTTATACAAACATTAACTCTAGATGGATTAAAGATTTAAACATGAGGTCTAACCATAAAAACTCTAGAAAAAAAACCTAGGCAATATCATTCAGGACATAGGCATAGGCAAGGACTTCATGACTAAAACACAAAAAGCAATGGCAACAAAAGCCAAAATAGATAAATGGGATCTAATTAAACTTAAGAGCTTCTGCACACCAAAAGAAACTATCAATAGAGTGAACTGGCAACCAAAAAATGGAAAAAAAATTTTTGGAATCTACCCATCTGATAAAGGGCTAATATCTAAAATCTACAAGGAACGTAAACAAATTTACAAGAAAAAAAACAAACAGCCCAATCAAAAAGTGGGCAAAGGATATGAACAGACACTTTTCAAAAGAAGACATTTATGTGGCCAAAAAACATATGAAAAAAAGCAAGCTCATCATCACTGGTCATTAGAGAAATGCAAATCAAAACCACGTTGAGATACCACCTCACACCAGTTAGAATGGCGATCATCAAAAAATCTGGAGATAACAGATGTTGGAGAAGATGTGGAGAAATAGAAACACTTTTACACTGTTGGTGGAAGTGTAGATTAATTCAATCATTGTGGAAGACAGTGTGGTGGTTCCTCAAGAATCTAGAAATACAAATACCATTTACCCAGCCATCCCATTACTGGGTATACACCCAAAGGAGTATAAATCATTCTATTATAAAGACACATGCACATGTCTGTTTATTGCAGCACTGTTCACAATGGCAAAGTCTTAGAGCCAACCCAAATGCCCATCAATGACAGACTGGATAAAGAAAATGTGGCACAT
The DNA here is from genome assembly GCF_001604975.1 of Cebus imitator. Classification (NCBI taxonomy): domain Eukaryota; kingdom Metazoa; phylum Chordata; class Mammalia; order Primates; family Cebidae; genus Cebus; species Cebus imitator. The sequence goes on from NW_016107324.1 coordinate 2,946,651, forward strand.
ATACACCATGGAATACTATGCGGCCATAAAAAAGGATGAGTTCATGTCCTTTGCAGGAACATGGATGAATCTGGAAACCATCATTCTCAGCAAACTGATACAAGAACCGAAAACCAAATACCTCATGTTCTCACTTATAAGTAGGTGTTAAACAATGAAAACACACACACAGAGGGAGGGGGACATCACATACCAGGGCCTGGGGGGTAGGGGCTAGGGAAGGAATAGCAGAGGGTGGGGGATTGGGAGGGATAGCTTTAGGAGAAATACCTAATGTAGATGACAGGGTAATAGATGCAGCAAACCACCACTACAGCACATGCATACCTATGTACAAACCTGCACAATCTGCACATGTACCCGAGAACTTAAAGTATAATATATAAATAACAAATAATAATAATAATAAAATAAAATAAAACCACCCCCATAATCTAATCACCTCCCTCCCTCAACATTTGGGAATTACAATTTGAGATGAGATTTGGGTGGGGACGTGGAGCCAAATCTCCACATTCATAAAGCAAGTTCTTAGAGACCTACAAAAAGACATAGACTCCCACACAATAATAGTGAGAGACTTCAACACTCCACGGACAGCATTAGACAGATCATCAAGGCAGAAAATTAACAAAGATATTTAGAGCCTAAACTCGGCATTGGACCAAATGGATCTGATAGACCTTTACAGAAGTCTCCACCCCAAAACAACAGAATATACATTCTTCTCATTGCCATATGTTACATACTGTAAAACTGACCACATAATTGGACATAAAACAATATTCAACAAATGTAAAAAAAAAAA
>NW_016107324.1:2947475-2951993 GCF_001604975.1 Cebus imitator
AAAAAAAAAAAAAAAACTGAAATCAGACCAAACACACTCTTGGACCACAGTGCAATAAAAATAGAAATCAACACAATGAAACCCACTCAAAACCATACAATTACATGGAGGTTAAACAACATGCTCCTGAATGACTTTTGAGTAAATAACGAAATTAAGGCAGAAATCAAGAAGTTCTTTGAAAACAGTGAGAACAAAGATAAAACATACTTAGAATCTCTGAGACACTGCTAAGGTAGTGTTAAGAGGGAAATTCATAGTGCTAAATGCCTATGTCAAAAAGTTAAAAAGATCTTAACAACCTAACTTTACAACTGAAATAAGTAGAGAAGCAACAACAAATCAACTCCAAAGCTAACAGAAGATGAGAAATAACAAAAATTAAAGCTGAACTGAAGGAAATCAAGACACACACAAAAAAATTCAAAAGATCAACCAATCCAGGAAATGATTTTTTGAAAAAAATATTAAAATACATAGGCAGCTAACTAGACTAATTAAGAAGAAAAAAAAAGAAGACCCAAATAAACACTAGTAAAACTGACAAACGGAATGTTACTCCTGATCCCACAGAAATAAAAACAACCATCAGAAACTACTAAAAACACCTCTACACACACAAACTAGAAAACCTAGAAGAGATTAATAAATTCCTGGACACATACAACCTCCCAAGACTGAGCCAGGAAGAAACTGATTCCCTGAACAGACCAATAATGAGCTCTGATATGGAATCAGTAATAAACAGCCTACCAACCAAAAAAAAGCCCAGGACCTGATTGGTTAACAGTCAAAAGCTACCAGATGTACAAAAAAGAGCTGGTATCATTACCACAGAAACTATTTTCAAGAAAATGAGAAGGGACTTCTCCCCAGTTCATTCTATGAGGCCAGCATCATCTTGATACCAAAACCTGGCAGAAACAAAACAAAAAAAGAAAATTTCAGGCCAATATCCTTGATAAGCATCGATGCAAAAATCCTCAACAAAATACTGGCAAACTGAATCCAGCAGCACATCAAAAAGCTAATCTACCATGATCCAATAGGCTTCATTCCTGGGATGCAAGGTTGGTTCAACATATGAAAATCCATAAATGTGATTCATCACATAAACAGAACTAAAGACAAAAACCACACAATCATCTCAACAGACGTGAAAATGCCCTTTAACAAAACTGAACATTCGTCCATGTTAAAAACTCTCAATAACCTAGGTATTGAAGGAACACACCTCAAAACAATAAGAGCCATCTATGACAAACACATAGCCAACATCATACCAAATGGGCAAAAGCTGGAAGCATTCCCCTTGAAAACTGACACAAGACAAGGATGCCCTCTCTCACTACTTTTATTCAACATAGTATTAGAAGTCCTAGCCAGAGCCATCAGTCAAGAGAAAAAATAAATAAAGGACATCCGAATAATAAGAGAGGAAGTCAAACTATCTCTGTTTACAGATGGCATGGTTCTACATCTAAAAACCCCACAGTCTTGGCCCAAAAGCTCCTTTAGCTGATAAACAACTTCAGCAAAGGTGCAGAATACAAAATCAATGTACAAAAATAACTAGCATTCCTATGCATCAACAACAACCAAGCCAAATAAGAAAAGTAATTCCATTCACAGTTGCCACCAAAAAAAAAAAAATTAAAAATACCCAGAAATACAGCTAACCAGGAAAGTGAAAAATATCTAAAATGAGAATGACAAAACACTGCTCAAAGAAATCAGAGAAGACACAGCAAATGGAAAAACATTCCATCATCATAAAAAGGAAGAATCAATATCATTAAAATGGCTATACTACCCAAAGCAATTTACAAATTCAATGCCCTACCTGTTAAATTAACAATGATATTCTTCATAAAAATAGAAAAAAATATTTTAAAATTTATATGGAAACAAAAAAAGAGCCTGAATAGTCAAGGCAATTCTAAGCACAAAGCTGGAGGCATCATGTTACCCAACTCCAAACTATACTACAGGACTATAGTGGTAATGACACAAAAACAGACACACAGACCGATGGAACAGAATAAGGAGCCCCAAAATACAGCCACATACCTTTGACTATCTGATCTTTGACAAAGCTGACAAAAACAAGCAATGGGGAAAAAATTCCCCATTCAATAAATGGTGCAAGGATAACTGACTAGCCATAAGCAGAAGATTGAGGTTGGACCTCTTTCTTACACCATATACAAAAACCAACTGATTACAGAGTAAAGACTTAAATGTGAAACCCAAAACTGTAAAATACTGTGGAAGACAATCTAGGCAATACTATCCTGGATCTAGAAACAGGCAAAGATTTCACAACGAAGACACCAAATGCAATTGCAACAAAAGCAAAAATTGACAAATGGAATCTAATTAAACTTAAAAGCTTCTGCACAGCAAAAGAAACTATCAACAGAGTAAACAAACAACCTACAAAACGGGAGAAAGTATTTGCAAACTATGCCAGCTGACACAGGTCTAATACCCAGTTTTTATAAGGAATTTAAACAACTTTACAAAAGAAAAACAAACAATGCCATTAAAAAGTGGGCAAAGGATACGGACATGTCTCAAAAGAAGATAAGCTTATAACAAAAAGCTCAATACCATTGATCATTAGAGAAACGCAAATCAAACTGCAATGAGATACCATCTCACACCAGTCAGAATGGCTATGACTAAAAAGTCAAAATATAACAGATGGTAGCGAGGCTGCAGAGCAAAAGGAACCCTTATACTGTTGGTGGGAGTGTAAATTAGTTCAACCATTGTGGAAAGCAGTATGGCAATTCCTCAGAGAGTTAAAAAAACTACCATTTTTGGATCGATCCAAGATGGCCGTTTAGGAACAGCTCAGGATTGCAGTTCCCAGTGAAAGAGCAGAAGGTGAGTGGACGCCGCATTTTTATTGCCCACAGACTAGGCAATTCCCAGGCAGAGGAGCTCCACGGGTCACCAGCGCGGCTGTTTCGGCCAGCGTAGCTGTGCCGGCCAGCACCGCTGCTTTACCCCACGCAGCTGCTTATCAGCGCCCCGGAGCAGCAGTTCTCCGTACAAAATACACCGGTCCAGGAGCCCTTTTGGCTGGTGATTGGAGCCACGGGAAATCGCCCATTCATCTGTTTAAAAAGGGGACTGAGCAGGGAGCCAGGACAGTAGATTCCAGGACAAAAAAAAGCGCCACGAATCTCAGTGCTGCTGTTTCAGCCAGCACAGTGAGTTGTTGCACGGGAAAAAACACACGCCGGGGCGCCTCTTCAACAGGTGACTGGAACACCAACTTAAAAAAAAAAAAAAGGCTCTGAGGCAGGGAGACAGATGATCAGGCTCGGATGGTCCCACCCCCACAAAAGAACAGCAATCAGAAAATCTCTGGATTGAGAGTTTGACAGCAAGCGCAGCTGAACCCAGGATGGTCCACCTCTGTGGGGGAGGGGCGTCCGCCATTACCGAGGCAGCCCACGACTACAGAGGTAGTCAGCCAATGCTAAGGCAGCCCACCGTTGCCAAGGCAACCTGCCATTGCTGAGGCAGCCCACTGTTGCCAAGGCAACCCATCACTACAGAGAGACTCAGCCTTAACAGAGGTGGGCCACCCTTGCAAAGGTGGTTCTAACTACACCCATATAAACAGGACTGCAGGGAAGTTCACTCAGCAGCTGGGCGGAGCCCACAGCAGCTCAGCAAAGCCTCTACAGGCAGACAGTGACTAGGCTGCCTCCTTGCAGGGCAGGGCAGCTCTGAAGGAAAAAAAAAACAAAAGAGAAGGCAGCATCATAACCAAAACTCATAAAGCCCTAAATCCCCGGGACAGAGCACCTGGGAACAAAAAGCAGTTTACGAGTTCTGCAGCAGACCTAAACGTACCTGCCCAGCAGCTCTGAATGAACAACGGAGCTCACAGCTCAGCATTTGAGCTCCTATAAAGAAGAGACCATCTCCTCAAGCAGCTCCCTGACCCCTATATATCCAAAGAACCACCTCATAAAGGAGAGATCAGATTGACACTTGGCGGGTATCCTTCTGGGACAAAGATAGCAAAAGAAGAAAACTGGTAACAACCCTTACTGTTCAGCAGCTGCTGCAGGTGAACCGCAGGCAAGCAGGGCCTGGAGTGGACTTCGGCAGACCTACAGCAGAGGGGCCAGACTGTCAGAAGGAAAACCAAGAAACAGAAATAACCTCATCAACAAACAGACAGAACGTCCACTCAGAGACCCAATCTGAAAGCCAGCAACTACAAAGTCAACAGCTGGATAAATCCATAAAGATGGCAAGAAACCAGCGCGAAAAGGATGAAAACACCCGAAACCAGAACACCTCTCCTCCTACAAAGGATCACAACTCCTCACCAGCAAGGGAACAAGGTTGGATGGAGAACGAGTGTGATGAAATGACAGAATCACACTTCAGAAGGTGGGTAGTAAGAAACTTCTGTGAACTAAAAGAACATCTTCTAACCCAATGCAAAGAAACTAAGAACCTTGAAAAAAGATTTGACGAAATGCTAAC
>NW_016107324.1:2956338-2968032 GCF_001604975.1 Cebus imitator
AAAAAAAAAACTACCATTTGACCCAGCAATTCCATTACTGGGTAAATACCCAAAGGAATATAAAGCATTCTACCATAAAGACACATGCACGCAAGTGTTCACAGCAGCAGTATAGTATAGCAAAGACATAGAATCACCTAAATACCTGTCAATCACAGACTGGATATAGAAAATGTGATGCATATGCACTATGGAATATTACACAGCCTTAAAAAAAAAAAAAAAAGATCATGTCTTTTGCCAGAACATGGAAAGAGCAAGAGGCTATCATCCTTAGTAAACTAACATAGGAACAGAAAACCAAATACTGCACGTTCTCATTTACAAGTAGGAGCTAAGTTTTAAGAAGCTATGAACACAAAGGAAACAACAGACGCTGGCATCTACTTGAGGGAGAGGGTGGAAGGAGGGAGGGGAACAAAAAAGATAACTGTTTGGAACTGAGCTTAATACCTGAGTGATGCAATAATATGTATAAAAAGCCCTGTGGCACATGTTTATCTATGTAACAAACCTTCACATGTACCCCTAAACCTAAAATACAAATTATTAAAAAGAAAAAAGAAAAACAATGAAAGAAAATCAAAAACAAAAAGAGGAAAGTGTTTATCTACCTTGCATCCTTCCCTAATGCCTACCCTAATTCAATATTCTTTTTCTTTTTTTAAATAGGCAAAATATTTAAATAATTAAAAAATTAGAAAGTGATAATGAGAAAACTCTATCATACTCCTATAACCCACTTTTATCCTTCCTATGACCACAGAATTCAGTTATTTAGTTTCATGTGTACCCATCTAGGGTTTCTTCATGCAGATACAAACAAACATAAGTATATATTCATTTTCACCATCTTTGGTTACACAGATTGTAACATACTATATCTCCTATCTGCACCTTGTCTTTTCACTCAAAAATAAATTCTGGATATCTTTTCATTTCAGTACATAAAGTACTTTATCATTCTTTATGATAGTTATGTAGTATGCCATTGTATAGTATATTACAAACTCTATCAAACTAAAACTGTTTTCAATATTTTTCTATTACAAACAATGCTACACTTTAAAATTGTGTGCATATGTCAGTTTACATGTATGTAAGTATGATAAATTTCTAGAAGAAGCAGCTCTTGGGCTAAATATACATATTTGCAATACAGTCAAGCTACTTTCCACAGAAATTATACTAATCTATACTCTATTAAACAAGGTATGAAAGTATCTGTTTTCCCATACTTTACTAAGAGAATATATTGTCATTTAGATTTTTGTCAATCTAGTAAATGGGAAATAATATCTCAATGTAGTTTTAATTGGAATTTTTCATGAATGAGGCTTAGCATCTTTTATATAATTTAAGACCCATTTGTATTTTCTTTTCTATGAATGATCCTTATTCTTTTCCCACTTTTCTATTGGGTAGATAGTCTAACTTTTTGACTTCCAGAAACTCTTTAAATGTCAGAGGACTAGCCCTTTGTCTCCTACAAGTTACAATTCTTTTTCTCTGTTAATGTTGTTTTTCTTTGGTTATGCTTTTATTGTGTATTTTAGGATTTTCGATTTTGTTTATTAGCATGCATTTATTATAGTCAAATCTACAATTGTTATAGCTTCTGGATTTTGAGTCATGGTTACAAAGGCTTTCCCCATTTCAAAGTTATAAAGGAATTCTCCCATGTTTTCTTTTATAGTATTTTACATTAAATATTTGATTCATTGGAAATTTATCCTGCTATCTAGTATCCTACCTAGAAATATAACATGTTATCTTAAAGTATCCCAACTTTATAAGTTAATAAAACTTTTACTGTTCTCATGCTGCATATTCTGGCTATTGCTTCCTTTCTTTTCTAGTCAATTTAAAAAAAAAAAAAAAAATCTGTGGTCTGTCCATTCATATGGCATACAGAGAAAAACTCATTTACCGCCCTTGTAATTTGGATGGGTGATAGGGAGAACTCTTGCAGATTGTCCTTTCGAACTTTCTCCTGGCTTGGAAGAATTAGAACCCATATTTTGTCACATCAAAAAGTGTGACATGACAAAGACACATACAATATTTCACATTTCTCCCAGTGTCTACCTCTATGTTTCTACTAATATACTTCTGAAGATTTCACCATCACTTCCACATAACGAAGATTTCACCTCCACTGAAGAGACCTCTTTTCCAGATCATGTGCCATGGTAGGGCATAGCCTAAGCCTGACCTTTGGGTAAAAACTGTCATCACCAATTAAAATTTACATATTTTATTTCCTTTTAAATGGCTACCCAGTTTCCCCAACACTTATAACAACTAAACACAAAATCAGTAAAACTGTACAATATCTGAATGGCACTATCAACTACACTCACTAAATTTCATTTATAGAATACTAGAACAATTGCAGAAACACATATGTTTCGAGTGTACATGAAACATTTATAAAGATGGACCACATGTTAGACAATAAAATAAATCTAAATAAATTTCAAAAGATTGAAATCATAAGAGTATGCTATCTGAACACAAAAAAATTAAAAATCAACATTAAAAATATCTACAAAAGACCCAAATATTTCAAAAAACATTTAATAGTCTAACCCTTTAGTAAAAGACAAAATCACCGGGAAGCTAAAAAATATTTTGAACTAGACTGGGCACAGTGGCGCATGATTGTAATCCCAGCACTTTGGGAGGCCAAGGTAGGAAGATCACTGGAGGCCAAGAGTTCGAGGGCAACATACTGAGACCCTATCTGTACAAAAAAATTAAAAATTAGCTGGCCCTGATGGCACATGCCTGTAATGCTAGCAATTTAGGTGACTGAGATGGATCACCTGAGCCCAGGGGTTCAAGGTTATAATGAGCTATAATGATCCTGTCTCTATGAAAAGAAAAGAACAAAGGAAGAGAAGGGAAGGGGAGGGGAGGGAAGGGAAAGGAAGAAGAGGGGAGGGGAAGGAAGGGGAGGGAAGCAAAGGGGAGGGGAGGGGAGGGGAGAGGAGGGGAGGGAGAGAAATCCTGTCATTTTCATTTGCAGCAACATGGATGAAACTGGAGAACATTATGTTAAGTGAAAAGAGCCAGGCCACACACAAAGACAAATTTCACGTTTTCAGTCAAATAAGAGAGCTAAAAACTAAAACAAACTTATGGAGATAGAGAGTAGAATAATAGCTACCAGAGTCTGAGAAGGGTAGCAGGGAGTCAGGTAGAAGTGGGGATGGTTAATGGGTGCAAAAATTTGGTTAAAATAAATAGGCTCTAGCATTTGATAACACAACAGAGTGACTAAAGTCAACAATAACTTACTGTATATTTTTAAATAACTAAGAGTGAAATTGGAATGTTCCTAACACAAAAGAAAATAATAAATACTTGAGGTGATAAATATCCCAATTACCCTTAGGTGATTATCACACATTATGTATGTCTGAATCAAAACATCACACGTACTCCAGAAATAAATACACCTATTATGTACCCATAATAATTAAAACTGAAATTTTTTTTAAAAAAGAAGCCAAAGAGGAAAAAACACCAAAAGGAGTAAAGGTAAAAATTACATTCAATTTCTCCTTAGAAACCATTCAAGCAAGAAGAAAATGGATTTGAGAGGCCAAAGGAAACAGATCACTTGAGCCTAGGAGTTTAAAACCAGCCTGGGAAACATGGTGAAACCCCATCTCTACTAAAAATACAAAAATTGGCCAGGCGTGGTGGTACACACCTGTAGTCCCAGCTACTCAAGAGGCCAAGGTAGGAGCATTGCTCAAACCCAGGAGGCAGAGGTTGCACTGAGCCAAACCATGCCACTGCATGCCAGCCTGGGTGACAGAGTGAGAATCTGTCTAAAAAAAGAAATTCTGTCTCTACCAGAAAAAAATACAAAAATTAGCTCAGTGTGGTGGCATGCACCTGTAGTCCCAGCTACTTGTGGGGCTGAAGTGGGAGGATCACCTGAGCCCAGGGAGTTAGAGGTTGCAGTGAACTGTGACTGCACCACTGCAGCACTCCAGCCTGAACAATAGAGTGAGATTCTGTCTCAAAAAAAAAAAAAAAAGAATGGAGTAAAATATTTAAACTGTTCAGAGAAAAGAAAAAAAAGAAGGAAGAAAGAAAAACATCACTCTGAATTCTGTGCCCTGTGAAATTATACTTCGAAAGTGAAGGAGAATAAAGATTTCCACAAACACTGGGGGAATCTGTTGCCAGTCGACTTGCCTTGTAAGATACGTTAAAATAGATTCTTCAAAGAAAAGGAAAATGTTACAGGTCAGAAACTTGAATCTATTAATATATAAAGGAAGAGTACTGAAGAAGGAATACTTGAAGATAAATAAAAACTTACTTTTCTTATTTTTAATTGATCTAACAGATAACAGTTGGTTCAAAATAGTACAACAATATATATGATTATATATACTTATGTGTGTATGTTTCTATGCTTATGTATACTTATGTATAAGTGAAATGAATGATAGCAATGATATAAGTATTGAGATGGAGAAATTAGGATTATTACATTCCATAGAATGTATCAGAGAGAGTTAAAAATAAGAATTTTTAAAATCTAACATAATAGTCATGTTAAACACAGTGAGAAGATATAACTTACATTTAATTGGCATCCCAGAAGGGAAAGAAACACAAAACATAGTAAAGAAAATGTTAAAAAATATAATGGGTGAGAATTGTATAGAACTGATGGAAGATAATAGTCCACAGGATCAAGAGGACCAGCAAATCCTAAGCAAGCGAAATAACATCTACATCTAAACATATAAACTGTAGAAACCCACAGATAAAGAGAAAAATCTTAAGAGCAGCCAGAGGAGGAAAAGACAAACCACTTTCAAAAAGCAGTAATATGACTAAAATCTAACTCCTCCAGAGCAACAAAGGAAACCAAAAAGCAATGGAATATAATACGCAGAGAGAAAATAACTGCTCATCTAGAATTCTATAGCCACTAAAATGTCTCTCAAGAAAGATAATGAAATAAAGACATTTTCAAACAACCAAAAATTGAGAGGTGGTATCACCAACAGACCCTCAATAGATGAAATTCTAAAGGGAAGACCTCAGGAAGGCAGAAGAAAAGTAATTATAGGTCCAGATGCGGTGGCTCACGTCTGCAATCCCAGCACTTTAGGAGGCCAAAGCGGGTGGATCACTTAACGTTCAAGACCAGCCTGGCCAACATGATGAAATCCCATCTCTACTAAAATACAAAAATTAACCAAGTGTGGTAGCACATGCCTGTAATCCAGGCTACTCAGGAAGCTGAGGCAGGAGAATCTCTTGAACCCAGGAGGCAGAGGCTGCAATGAGCCAGGAAGGTGCCACTTCACGCCAGCCTGGGTAACAGAGCAAGGCCCATCTCAAAAAAAAAAGTAATTCTAGATAGAAGTCCAGAGATTCCAGAAGAAATAAAAAATATGCATAGTAGTAAATACATGGGTAAACATAAAACAAAATTTAATCAAATTTGACTACATAAAGTAGAAAAATACATAATAATATAATCATCTAGTTGGGGTAAAAACAGGCATTAAAATGCCAGCAATGTATTAGTTGGGAGCATAGTAAACGGAATTCTAGTGTTTTGAGGTCTTTAAATTATCAATGTTAACAACAAAGGTTTTGTTTTACTTTATACTTGGAACAATTTAAGACCGCACATTACGCACTAGACTTCTAGGTGGGATACAGTATATTGGAACAGACCAACGCTCCTGCCAAAGCAACTAGAGAAACTATAAACCGGGCTGATGTATCTATAAATGCTTGTTGTCTGAAAATATTTGCTGATTCTATGACTAAGAACAAGAGGTTGAAAACCTGGATTTTGTCCAAGCAAAGGGCTATTGTTAGGCAAGAAGGAAACTAGCTAGGTTTTAGAGGTCTTGCTAAGCTGTTGAATGAGGAAAGACTGAACCAGTTTTTCCAGCGACACACATGCCAAAATCTGGAACTATAACATAGAGGCTAAAAGCTAAGCAGAAAGTCTTGGAAAAGCAAAACAGGCTTTATGGCAGTCTTTTGGTGCCAAGATAAAAATTAGTGTTTGGGATTTGTGGAGGTGAGACGACCACACCAGGCTCTCAGTTCCCTAGAGACCACAAACCAAAAGAACCTTAGTCTAAATGCCTGCCAGAGAAAAAGAAAAATAGCAGCATTTGGAACTTCTATGATCTTTTATATGCAATGTATAATATTCAATCAAAAATTACTAGGTATACCAATAGACACTGAAAATCAAGGCAATTTGGCCTTTCTTTTATAATACAATTTATAATTTATAACACAATGTACTTTAAAGTCTTCATTTGAATGCTGATGAAAACATTTCTGCAGATGTACAAGTTTTTCATTATTAGAATGGCAAATAACAGAGAACTGACCATATTTCTAAATTCCTTGAACTTTCATCTTTCTTCAGAACTATTAGAACTACATAATTAGAACTGCACAAGTAACTTTTATCTTTCTTCAGAACTATTAGAACACATAATTCTCAATATTGCTCATACAGAATACTCATTTAATCTTACCTATTATATATGTATTTGGTCCTCGGCACTAACTTTTACTCTATTTCTCTAAACATTTTCATCTTATTGAGGATGTGCAGTTCAAAAATTGACTTTCAATACCAACAACTAAAGCACTTTCTTTCCAGCTTTTCCTAAAACTTGTAAACTTCTTTCTCATTGCACATTCTGCTTCTTTTACATACTAAAAATGTAATAACTATAGCTTTAAAAAGACAAAATATGTGAAAATACTTTGAAAACTGTAGGTCTCCACATAAATACAATGGCATTATTCCTATTAATTAATATAAGAAAAGCCTGGAATTTTTTTTAATACATTCAACTAAGGGTCATGAATTTGTTGCTTTTTAATAGAACGGAATCAAAAATGGAATCCCTCTAAGTAATAATGGAGAGGTCATATAAAATTAAATATACAGATAATCATGGATTTCTCAGAGCCTATTTCGATTCTAGTTTCTCTACCTATAACATGATTCTTAAGATTGTTTTTATTTCGGTCTATGACTCCGTACCTAGCTAATCACATAGCTACTGTATTATTGCAGCAAAAACTTCATTTAGTTAAATCAATCGTAAGTAACAAAAAAATGAGTCCTCTCTCAGTTACAAGTGAAATATCATATTTACACAATCAGACTTAGAATATACACAGAAGATAAAAGTTCTGTAAGAGATAGAAATAAGTCTTTTTCTTTCTAATGAAAACTGAGTATCTGTCAGAAAAAGTAACTTAATTAGATAAATTAAAACATCTTTATTAATAAACCTGGAAAATTTTGACAGTATGGCAATGACTTACATAAGCACAATAGTGAAGAGGAAGTAACATTTGTGCTTCATGCAAATAAGTGATCTTTGAACATTTGACTACCCAGATACAAAAAGGTAGCTTCTGTTTGGATAAAAGAAAAACAGTGGTAATAATTAAACATATATGCTCACCTTGTAAAAATTCCTCCTTGCAAGCAATGAAGTAGAAGAAAACAATGCTGACTTTCTTGGCCTCCTTTCTTTAAATCAGCCTTGAACCAAGAATAACTAAAACACTGAACCACAAGTGTTCCAAAAAGCATAAAGCTTAATGCTAAAACACTAAAAACATACTGTCCTTCATGGAAAAATCTGACGGATACCCATATGTCCACAATTAAATCAGTTATATATATTATAATGCCAAGAACTGACATCATAAAATTCTGCTTACTATATTTCATTATGAATGACTATGGCTTTTTGTTATCTACTTTTTTCTCTCTCACAAAAAGGAAAAAAAAAAAGCCAAACAAATATTAGTATATCATTTGGTATAGCACTGAATTTTAATTTCTACTCCCTAAATCTATTTAGAAGAAAAAATAAATATTATGAAATTGGAACACTAACACCAATGTGACTGACTTTCTTTTCTAAATTTCTAATCTAGGTCCAGTGTTACAAGGCTTTATTCAATCTTCTGTTTCACAGTGATCTTCATTACAGATGACAAGACCTAAAATGAAACATATATTTCAGTTCTAAAATATCTTAAGTATAATATCAAAAGCATTAGGCAATGATTTTATCAAAGCTCTACTTTTTCTAAAGATAATATATTACCACTAAATACAGTTCTTGTAATAGCTTTGGGAAAGTCTCAGAAATATACTTGATAGTTGATAACTTCCTCTCAGCATATTTATGTTTCAAAAATATGACCTATGCACAAAAATATTTACAACAGGACTACTTATAGTGGCAAATTGGAAACAACCTAAATGTTTCAACATAAGGAAATGATAAAGTAAATAAAGGTACGTTCATAAAATGGAATATTACAAAGCTACTAAAATATATGTAACAAAGTTACAATCATTATAAAAATTTGTAATATGCTTTTGGCCCAGCAATTCCATCTAGATTTCTATCCTAAGGAAATATTCAAAAATGTACAAAAAGATAATCTTTGCAGAACCTTTTTTTATAAGAGTGAAATATTGAAAACTACCTAAATGACAACTGAGAGGCCTAGTTCAATAGGTTATGGTACATCCATATTAAAGAATACACCATGAAGCCTTTAAAAAGAGTTAAGTAGCTTTGTATAAACTCACTTAGATCTTCAAGATGCATTAAGTGAAAAAAACAAATCCCAGAAAGATAAATACTGTATAACATTTATGATTTTTAATTATATATAGAGAGAGAAAGGGGATTGAGACTAAGAAGCAAATGCAACTTCAGTTGTTTTCTCTCCATATCTCTATATTTTTTGAGGTTTTTTTTTTTTCAAACAGACCTGTACTGATGTTGTTGGGTATATAATTTTTTAAATAAAAACAATAGTAAATGATACTTATGAAGAATCTCAATGACTGGAGATAATGTTTATGCTATTAATAAAAACTAACATGTACTTACCACTACCTGCCAAGCACCGAGTAGAATGTTGTATATAAAATGCCCCAATTTAATTCTTCTATCACTTAAAATATAGATTCTACTATTATTATCACTATTTTATAAACATAATCCAAATGAATACAATCTGTATACAATATTTGACTCAATGGTGGTTTTTTGGTTTGTTTTCCTAATTAACTGTCAACATTTCACAAAAAATGCAAATGTTTGACTACTATCAAAAAACAAAAAGATCTTCTATACTAGACTACTCCTTCATGAGCAGTTGCTTTAGATGGGTATACTCTCTCCTGTTCATCACAGTAGCCATTTCGCCCATTTCAGTCATTTCAACAGCTGGGTCTCAAAGCTAATAGAGCTACCTACCAGCTGTGTGTCCTTAAATGTGTTTTTTTCAGCCTTATGCCTTATTTTCTTCATCTAAAATGTGGAGAGAATAAAGGTATATACCTTATAGGGTTATTGTGAAGGTTAAGAAAGATAATACATGTAATACATATAAACCCCTAGAAAAGGTCTTTGCACACAGTTAGGGGTCAACAAATGTTAGTTGTCATTATTACCTTGCTGACTGCTTGCCTGGCCTCTGTAAGCATATGAGTTTGCGATCTCTGACTTTACTTCATATAATGTTGAGTGAAAAAGTACTATGGTATGATCTCAAAGGTAAGCAGGGATAAATGAGATCTGTGGCCCTGATCCAATAGGACTAGTGTTCTTACAAGAAGAGGAAGCAACACCAGAGGAAAGGCCATGTAAAGACACAAGAGGGCAGCCAGTATAACCCAAGGAGAGAGAAACTTACCAGAAACCAACCCTGCTGGCACATCGATCTTGGACTTCCAGTCTCCAGAACTGTTGAAAAATAGATTTCTATTGTTTAAGCTAACAAGTCTGTGGTCTGCAATGGGAGCCAGACCAGTCAACATACTATATTTCTATAAAGAATATTTGTTGCTTTAAACACACCAAGGAGAATGTTTACTAAAAACACATACACAAACTAATACTTATTGCTTTCTTATCGTTTTATCACTTATAAATATTTTGTTAAAAAGTCTTCCGAATAATAGAAAAAGGTATATCATTCTTCTCACAGAATAACAGTTATGATCACTGTTTCTCCCGTCAAGAATGTTATGGCCAACATGATAGGAAAAAAAAACATTTTAAAAACTGAGTTTTCAAGGCATTCAAGATGTGGACTGGCTGCTTCTAACAACCTATGCCCAGATGTGGGAGCAAGGAAATGACTTAAAATTTGAATTTACATTTAAACAGGAAGCAGAGCATAAAAGTTTAAAAAATTTGCAGCCTGGCCAGGTGAGAGAGAAAGAAAAAGCTTCTTCAGAAGAGGACTTCAATGCGGCTGTAGAGCAACCACTTGCTAAAAATATTTGCATAACTAAAAGGGAGCCAACTGCTAATATCCAAGACGATGGGAAAAGGGCCTCCAATTCGTTTCAGAGATCTTCAGGGCAGCCCTGCCCATCACAGGCCCTGAAACCCAGGAGGACTGGGTCTCAGGGGCCAGGCACAGGGCACCACTGCTCTGTGCCACCCCAGGACACTGCTCCAAGCATCCTTGCCACTCTGGCTCCAGCTATGAGTCAAAGGGGCCAAGGTACAGCTTGGGCCACTGCACAGGAGGGCATAAGCCATAAATCTTGATGGCTTCCATGTGGTAATCCTGTAGGTAGGCAGAGTGTAAAAGTGAAGGAGGCTTGGCAACCTCCCCCTAGATTTCAGAGGACATATGGAAAAGCCTGGGTACCCAAGCAGAAGCCTGCTGCAGGGACAGAGCCCTCACAGAGAACTGCTACTGGGGCAATATGAAAGGAAAATGTGAGGTTGGAGGCTCACACAGAATTCCCACTAGGGCGTGGAGCTGTAAGAAGGGGCTACTGTCCTCCAAACTCCAGAATGACAGAGCTACCAACAGCTTACACCCTGCACCTGGAAAAGCCACAGTCACTCAACAACCTGTGAAAGCAGCCATGGAAGTGAATTCTGCAAAGCCACAGGGACGAAGCTGCTCAAGGCCCTGGGAGCCCACCACCCGCACTAGTGTGCATGGGATATGGGGTGTGGAATCAAAGGAGATTATTTTTCAGCTTTAAGATGTAATGACTGTCCTGCTGAGTTTCAAACTTGTGTAGGGCCTGTAGCCCCTTTCTTTTGGCAGATTTCTCCATTTTGGAATGGAAATGTTTACCCAATACTATCTTGGAAGTAAATAACTTGTTTTTATTTTACAGGTTCATAGGTAAAAGAAACTCATTTCCAAATGAGACCAGGGACTTGGGACTTCTGAATTAATGTTGCAATGAGTTAAAACTTTGAGGGATTATTGGGGAGGCATGATTGTATTTTGCAATGTGAGAAGGCCATGAAATTGGGAGGCCAGGGGCAGAAGGATATAGTTTGTCCCCACCAAACCTCATGTTGAATTGTAATCCCCAATGTTCAGGTGGGGCCAAGTGGGAGAGGTCTAGGTCATCCCTGATGTCTTGGTGCTGTCCAATAGTGAGTCAGTTCTCATGAAAGCTGGTTGTTGTTAAGTGTGGCACTACTCCGTACCTCTCTCTATAGCTCCTGCTCTCAACATGTGAGATGCCTTCCTCCCTCTTCACCTTCTGTCACAATTGGAAGATTCCTGAGGCCTTGTCAGAAGCAGATACTGCTGCTATGCTTCCTGAACCATGAAGAACTACAAGCCAATTAAACCTCTTTTTTTTTT
>NW_016107324.1:2968067-2969807 GCF_001604975.1 Cebus imitator
TTTTGAGACAGAGTCTCACTCTGTTGCCCAGCTTGGAATGCGGTGGCGTGATCTCAGCTCACCGCAACCTCCACCTCTGGGGTTCAAGTGATTCTCCTGCCTCAGCCTCACAAGTAGCTGGGATTACAGGTACTCTTCACGAGGCCTGGTTAATTTTTGTATATTTTTAGTACAGATGGGGTTTCACTATGTTGGGCAGGTTGGTTTCGAACTCCTGACCTCAAGTAATCCACTCTCCTAGGCCTCCCAGAGTGCTGGGATTATAGACATGAGCCACCTGAGCCACCCCACCTGGCCTTCTTTTCTTATAAATTACCTAGTCTCAAGTATTTCTTTATAGCAATGCAAGAATGGCTTAACACAGACAGTTTCAATTCAATTCCAAAGATCAACCCTAGCTATGTGGCTACCTGGCTGCCATACAAAATACCTAACTTTTGCCCACTGTACAACTCTCTGAGATAAACCAGATATTTAAAGAAATTAAAACTAGGAAACTTTCACTTGTCAACCAAATTTAACACATATAAAATATAGACTTACTTGTCAAATATGAAAAGCCTTCTTTGACTCAAAGTCCTTCTGGAAAAATCTTCATCTAGGAATATTTTACTTCTTTTTCACTAAAAACAAGTATAGTTAAAGAATGTGTAAACCTTTAAGATCGAATACTAAAATGAAACTGAAATCAGCTGTTAGTCACATGTGGCATTTTCTAATCTAGCGATAACAGTCTGTGTCATTGTGAATACAGTACACCCTTTTATAACTATCTCATTGAGAGGAAGAAATAGCATAGGTCCTTTCATAGGCTGACTTGGTTCCAAGCTTTCACTGTATTTCTCAAAAAAGTCAAGAAAATACAATTTGCCTCACAGCATATCCAAATGGATAGCATATCATGTTTGAAAAGAAAGTTCTTAAATTTGAAATACTCTAATGAAGTATCATTAACTTAGCCCTACCTACTTTTCAACCTTATACCTTCTCAAATCTTATTCCCCAAGATCTTATTCTGTATTCCCAAAATAAGCACTACTTTTCTTCTATTTCAAAGCCTTTGCTCAAGTTACTTACTGTCTAGAATAACTGCCATCTATCTCATGAAATTCTGTCAATCCTTTAAGAATCAGCTCAAAACCCACAATCTTTAGGCATTCCCAGATCTTCCCAGTAAATATAATTCTCCCCTTTCTCCTGGCAATCTCATCACTATAGCTATACTTTTCTTCTAGTATTACCCATAAATGCTCTTTTTAAGAGACAAGATCTTGCTCCACCACTCAGGCTGGAGTGCAGTGGCACAATCATAGCACTCTATAACCTCGAACTCCTGGGCTCAAGCACTCCTCCAGTCTCAGCCTCACAACAGTGCTAGGATTACAGGCATGAGCCACCATGCCTGGCCCCACATATACTTTAAAGTATCTCCTTCATGGTTATGTCCCTCTAGAAAGCAAAGATTATCTTACTCATTTTTAACATGCCCTCAATATGTCTGCAACAATACTTTGCATGTTGTAAATAGATAATAAATTATTGTAAATGTAACTGAACAGAACATAAAAATCTTTTATCTTATTTCTTGGAGAGGAACTTAACTTCAATCATATTTCTAAATATATTCACAAAGACTTAATTTTGTATCTGTAGCTCTCTCCTAGATCTCTCTTCTGAGCTCAAAAAATAAATTCTTCTTTTTCTTTTTTCTTTCTTTTTTTTTTTTTTTTTTTTTTTTTT